>NC_134777.1:124462650-124467650 GCF_046742065.1 Oratosquilla oratoria
GAACCGGACCGAAACACATCACAAATACACGACTACATCCACCAACAAAATCTGTGGCTGCATGTACCACCACCTTATGAATGTTGATAAGTAAACCTCGTCATGCCTTACACATGTTACAATCACCCCCATAGCCACCTTTCAAGGCAAGAAGGGCACAAGCTGACCGAGCCCGGTCTGCCGAGGGGACAACGCTGTACAGATTTCATGTTGCTAGGGTGTGGTGTGTGCTGGGCCTTTACACTATATTGACTAAGAATTGTAACTCGTATGTGAAGATGAAGGGTATGTTCATTGACTGTTGGCTTCAAGTTTCTTTTGTCAATACAACCTTATGATCGTGGATTCATTTTTGTGTTCGATGTGATATGGGTGGCAACAAGTGTGTATATGTGCATATGTGTATATATAAATATATATATATATATATGTATGTATATGTGTATATATAAATATATATATATATATGTATATATATATATATATATATATATATATGTGTGTGTGTGTGTGTGTGTGTGTGTGTGTGTGTGTGTATCTATGTATGTTCTAATCACTCTGGTGTTGAATGATTGACTATACACAACTGGTGAAGCTGATTTTAGCTGGTGTGCCACGACCAGCTAACGCGAAAGTACAGCAGAGATTTTTTTGCTGCGAGACTAGAAGAGACGTGCTGAATATGGATTGAGGATTTGCTTCTCCTTCCATACCAAAAGGAAGAGGGTTGGGGGACTGGGAAGGTGTATCCTTGCATCCTGAATATTTATTCACATCACGACTCCCGACTGCCTTCCCCGACAGGAAATTCCAATGACGAAAGAGCCTTCAATACTACCTAAACATCACATGACTTGTTGTTTTGATTAGCATAGGCTGATGCAACAGTGAATGTCA
The DNA here is from genome assembly GCF_046742065.1 of Oratosquilla oratoria. Classification (NCBI taxonomy): domain Eukaryota; kingdom Metazoa; phylum Arthropoda; class Malacostraca; order Stomatopoda; family Squillidae; genus Oratosquilla; species Oratosquilla oratoria. Next base: position 124,463,548 of record NC_134777.1, read on the forward strand.
AAGGTCAGTTGAGTTGGACGTTGCTATCTAAACCCCTCACTGGGGATTCAGGCATGTACGTCCGCCACGCCAAGACCTCAGGACCTTAGTAGTAAAAATGCATGATAAACAAGTACTGTGCATCGGGCTTTGATTAAGCCCCATTAACTCCTCCAGAATGTAGTCTTACGCGAATACGAGTGTGTGTGGAGGCAGCCGCGACGGACAACCGCCTTCCTTCGGATGTGAAGCTGAAGACTAAGAAAGAACTGAATGTACATAATGATTCTTAGCTGCTTACACAGATCCTGGAAGCCTTGTCTGTGGTGGTGGAGGAGGAGGGAAAGGACGGAAGAGCGTCATAGTTACTGACATGGAAGTCTCATTCGGTTGATCTTGTAAGACTCCACAGGGGATGATGGGCCACGTCATAGGCGGGCGGGGTTCGAACTGTGCGATGTCTGTTGGTAAAGTCCGCATACATAGTCTTTACACTTTCTATACACCCTCAGGCTATGGTATTTGATCATGAACACACGTTCCCCTGAAGAGTACACTAAGGAGTTTATCAGAGGGTATGCACTGAATAGGTAAGATAGGGTAGCCATATTTTACTATAATTTCAATATTTTTCGCATGTTTGTATTTACTGTACAGTACTGGTCATGCTATGCATTCCTTCATTTCACAAATTGTAAATATACGCAATGGATTATATTTTTTCACGTATCACAAAGGGGGTGTATGGCGGACACTAAAAATGCTCAAAAGATGTGTGAAGGAAAACCACTGAAGTGGAGGAAACTTCTATTTAGGGGATTAAAATAGTTTCGGTTAACCAACACTTTTAACTCGGGCATCCTCTTCAAGTGGACTATGTATGCATTGAGGATGGTCAAAGGCATCTTATCTGTAAAGTCATAGCGCCCAGTATCCTTCAGGAGCTCTTTCTTTCTTTCTTCCCAGGAGAAGCCAAGGGTTCCTTCGCCATTCAGCGTGATCCCTGAAGGATCCCTCATGACAGGGATGGGATAGGGTGTAATGGTAAAGCGAGAGGTCAAGCATAGTTTAGGTTTGTCGAGAGGGATGGTACAGGAAGAAGTGTCGTTCAGGGGGGGGGGGCGTGGCTATTTACCTAATTGCATTTGCCCAATCATGCGTTGGTAGCGCAGTCGGAACCATGCAGGTCTTGCAGCTTCTTAATCGCGGGTTCGAGTCCCGCACTTCTCCCCAATTCCTGGCAGTGACTGTGACCTTCCCAACAGTTCCTAAAGAAGCATAGGACAAAGGTGACGGCTTCGGCCGCAGATACTCAGCGCCTCTTGGCGTTGTGTCCTCATCTTCCTTTCTTCCAAATTTGTCCAATTCTATTATTCAGGAAATTTTCGTTGAGTCCCGTAAGTTATTCTCCATCTGTATCGAGTTTCAAGTTCGTATACTGTCGCAGCTTGGGTTATATCCTTTTGGCTATTCAAGGATTTGTTTTCAAAACTGTTTCTTCACAACCTTTACGGGTTTTCTTCTGACAAACGGTGATGTTAATAGTAACACTACCTTTGACAATCCCTTTTCCAACCGTGGCAACAATTATTGCATCTGTTGTTTCTTCGTGAGGGAAGCAACGGCTTCCTATTTTCGTCCTCAAGGTCGGGTATGAGGCTCACCATGAAAAGGAATTGCAAATCAGCATGTGACCTTCCGAAGAAGGAAAATGGAGGAACGGGAGAGGGAGTGGGAGAGGGAGGGGTGCCCTGCCGCATACTGCCTTTTCGAGGCAGTCTTCCGGTGCTTATAATGCTACAAGGATTATGAAGGCAAGGTCATCATATTAAGACAGCAGGGCAGGACTCGTAGTAACGGGATTAGATTGAGCAAATTAAGGTTTGAGAAGGAAATAGGCAAAAAAATGGTTTACCTATAGAGTGGTTAACGAATGGAATAGACATAGTAACCATGCAGTGAGCGCTGAAACAACTGGTTGTTTTAAAAGAAGATTAGATAACTTTATGGATAAGGATGAAAGGTGTTAAGGGGCATGGAACTGCCTAGTGTAGGCCTTATGGTCTCTTGCAGTCTCCTCCATTCTTATGTTCTTAAGTAAGATTAGATAACTTTATGGATAAGGATGAAAGGTGTTAAGGGGCATGGAACTGCCTAGTGTAGGCCTTATGGCCTCTTGCAGTCTCCTCCATTCTTATGTTCTTAAGTACAAACATGGACTTTTTTAGCGTTTGGTCCTTTCCGTGTGGCGTGAGAGTCAGACACGTTCCGGCAAGTACTCTTACTCAAAGACCCAAACGTCTGCTCCTTGCTATTGCTTGCTCAACACTACGCGTGTCTTCTGTAGCTCGAAGACAAAGGAAATCAAATTACCTACTCGGAGCTCTCATTACTTCACACGAAAAGGTAGGCGGTCAACCATAAACGAAAGGGAGGCGTACACGTAAGGATGCATACTAAGTGTCTTCGTGTCTTCTGCGGGTGGACTGTGAGGTACAAATGTACCATGACTCACTGCTGTCACGACATACTACTAAGAAAGTCGCGGGGTGGGGGGTGTCGTGAAAAAAAGAGGCCGCGAAAAGCGTAAGTCGCGGAAAAGTGGGTCGCGAAAAAGGAAGAACTCTCCCGGAGATGTATCACACCAAATCCTCCTGGCTTGCCCGAGATCCTCTAAGTACTAAAAGAGATCTATTGCATCCACTATTTTTTTCTTTCTTTTTTGGGGGGTAGGGAATGTATTGTAATGTAGATCCTGATGGATCCTAGGCCCCCGGATTGGAAATAACTGGTCCTGGCCAACGTCCCTGCCTTATTAATTAGTCCTTATCCTTCATGCTAAGTATAGCCACACCCAGCACATCAAACACATAAACAAGAGAATAAACAAACACATAAATGAATGCATCAGCAAGGAAATGAATAACAATGAACTGGGTTAAATTTTGACATATTTCTTTGGGACTTACCTAACTTAATCTTCTCAAGAGTTTATATAACCAAATCAATCTCTCCTAAGGAGGGTGATTAACCTCAGTCCTTGTACGACCATCCAATAATTTTATATTTTCTGTTACCTAGTCTGTGAGTATGTCCTACACAAGAGGGTCCTTGACATATCTTCAGAGTAGTAGCATAACTCTTCACAAGGTAGTGCGTGTATGTCTCTCTCTCTCTCTCTCTCTCTCTCACACACACACACACACACACACACACGCACGCACACACACAGTCGTATATTTTCTGGCTTAATTATTCTATTCCACTTAGTTATCTAGCTGCGAGCCCGTTCTCTATCCCGTAAAGGTCTAAACCAGCTTCCACTGGTCCGCTAACCTAACCTTCCTGTCTGATTCCAGGAGGCCTCCCCTTTCCGAGGGCTGACCAACAAACAGAAACCTAAACGGGGACCGATTAGTCCTCGGAGTATTGTGTAATGAGGCACGGAAGAGATGGCCGAAGCCCCGAAGAGGCAGTGGCATGAGTCTCGCTCTTGCAAAGGCATTCATAAGACCTCAACCTGAAGCTGTAGGGAGAGCCTTGGCCACCGTGGTCTCATGAGCGTCTGTAATCTTCAGGAGTGAATGTAGCTTTCTGTATAATCACCCGTTTCCGGTTTAACCTTCTTCGTATCTTATAGAGACATCGGAGATTTAATCTTTCTTATTTTCTTTTCAAAGAGTGATTACATTCCGAGCTAGTGACTTACTCTACATAGAAGATTCGACTGATTATTATTTTTTTTTTTTGGGGGGGGGGAGTGGGCCGATTTTTGAGCTGAATTACAGTATGGTAAACAATCTCGTTTGGTACCTCCCAAATGGCGTCTTTCCGTACTTTGTATACTTTCTTTTAGCTAAGGTTAAACGATTTCATTCAGTTGAGAAAGATGAGGATAAACATCAGAAAACCAACGGGTTACATCAGTGGATCTCTGCCCGACTTCTCACGAGCCCCATTCTTATGTAATGCTGTTCATCAGCCTCCTGGAGACCACGTCATCACTAAACTATATCACTAAACTCACACTAGTTTTCGGCTTGTGACCTCACTTGGGGGATTCTTTAGCACCCCCAGGGGCTCATGGACCCCCAAGAGGAGGACCCATGGGTAATCCGAGATAA
>NC_134777.1:124472650-124475150 GCF_046742065.1 Oratosquilla oratoria
GCACTCCTGTTCTTCAGCCTCCCGACGACCGCGTCAACACTAAATTATATCACTAAACATCCACTAACTACCCCTAGTTTTCTGTTCGTGGCCCTACTCTGGCCACTCTGTGCCCCCCCCCCCGGCCACCGCCACAGAGGTCCAAGGTCCACAGGTTATGGACCACTGGCCTACGCATTCTTCCTCTTGACCAACACTGTGGATCGCCTTACCTCTATTGGACTTGCGCCAGTAAACTCTACTTTCACAAACAACCAATATCTACTTTTAAATTACGATGCTTCTCTTCGTTTTTAACGGTTTTAACGGCTTCTAACGGTTCTTCGGTTAATGTTACTTGTCTCCATTAACCGAAAACACGCTTCATGAATTTGTCTGGGAGTTGTATTTAAATTTCTATTACAAACAACCAATATCTACTTTTAAATTACGATGCTTCTCTTCCTTTTTAACGATTTTAACGGTTTCTAACCGTTCTTCGGTTAATGTTACTTGTCTCCATTAACCGAAAACACGCTTCATGAATTTGTCTGGGAGTTGTATTTAAATTTCTTTGTATTTCTTAAAGTGTTGTATGTGGAGTTTTATTACGAGGTGAGTGTGACAGGCGACCTTGAGGATCCACTGCTGGAACACCGTTCGATCCCCTGAGGATCGAGTTTCAGGGTACATTAGATTCTTTGTGTGTATTTACCTAGTTGTATTATGCGGGATGGAGAGCTATGCTCGTAGTGACCGTCTTTGTATCTCTCAGCATCTAGTTTGTTCTTAAATTCTTGTATGATGTTTGCGCACACTATTGTTTTGTCTAATTTGTTCCAGACATCTACCACTCTGTGTGGAAAACTATTTTTTCATATCTCTTCTATAACTATATTTTTTTATTTTCTTTTTATGGCCCCTTGTTTTTCTTTTATCCCACTTTAATAAGTCATTTCTGTCAAGGACTTCATGCCTTTCATGACTCTGTAAATGGCCAATAGATCTCCTCCTCCTCTTCTTTGTTCCAGGGTTGGTAATTCCAGTTTAGACAAGCTTTATTCGTATGTCAACTTTAAAAGTGTTGGTGCCATCTTTGTCGCGCGCACGCGCGCGTGTGTGTGTGTATTCACCTTGGTCTTTGGATCACGTGTTGGACTCGTGATCAATAGCTATGTCCCTCCCGGAAGAGAGCTCAGAGCTTGTATGACCGATCTATGGGTAATGCTATGACCTTTCACACACACACACCCAACTCCCCGCCCATGTGTGTGTGTGTGTGTGTGTGTGTGTGTGTGTGTGTGTGTGTGTGTGTGTGTGTGTGTGTGTGTGTGTGTCCTTCGATTTCATGCTGGGAAGTGTTTCGCTCTGACCACACCTCATTCAAGACTTGTTAACTGTTCTTAAAAGACGGAACCCCCCGTAGTTCCTTGGAAGATACGACAAGAGGAGAAACGGCAGGGGTGAAGGGAAACGAATCATCCCAGGTGAGAATGATTGTTCCAATGAAGCAGTTCCTGTAAACAATAAGTAACCACTAGACACACACACACGGGACCCCACGAGCGTTGCTCCTTTCCTGTACACTATAAGTAGATAAGTACGCACACATCACCATCTAACCTAACCTCTTCTGCCAAATTCAAAACAGACCTAACAAATGCCAAATTAATGACAGACTAATTAGGGGCGCAGGGAAGTGAGGGTAGGCAAGACTTTCACGCCCGCACGCCCGCGTGGTCTCCCACCCACGCCATCACACGCTCAAAAAAACTCGCCATACATCAGTACAAAACCAACTTTCGTATCTTTAGCCACCACGCATGGCTCGTTTTCACACGGAACGACTTTTCGCCGTGCGCCGTCCACGACACAACGTCGTGGTCTCAAATAACCATGGGTGTCTATGGACGCTTTCACAGGTCACGACCACGTGTGAAAGCGTCCATAGACACCCAGGGTTACTTGAGAACACGACGTCGTGTCGTGGATGGCGTACAGTGAAACGTCGTTAAGTGTAAAACGAGCTTACGTTGTCGATACTGGAACAAATACTCAAAGTACCTGTTCGTCATGTCTCGGAAACATGCCCAATGATGAACACCAAAATACTCCTTCAAAGTCTTGTTTTCAAGTTGCAACTTACGAAGTCTTAACCTTAACCTGTCTGTACTTCAACATGATCCTTCTCCACCTAATAGTCTTCTGACATCTCAAACTTGAAGATCCTTCATGGTCCATTTTATTTACTTAATCTTCATGTCTTCTCAAACAGCAAAAACGTCCATCAAATGACTCCGGGTAAATTTCCAAAATAACCAAACCGGATTAACCCACCATACCGAGGTACAAAGGCTCCATCTTCTCCAAGGGGACAGACAGGCGGTCTTGCACGGGACCCACAAGACTGAACTTTCAAAACGAGCCTCAACTTCTACAAGCACTATAGGAACCACTAACCATCTCTTTAATTGAAGAGAAATTCGTGAGATTGCATCTCTCTCCATTTCTCTTTTTTTGC
>NC_134777.1:124477650-124500150 GCF_046742065.1 Oratosquilla oratoria
TAATCTGTATATCATAGGACAAGTCGTTCGTGATAATTACTCCCAAATCTTTTTCGGATCCTACTTTCTTTACTTCTTTGGTTCCAATTGTATATTTTCCTGATATTCTGTTTTTGCTTTTTCCAAACTCCATTATGCTACACTTCTTAGTATTAAAGTCCACTTCCCATTTCTGACTCCAGTTCCATACCCTATTTAGGTCTTCTTGCAGTGCTTCACAGTCCTCATCAGTTTCTATTTTCCTTAGCAGTTTGGCGTCATCGGCAAAGAAGCTCATGTAGCAGTTCACGTCCTCATCCATGTCATTCATATAGATAGCAAACATTATTGGTGCCAGCACAGATCCTTGCGGTACTCCACTGATCACCTCTTTCCAGTCTGAATATTTTTCTCTGAGCACTACTCTCATCTTTCTACCAGTCAGAAAGTCCTCTATCCATTTTAGTAGGTTTCCCTGTATTCCTCCTATGTGTTCCAGTTTTTTTTAGTAGTTTTCTGTGTGGTACTTTGTCAAAGGCTTTTTGCAAGTCTAGGAATGCACAATCAGCCCATCCATTTCTTTCTTGCACTATGTCTATTAGTCTTGAGTAAAAGCATATTAAGTTTGTGGAGCATGATCTTCCTTGTCTGAATCCGAATTGTCTTGGGTTTAATATGTCATTGTCTTCCAGATGTTTTACCCATCTATTCTTGATTATTTTCTCACAAATTTTGGCTATGGTGCTTGTTAGTGATACTGGCCTATAGTTGGTGGGTTCTTCTTTGTTTCCTCCTTTGTGTATTGGTACAATGTTAGCGTTTTTCCAGTCCTCGGGTATCTTTCCTTCTTTGAGTGAGCTGTTTATTAAGATGTGTATTTTGTCTGTTAGTTCTTCTTTGCACTCCTTTAGAATCCAATTTGCAATACCGTCCGGGCCATGTGATTTTCTGACATCCAGCCTTGATAAATGTTCTGATATTTCCTTTAGTGATGCTGTAAACTCATTCATGAGGGGAGATTTCTTGTTTTTGTCTATGTCACAATTTGGTATTTTCTCTCTGGTGAAAACAGATTTAAAGTGATTGTTCATGACTTCGGCCATCTCTAAATCTTCTGTGTATTCTATGTTTCCTTGGCATAGTTTCACCAATTCCTGTTTGTTTTTAAGTTTACCATTCACATACCGATAGAATAGTTTGGGTTGCTCTTTGCATTTGTCTATAATATCCTTCTCATGGTTCCTTTTCTCCTCTCTTCTCACATTAACATACTCATTTCTATAGTTAACATAAATTTGCCATTTGCTTTGTTTTTTTTTTGTGTGTGTGTGTGTGTGTGTGTGTGTGTGTGTGTGTGTGTGTGTGTGTGTGTGTGTGCGTGTGTATGTGTGTGTGCGTGTGTGTATGTGTGCGTGTGTATGTGTGCGTGCGTGTGTATGTGTGCGTGCGTGTGTATGTGTGCGTGCGTGTGTATGTGTGCGTGCGTGTGTATGTGTGCGTGCGTGTGTATGTGTGCGCGCGCGCGCTAACTTAATTTAATGAACTGTATTTAACTGGAACATACAGAAACCTATGTTCATGGGATCCCTCCTCTCTTTGTCCACCAATCATACCTAGTTTTGAATTCACTTATGGTCTTATCTTGGGCAATACCTCCTTCTAGACTATTTCTGGAATGGACACATCTGTAAAGAAACCTGTACTTTCAGATATCCCTTAGTTTAGACCCGTGGTCTCCAATTTATTCGTATGTCGTCATGAATCTCCTCTATCCTAAATTTGTTTGTTTACTTTTTTGTCTTTACTCCCTCTAATGCCCTCTGGGGATTAGATCTTTTCGCTAGTCTTCTACCCTTGTAGATCTCCTTCCACTATCAAATCTTCCCTAGCTCGTTTATATGCGTGCATTCCGTATATCATTTCTCGACTTTTCCTCCTTAATTAATCCCTTCGGTTTGATGTAGTTCTCCATTTACCCCCTTACTTCCATACAAAACATTCAGAGCCATCATAAAGGGACAAAAAAAGGACTGACTGATACTCTCCCTTCTTCCACCCTCCTCCCTCTCTCCCTCGGCGTGCATGCCGTACATACATACTCAGCATTCTCTCTCAAACACACATAATTTATAGAATAAAATGTAATTTAATTATTATTCAAGTATCAGGTACATCAGTTATTTAACACTCGCCATGTATTTTTTTACCCCCCAAAGGATAAATCCCCTGCTTGAAAAACACTGCCGCATATCCTCCGGCCCCTACCCACCGCTCCTTGTGACGCACTCACAGAGCCGGGCACTACGTGCAACAACCTGATTTCTTGTCGACGCTGCCAAATTTACACGGTTATGGACGATCTCTGCCGCCAATATTCTCTCTCAATAAAATTAATTTTTTTATTGTGAGCAACTGTGACGCTTGTTACCGAATACATATTTTTGTGTGTAGTATCTATTCTATAATGTGATTTTTAAATATAGAAATATTACATTAAATAGTAACAAAATTGTACCTGACAGAGAACACACACACACACACATACTACTGTGGCACACTTACCTCTTCTGTTTCGCGTCCATGCTGCGTAACTTCAATATCGGCCCTGGGCACGATGCCCCACGGGCGGATGTGTGCGTGCAGGCTCGTGACTAGCTCATAGGAGTCCCTGCCGTTGCTCCAGGGTCCTCCCAAGGTGGAGGTAGGTGGAGGTGGGGGAGGAGGAGCATTGCGAGTGGACTCGGAAGGCGGCGGCGGCGGCGGTGGCGGTGGCGGGAGCGTGAGTGTCACGGCGCGCTGAGTGGCGTATCGGAGACGAATCGTTCGCCAGGCGGTGCGGGGCTCGAGCCGCGGCACGACGGGCAGGAGCTGCTCGCCAAGCAACCGCGTCACCACCGCTACCTTCCCGTAGCAGTCCTGGCCGAGGACCAGGAAGCAAGGAGGCCGCTCCAATACACTTCGCAGCTCCTCCAACTCTTCCAGACTGAAGCCAATCTCGCGGACCTGGTCTGTTATTGGAGAAAGAGGATAGATGTTAGAGCTGCCACATACCAATCAAGCTGTGCCTAGTCCACTACTAAACAAAGGCCTCCTCCATAAGTAAGACTTCTATTCCTGCCTGTGCCACGCGGACATAACAAGTGTTTATAATGTGTGAGAACACACTTGGCCCCGTTCAACTGCGGCCCGGGACTTCACCTTTGCCCAAAATACCTGGACAGCTAAAACCCTAACGGTAATCCATTAAAATGCTATCCCCACTTTAGTGGTTTTATTCTGACTGACGCCAATACGATTTCCTTCGACTTTCGACCCAATAATGGGTCAAAAATACCTATTTAGATTAACTACCCATTAAACACACTCCCTACCCTAACGACTTTTCTGGTTAATTCCTGACTATTTCATACAGTTTAGAAAGTCCTCTCGTTCTTCATATGGACCAATCACCGCTCAGGATCAGTCAACGGGCAGTGCCATACACTGCCACAAATCACTGCACCTTTCAACAGCGATCTCATCCACCTCGCAAGTGATGCATGAAACCACCTCGAGGATTGTGGGGGGAGGGGGGATTACAGCAATCACAATATTCTACCGTAATATCGGGTGGTAAAATAAGTCTTTCCACAATCGAATCACTCAGGGTCCACAGGTATTTTTCTAAGAGAAATAAACAAGTAAATAAATTATCTGATAATAATAATGAATACATAAAAATAAGAAAAAAAAATGGGACGAACTTTAACTAAATGCATACCGTATACGCTGACAGCAGTTTTGTGTCATTTGTGTATTAATATGTCTGCCTCCAGGCGATTTTATTCAGTCAAGGAACTTAATCTCGGTCGAGGGCTTCACTACCTACGAAGGATGCTTCTGTTGTTATTCACGTTCCCGGTATACACACACATTTACACAAAGTATACGTACACATACACACACAGGGAAGGTTTTAAACACAGCCCCCATTAAAAGTATGAATAATAATAAAAAAAAGTAACATTTGACAATAATAGTCATTTCTTGAAAGCAAATACGAGTAGTGTTTGCTCAATGAATGTGTGTCCAGCCGCTTCTTTCCTCACTCCATCCATGTAATTCTAAGTGAAAAAGCACATCCGCTCTATCTATATTTGCGTGAAATTCAGCAAGTGGGTGCGTTGTCGCTCAGACTTTTTTTTGTTTTTCCTATTCTGACAGTTTGATTTACTTGGGGAATACTGGGGGAACAGTCTCTTATTGACATTTTACGCGTTTGGTCAGTGTTGAGTAAATTACTTTTTTTTTCTCAATGCTGAATGTTTTGATAAGTGTAAATAACGTGCATGGGATGACAAGCATGATAAATACTGAGTATATATACGAAATTAACCAATATGGCGCCCGCAGTTCTATGATGGCCAGCAATGAGGGCCAGGTTTCCTCGTTGATTAAATAAACAAACACAAATAAATAGATAAATAAACATACAAACTCTGGTGATAAGATAAATGAAAGCATCGACTCCGGAAAACACTATGGAAAGACCCACACACGCTATGTATACACATTCCACGGTACCCAATCCATGGGAGTTTTGGTTATTTTGGTAACCAGCGCTTCTATCCTGGGGCATAAGAACATTGTCGCACCGAAGTGGAGGTACCGAGGTGGCAAGGGAGAGATATAAAGACGACAGTAGGAAATAGGGTACGATAATGTAATATCCATACAAACTACAAACATAAACAAATTGCACAATCGGATAACATAAAAATAAAAATAAAAATAAAAAATATTGCCGGAAAGGGAAAACGGATTTCCACGAGTGTAATTCTTATTCTTATATATCACACACAACACGCACAATCATACAACTCTAAAAAAAATGTTGGAAGAAATAAGAGAGGGGTTATATTCAATGAGATTACGTCAAAGACAGAGAGAGAGAGAGAGAGAGAGAGAGAGAGAGAGAGAGAGAGAGAGAGAGAATATTTATATATGGATCACACACATACGAGACAAATAGAAAGAATACAAATGACGTCAACCAGAATGATCTATCCTGGCTGCCAAAACGCACGAGGAAGATTTGTTGACAAACTAGTACTGCCCACCACTGAAAGATAGGCAAAGGTGATGTCAACAGCTATTTTTGGAACCGTGATTGGTCAAGAAAACATCCAGAGGTTAAAAGAAAAACGAGAAGGACGCTAAGAAACAAGGTTTCTTCAAGGATGCGTTATTTTATCATGTGTATTTATTTCTAACAAATTAGATGAAACGAACAAAATACATGACAGAAATGCAAATATTGACACATGGAGACAGGCTGAACCCCTTCGGCATTACTCACGAAGAGATTAATATATACAGATTCGGGCCAACATCACAGGTTATTCCCGTAAAAGTACAAACGTGTCAACGGAATTAGGCTCAGGCGGACATCACCCAAGCGAGCACGGAAGCCCCTCTGCCCGAAGCAACACTCCAGCGATGGTTACTTGGCTGCAAGAAGGTGTGCAACGTTGCCACATCTCAATAATTCTCACTGTCTCTGCTACAAACGGATCAGATGTCACGACGACATATATGTTGCAAGTGACAAAGACTGAGGGAACAGTGTCTTCACTATTAATAATGACTGGATGGTGACTACCACTATCACATACGCATTGAATATTGCATGCATAAAGTTACACGAAAGTCTCCGCGCATTCTCACACGACGGTTAGGCCTGCGTAAGTAGGCCTACCATACAAGGCTTTCTAATCCCCTGATGCACAATGTTGTTGTGCTCGATAAGACTTCATCCGAATCGTCCATTTTTTTTCATATTTTAAATTCTTGTTAACTATAAATCGGCTTAACTACTCACAATACACAAACCCTAATATTGAGACCCATACCCGAGCGTTGGCGAAATCCACCCCAGCCAAAATCCTGGAGATCAGTGAACCTTTGGATGATGACATTCTATACTCAAAGTCCTGTCTACGCCCTCACTGTTAACTATCACCCACCCGCCCTGTGTAAAAAAAACTACTAAAAAGCTATTAACCACTGATGATCATTAACAAACTATTGAAATAGTTATAAATCATGTACACAATAAACATAGCAATAATAATTATCATAGACGCTTAACATGTGTATCACACATTGGTGCTAGCATACATATGGGGGACATGTAAGGAGTGCATTACTCTTTAGTGGCAGTTTTATTACATGCCGCAACATATACTATTAGACAAAACTATTCAACTATGAGGCAACATAGCCCAAGGCAAAATGGTACTATCATTAGCATCCCAAGGTGCAGCGGCACCGTGTTTGAGAACCTTTGAATAGGTTTCCACCTTATGCAGTTCTGTTCATTAGCCACCCGAAGACCAAATCAATACTAAAATTATATCGCTAGGCATCCACTAAAAACCACTAGTTTTCGGTTTGTGGTCCCAACCGGTCCTTGGCCCACTAGGTATGGACCAACGCACTGCCCCACACTTAGTGAGCAGCTGGCATGTTTCAATTCTCTGGAAAAAGTAGCCTACATACATGTTGACTTCTAACCCCTTCCATACCGCCACGTTACTTCGTTCAACGGTGAGCACAACAAAGACGGTAAATCTATTTAGGTGTCACCTACAGGCACCTGAAAGATAAATCAACGAACATTTGTATTCTTAAAAAAATACCTACATTTCCAGTGCCCTGTCTTTTTTAGTTCTGACAAATAAATTGAATGTTGGATAAGGAATTCCGTGTGCTCCTTTTTTATATAAAGTTAGGGTTGTGTTACCTATCTCATGAATAATTAATTTTCATTTCTCTTTATGGTCATTAAGACCCTGTGTTTTATGGTGGATAGGGTTTTGTGTCTGATTTTATTTTCTATGCCTTCCTGACCATTAATTATCTGACTTCATAGGTTTGCACACTGTCTTTGAGGAGTAATTGTTGGGGAAAATGTACTGTTGTTTGGGAGATGTTAGGCCTATGGTATTGTGAGAGGCTTGTGAGACCTTGTGGGTGAGAGATTAATTTATTTAGCTTCTTTTTGACACGATTGTACTCGACATTCGTTTATCGTGTTGCCTACCCTATGGTTCAACCTACTTTTCAGATTCTTTCGTCTTGTCGCGCCTAGATTTGTTTTGGGATTTAATTATCATTTAGCTGCTCCAGGCATTTCTCCGTGTGTGTGTGTGTGTGAGTGTGTGTGTGTGTGTGTGTGTGTGTGTGTGTGTGTGTGTGTGTGTGTGTGTGTGTGTATATATATATATATATATGTGTACATATATATATATAAATATATATATATATATTATATATATACATATTCTGATATGTGTCCCTTGCTTTTTTTTTTTTTTTTTTTTTTTGTGACGACCCGGACAAAACATTTAACGCGCATGCGTATTACCTCAATCCATAGCGCGGTTATCACAATGGGCAGCTTCCACGGGCTTCACCAGTGCCGACAGTTGACATCTCGTCTGAGTAAAAACGACTTCGGTTACAATATTCTGTTTTTTTTTTCAAAACTACAAATATCAAATTATCTTTCCGTCATGTAGAGATTGTAACCCTATACGAATTTTAAACATCTGTTGAAATGTTCTTAGAGAAGTCGGATTTCTGTAAGCAAAGTTATATTCTGGTTATTCAAATGAAGGTTGGATGTAGGATGTACAAAAATACCCCGGTGTAATAAACCCTTTAGACTGCACTATCAATTGCTCTTGATGTAAAACTATGGAATATTAATCATCACAAGGGCAAATAAACTTTTCAATTCCTCGATTCAAAACATGACAACAGCGATCGCGAACAGTGACTGGCTAAGTCTTTGAGAATATGTATCACGGTCATGACAAGAATATATTTTGTCTTTTCAAGTTCTAGGCCACTGTTCAAGCGTTGTATTATCAAAGTATCTAAAATAAAACATACGTTTAACAGTCATGGGGACGAGAAATACTGGAATTTGGGGGCAAAAGCATTGGGGTAGATAAGGAGCGTGCGCCAGTAGACACGTAGATGAACCCGTCACTTTTACCCCGTGGGGAAGGTAAACGTCCCTACTGGGAATCTGAGATAAGTACGGGATTCGAACCCACATTAAGCGAATGCGAGACCAACAGGCTTTCGATTACGCCACCAGCGCACGATAGGGGGTGAAATATATATATATATATATATATATATATATATATTATATATATATATATATATATATATATATATATAGAGAGAGAGAGAGAGAGAGAGAGAGAGAGAGAGGGGGGGGGAGACCACGTATAATCCCTCATCAAGCCAGACTTTTGAAAAAATAAGTAAACAATTAATGGGGCGCAAAAATACATCTATGCAACGTCCTCAACAAATGATCCACGTGCACGAAATTACGAAAGGGGGAACATACAAAAACAAACACCGTCAACGCCTTCCATTTGTGACGTCTAAGGAAGACATTTTTCGAAAGAAACACGCAACGTCACTTCGTACTTTCTTCAAAGGCGATTGAGGGCATTATCATCACATATTCTCCACTGCTCTCCCTTACTGGCAAACAATGTGATCGGTAACCCAAGCTTTTGTGATCTGTATGCGGATCAGGCCGGCTAATATACATATACTACTATACAAACGCACAAGTGACAATGGAAATAAGCTTACATGTTTTTTTGTGTTATCCTCGGCAATCGTAATTGTTATTTCGAACTATGTGTTCTTTTCATTATCTGCACTTCATGTATATTGATTCAATGCTAAATAAACTTATTATTTTATTATTATATATTATTATTATCAGCATATATGAAATCCCAAGCAAGTGGACTCTCTCTGGCAGGGAGGGGGGGGATGAAAGTATACATTCACAAACCGACACCTATTTCTCCATTTTTTTCCCTTTTAATACCATAGCCTTAACACCTAGGATCATATCCGCGTTGCTCCTTCCCCTTCATCTCTCAATTTCCTTCATCCCCGATATTGCAACTGCTTCAATTTCCCTTTTATAATTCAATGGTGACCTTTACTTACTTGATCTAATTTCCAATATATATTTTTTTTTTACATTTACAGTAATTTTTCAATTCTGATTTTATCAATATGTCTTATAATGATATAGAACAACTAGTAAATATTTACATCAGGATCTTACCATCAACAAATACATACATACATATACCAAGGCTTTTTCCCCCTTACAAGGGAGGTAGCCAAAAAGGAAAAGGCATAAAATCATTTCCACCCATTCCACCCCTGAATACACTCCACACCCCTCCACCCTCCCTCCCATCTTAGCACCTCCTGAATGACGGGTCATCCCTGCACCTTGTCCACTGCCCTGGGTCAGAAGCAGTGTCGCAAGACACAGCACATCCAGAGCAAGGCCGCTTCATTAAATTGGTGACTCCCCCTCTCCGTCCTCCCAATGCATAAAAGGAGAAGACGGGGAGAAATCCCTTCGGGCTGCATCAAATTTTGCTCACACATACTACCTCACCCCCCATCCCCCTGCCCATTCCACCTCATGCATTACAACATCATCCATATACAACCATTCTCCATTCACCCCGTCTTCCGTCCTTCCTCAACAGCCATTCCCCTCTTCCCCAAAGCCCCCTTCGCCCCAATCAAATATCAGTGATAATTGTTTTTTTCTCTATCCATCATGGTAACATGAATCAAGGATCAATGATGGGTACCTGTATCTTGGTGGGCCTGCTAGATGGGCGTCAGAGAGAACCATCTCCCTGATGCACATTTTCGAAACCCATCAATTTCCTCACTTCTATCTAGAGCAGCGTATCTCTATCTTTTTACCCTTGTGTAACCTTTACAATAAATTGCATGTCTCAAGGAACTCCTGTGCAAAAAATAAACACACATACCATATCTTTCTCATTTTATTTTCATTGTAATAATAGGTTAGATAGGATGATGTCTATATAACATTATTACAATAACCAAAAATAGGTCGTGCGTGCTTAATTATATTACGTATATGTAATCAAATAAAAAATCAAAAGTGCATTAGTTTATCTCACTTGTTCTCATGGAACCCTTAGGGACTTTTTGCTGAACCTTAGGGTTCTGGGGAACCCTGGTTGAGAAACACTGATCCAGAGACTAGCCCCTAGTATCTGACCAAGTCCTGAGGAGCTAACACCCAGCTTCCAACCAAATCCAAGATATCTATCAGCTCAAACTGTATTTCTTTCACTTTTTCACATATGGAGAAGTGACAAATGCTCTTCTTCCTTCTTCTTTCAGCCAAAGACAACAACAGTCCACACTAATACAACATAGAATATGGAAGAGATTTATCAGAGAACCTCATGACACTTGCCCAACTGTGGATTCCTGATCAGTAATTGCACTTCTCCAGCTTTGTGTGTGTGCAATAAGTAGAGACTCCCAATACTTTTTATTGTGATCATGGTGATTCTAATTATCCGATTTTCCAGTTATAAATTTTCATGTCTGATCCACAACTTTACAATAGTGTCAAGACAACAAAACAAGAGAACTAGGTTCCTGTCTTTGAGGGAGGGCAGCAACAAAACTCCAAGAAGCATGATATTAGGAATCAAAAACACCAGTGATAATTTCTTATCCTGGGTAACAGTAAATTACAATTTTACCACTGTTAACATAACACGGAATGAAATGAATACAATTATGATTGTGAAGGATGAAAATATCAAGGAATATCTTTTTAACACAGTAATTTGTGAGTGGACACAGCTATTAATAATCATGTCCATGTTTACGTATATGAAACTGGTGCTAGAATCAATTAATTCAATTGACGTGTTCTTTGTGAAAAAAGAAATGAAGTACTGTAACCATTTTTGCTGTATGGTGACTAGTGTGACATGCACACAATTTGTGGTATATGGCTGTTTTTCAATGGAAAAGGACCAACCATTATCTGGCAGCTGGTGATAGATTATATACAACAGTGAGGACAAGGGATGTTCTATGAAAACAGAGACATGATCCTCGCATTTGATGGTGACCATCTTGTGGCTGCCATGTACTGACATGGAGCAGTACAACCATGGCAGCAATTTGCATGGAAGATTAGACTTCAGGATCCATCCTGATCATCCAACATGAGAAAACTAAAGGAAGGAAGGAAGAAAAAAGATAAATAAATAAATAAATAAATATATATATATATATATAAGTGCTTTAAAAATTACCCTCTCCAACACAAACATTACTGGGAACCCTCCCTCTGCAAGGTCATCCAAAGGGCAGTATAAATAATATAACAAAAACAAAACAACAATAGAGAAAGCAACCTATCTCTCAAATGTTAGTTGCCCAACACATAAGATAAAGAAAGACTATCCACACGCACACTACTGTTTCAATTACCAGAACTTTAGATTTGCAAAATGTGTCATGATACAGAAGGTATATGTGGACATTGCTTGACCCTTGTACGTGGTTCCCTATGCTCAAACTTGGCATCCTGTCTTGATTGCTAAATGTAACACTAAAAAAGTTCTCTGCTTTGGAGACTGAACTTACTCATTTCTGAAGTCTGAAAACAAGTATGATCCAGGATGGCTACAACTGGAGTCAGATATGCAGAAACACTACAATTCATAAAATTTTGGAAATCCTACCCAATATCTCAACAATGCTAATATAAGTCCTTTTCTGGTCTTTTTGTCTGAAAAAAAAAAAAAAAAAAAAAAAAAAATTAAATTGGGTGCATGTTGCACTAGTCACCATACAGAAAAACAATTATCTAATTTCTTTTCACATATGGTGTGTTGGTGGAGTAATTGGAAGTGTGTTTGTTTTGTTTTGCAGTAACCATTATCTGCTCCAACAGTCCAAGTGCATAGGACTCCCCAATTTTTTCTTTTCTCACAATTGTCATTGAAATCAATCTGTTCTTGCACCTGTTTCATATCCCTAACTTGCTTATTTCAACAACCATGTCAGCAAACTCCACACCCCTCCACCCTCCCTCTTATCTTAGCACCTCCTGAATGACGGGTCATCCCTGCACCTTGTCCACTGCCCTGGGTCAGAAGCAGTGTCGCAAGACACAGCACATCCACAGCAAGGCCGCTTCATTAAATCGGCGACCCCCCCTCTCCGTCCCCCCATTGCATAAAATGAGAGGACGGGGAGAAATCCCTTCGGGCTGCGTCAAATTTTGCTCACACATACTACCTCACCCCCCATCCACCTCATGCTATCACAACATCATCCATATTCAACCACTCTCCATTCACCCCTGTCTTCTGTCCTCTCCCGTCCTTCCTCAACAGACATTCCCCTCTTCCCCAAAGCCCCCTTCACCCCATCCATCCACCTCATCCTAGGACGCCCCCTCATGTTCACTCCCTCCACATCTGCCTTCCACACCTCTTTTACTAGTCTTTCTTCACTCATTCTTTCCATGTGTCCAAACCATCCTAATATTCTTTCATCAACCCTATCTCCCAGGTCCCTTTCCACCCCCTGTTCTCCTTCTCACCTCCTCATTTCTCACTCTATCTAGCCTAGTAACCCCCATCATACTTCTCAGACACCTCATCTCAAACACATTCAAACTCCTTCTCTCTTTTTCTCTTATGTTCCATGTTTCTGCCCCATACAGTGCTGTTGGCACAATCACTCCTTCATACAGTCTCCTCTTAGCATCCATTCCCGTCATTCAGGAGGTGCTAAGATAAGAGGGAGGGTGGAGGGGTGTGGAGTGTATTCAGGGATGGAATGGGTGGGAATGATTTTATGCCTTTTTCTTTTTGGCTACCCCCCTTGTAAGGGGGAAAAAGCCTTGGTATATGTATGTATGTATGTCAGCAAACAAACATGTTTAAAAGACACCATTCCTTGATCTTTTCATCAATTACAATTGCTTGATTACATTCATTTCACCATTTCATGTTACACTATCAGTAGTAAAATTCTACTTTATTGTCACACAAGATTTCATAAATTCCTAATGGTGTCTTGGGTTCCTGACATCGTGCTTTTTCACATTTTGTTACTGCCCTTCTTCAAAGGCACAGATGACTGGGAACACCATGATCAGTTGATAAATCCACATCTGAAGTATTAAGAATTTCTACCCATTTGTCACACATAAAAGCTAGAGAACTGCAACAACTTTAACATTGGCACACAAGGTGGCCATACAGAAAGGTTTTTGTGAACATTTTTAAGCTCAGAGTTTTCAAGTGTAAAAATCATTCGGGAATTAGACAAGTTTGCATGTGTTTACAGTTAGTCCTATTTAAATATTTCCTGACTCTTCAATTGCCTCGCCTGTGAAGAAAACATGTTTTGGAAGTACTGTACTGCATTTCTGATACATTAACTCCACACCACTATCCTATTTCACAGCTTATATTCATCATTTACAAATTTCACAACTTGACCAGAGCTTCCTCAGTCAAACCTTCAAATCAAGCCAATAATTCCTTACCAATAGAAATAATTTTAGTCTTTTTTTGACTTGTTAAAATTCTGAAGTGTAATGTCAGCTGGGAACATGATATAGTTTTGGGTCACAATTAACATTCCCTCACTTATGATTTTACTGGAGACTGATTCAATCATTCATTGTTTACTTCATCTATGTCTAACTGAAGTCCTTAAAGTAATTTTCTTACGTTCTTACGTATTCTTACGTTGATACTGGACGCAGGTCGCTAGACCTATATGTCCAGATTGGTGACCTTCGATTGGCCAGATGCAGAAATTACATCTTGGTCATCCTCCGGTAGGTCTTCGCCGGGTGTGCCAGTAAATGTAATAGTTTTTTCATAGTCATATTTTATTGCCTGTCTCTCCCAGTGCTTATCAAGTTTCGTTTCAAATTCTCTTATAGATTTTGCCTTTATGACACTATTGGGGAGGCTGTTCCAAGCATCCACTACCCTCACTTGGAAAGCACCTTGTCGCAGTCTAGTCCGGCTCCTTGGTTTGAAGATCTTTAAGATGTTGCCCCGAGTTGGTCCTTTTCTCAATTGGAAATTTATGTTAACAGCAGGGTCATAGTACTGATTTAAAATTTTGTAGACCTCCACCATATCTCCACGTAATCTTCGATATACTAAAGTTGGAAGGTCCAGCTTCCTTAGTCTTTCCTCATAATTAAGGTTTTGTAGGTGTGGCACCATCTTGGAGGCTCTACGTTGAACATTTTCTATTGTCCTAATATCTTTTTTCTTATAAGGTGACCAGACGGACTGAGCATATTCCAAGTGAGGTCGAACAATTGCCTTAAAAAGAGTGCGAAATGTTGGTATATCAAGGTATACAAAAGATCGCCTAATCATTCCCATGATCTGGTTGGCTTTGTTCACTTTTTCCTGTATGTGGTCACCAAAGGATAAACTCTCATCAGTAAGCAAGCCTAGGTCTTTCTCCTTGACACTTCTCTGAACCACTGTTTCATTTTCCTCACCACGTAGCATATAATATACTGTGTCTTTTGTTTGCCTACGCCCTCCACTTATTTTCATGTGTTTGCACTTCTGGGGGTGGAATGGCATTAACCATGTTCTTGACCATTCTTGCATAAACTACAGTCAATACCTTACACAGGACAATAAAGGGGAATAATAAGTATTCTAATAGTTTTACAGTGGAGCAACTCTGTATTAGTTTTCTAATGTACATACAGCCATGGCCAACAGAAGAAATTCACTAACAAACCCTTACATACTAAAGGGCACTTTAATTTTTTTCTTCCTGGTGCACCTACAGGGAATTTCTTTTTTTTTTCTTTGTTATTTTCCTTTTGAGAGAGAGATTTTATCTATAAAATTTATTCTCAATGCAAAATTGCCCAAAACAAACAATAACAACTCTATTGTTTATGGGAAAACATGAACCATTTAATACAAAGGGGGAGTGGACTGCCCAAAGGATGCAGGAATAGGGAACAAGTAGGCCACACCTGCCAGAACATCAAAAAAGAACTCGTCAAGAATATAGGTGCCTCACTGACACTGCAGCCTTAAACATGCACTTCCACAAATCTGTATTCTGTATCTTTGTTGTCATCTATTTCTTAGTTTCTTACAGATCTTCTGGAAGAAGCCTCTCTAAAGCTGTATAATCTAGCTCCGGGCTGCCAGAGGAGACAGTGGCAAGGCCAGTTGGAACTTTTTCTATTATAGTGAATGCTGCTTTTGTAACTGAAAATCAAATTCTGCCTGATCCATGTTTTATTCCATTTTTTCAAACTCTTGTATGAATTTATATTATACATGTATATTACATTCCATCTGTTCACCACCCTTGAATGATTAATCCAAAACCAAACCCTTTCCTTGAATATCCTTTGTATCTCACAGTGCAAACATAACTGAAGACACATCCCTGTTTTATATTCCTGTTAGTGATATGATATGATATGGTTTAACATCACAAACTCCTCCCATCAGAAGGCTAGGACAGTGCCCCTTACAAAGGACTTTGTAGCATGGAATTTAATGGACCATGCCCTTAGTTCAACTTCACCGGTGGCAGGATTCGAAACGCCATCCCCTTGACTTTTGCCGCAAGAAATGACGCCCTAACCCACTCGGCCAGCGAGCTTCCTGTTAGTATCTTATGTAAAATTTCTGCAGAGGCCCACCTTCCCATCCCCATAGAAAGAATGCCAGACATCAATATTTTATAGCAGAATTCATACAAACATGTTATTTATTTCTACCACAAATAATTTTCTTTTCAGGTTGGTATCCTCCACCTTCTTGGGGTTGGCAGGAAAAAATGAGTAAATTTTGGTAGAAATATTACCAGAGTCACATGAACAAAATTTAAATCTTATTTCTAACATTCTCAAGGGAGATGTAAATTACCCAAGTCAACCTAACTCAGCCTAGAGAAATATTGAAAAATTCATAAATACATAATTTATCCTTTTTGTTTTTGTTTTTCAAAGATCTCTTTTTCTATGAAATTTCCTCTCAATACAATACTGCTGCAGATGAATATGAACAGCGTTATTTTCTAAAATAATATATGACACTTGCCTTCCTCCTCTCTCCACCATCATTGTTTACATCAATCACCACACTGGGTCACAAAGGAGAGCATTTGCACATTATATTGCCAAAGAAGTTATATATACACCACAAAAATCATGATATGTGAGAGATTTTCATTTAAGAAAAACTGTTGTAATTGACAAGATGAATCACTGATGCTGTTTCTTAGACTGTCTGCCTGAGCAGTCCCATCTCCCTAAGGAACACCTCAGCTGGAATGGGGTTTTCCCACAAATCCTTTATAGAGTGTATACTGTGTTGTTGGCATGCATGATTGTGTACAATGCAATCTTCCATAATGTGTTGTATAGTATGGGGTAAAGTGTTGCATCCTGGACAGTTATCTGCAATGCAGTCATCCAGCCTCTTCTGGTAGCTCAGAAGGACTGGATGGTGGCCACACCGCAGTCTGGCTGGGTGGAGTCGGTCCTTTTGGAGTAGAGAGGATACAAAGGGATGGATATCAGGGGGTCTAACATGCAGCAATGTATTGTCCTTCAGTTTGTTGATGGAGCAATGAGTGATATGATTATGGATATACTTCTGGAGGTCCCATCTCCTATTCTCTAATTTCCTAACATACCTAGACTGTGCTGTGTTTGTGGAAGATGCGGCAAGTGTCTGCATGCCTCTCATGTCAAAGTGATCCTTGACTTTGAGGACTCATTTCATTGTGTAAATGTAGGTGTTGTGTTTGTGCAACCTGTAATTGTCTTCAGGGCTTTGTCTTGTATGGTCTGTAGGGTGTTGTGGTGTGTCTTAGTGAGATTAGCGGCTCATGCAGGGTTTGCAGGGCTTGCAAGATGCTGTAATGACTGTTTTTTATCTTATATTATTTGTTTATTTGTTTTGTTATCATTTGTCTGTTTGTTTATTACTATTTGCTTGATTCACATTTACTATTAGTTATATGTCAATTTATTATTATTTACTATTTACCTGTTTGTTTATTATTCAACTATTCCTATGCATTTATTTATTTGTTATATTCATTATTATTTATATTATATTTTCATTTATTTATGTATTTGTCATTGTTAATTTTGTTTTTTTCGCATCCAACCTAATTATGGACCAAAAGGTCTCCTGTCGGCATGCTCCGCCTATGTAATCCTATGTTTTGTATACTGTAGTAATAGTTTGTGTTTTCTTCAAATGCTGTTGATTTAAGAGTGTTAAGTCTAATTGTGCATTTAGGCTTTATGTTTGTGATGTGTTGTTTGAATGACATGGATGTATCATACATTATGTTACACCAAGTCTTGGGTATATGTGTGTGTGGTATGAGTGTGTTATTGATATAGAGGCATGGTACATATTTGTGTTCCACTGTCCAATTGGTGAGAAGTGTGGCTGTAGATTTGGTTGGGACTATTTTGAGTCTATTTGTAGTGAACCAGGGGCTGGGTGTGTCAAGGTATGGTTGTAATATTACTGCAGCTTTGGCTACATTACCGTGTGTGCATGTAATTATGTCATCTGAGTAAGACGAGATTTGTATTTCTGTGGTGTCAGTGATCTAGAATAGAAAAAATGACGAGGGAGATTGGTCAACGGTAATCAATAATGCCAGAGAGAAGAGGAAAAATTCTTAAATAGTATTTCAGAAATAGGATATATGTTATAGCAACAATTTGTTGCCCAACATCTCCAATGCTAAACACAAGAAAATAATTTTCTAACGCCACCAATAATGGTAATATATTATTTCTACCAAAATTCACTAATTTTAGAACAAACCTAGGGTGTGGGTAATAAATGGAAAGTAACTAATCTGTGGTAGAAACTAATATCAGTCACATGAATGTCAGTTTTTATTGGGAGTGTGTGCGTAGATGTCTGCCAAAATTATACCATGTCTTTTTTTATCAAGTATAAATATATAAATTTGAAGACTAGTGTTAACCAATATCATGATCTGATAAAATTTTTTTTATACATTTTGGTGATTAAAGGTTATTTAAAGTTGGGAAATGACAATGATATTCTCGCCTTAATTTTTCATTTACTCTTTCCTTTTTATTCTGGCTGTGTGTGGTACCCCTTGCTTGCAATGCTAAGGTTTTTGCCTATCTCACTCCTTCATTATCAATCACAAGTTTCCTATTATAATGGCTGCCACCTGGCTATTTTATTAATCTGCGTTGTAACTCTTCATTAGAAAACGAGTTTATAAAAATAAAGGGAAGAACTGTTCCAAGTTAACCACAAAAGATTCCTGACACAAAACTGGGCAGTATTTACGTAGTTTTCACCCAAAGCGCCATATTTAGCTATCGTGCGTAATACTTATTACTTCAAATTCATTAAAAATTACTATCAAACTAACATGAAAATATATACAGAGTGCGTTCAACTACCAACATTGCTAGTCACGAATCAAGATGAAGTATATGTTGTCAATCAGAGCCATCGCCCCATTCCTTGTTTCACCTACGATCTTTATACTCACCTGGGTCGAGATTTCCAGATTTAGACACATCTTCGATTGACTGTAATGTCTCTCTTTGTAATCTTCTTAAATGTTTCACATTTTTATTAAACTTTTGGAATTCATGTGTCAATCCTTCTGTCATCTTTCACTGTTTGTTTACAAGAGTATACTGACTTTAGTTACGAGATCGTAACATTGTGTCCTGTGGCAGCAGCTGACAGTCCCGACACGAGATTTTCCCCTAACTCTGGGGTAACAAAAATCCCTACTCAAAACTTACGGTATAAGTTTGTAACATCGTAAATGTTTTTCTTGATTTTTCTAATAGTAATTTATTATAGAATAATGTTCAGCTAAGGCTGAAACCTAGAGTTTACATGAAAACTTATATTGTAGACGTTCGAATACAAAGGAATCAAAAGTTGCAACAAAGTATTTTATCATATTTCTTTACAAATGCCTTTATAGGCATACCATTTCCTGAATAGGGAATATTATGTAGAGACTAGGAACATCCATAAAAGAAAATAATATTCTAGATCTAATACGAAATTAAAATTCATCTCAACAGCAATAGTGTTGACATTCTTGTGTACACGGTTTGTAAATTAGGCAAATTAATATACTGATATAATTTAACAATTAGTAATCAAATTTTAATGTAATGAATGATAACTTAAGCAAAACACAAGATAAAATAATTATGAAATATGTGCTCACTAGATTTCGTTACAGGTGCATTTCCCTAACTGGAAGGATATAAAATCCCTCGCTCGTTAAACACTGTAATGTCACGATCAAAATACCGGTCAGTAGATTCAGCAATGTTCAATATTGTTTATATGAATGGTCCCCAGTGCAGATATCAGTGCAGATATTAATCTTTTTCAACCACATAACTTTTCACTTTAATTCCATGTGTATAACACTTACCCACGAGTACATACTACCATTGCACTATCATAGCGGGAATGGGTTGAGCATAAGATTTGTGTATATGTATGTAACTCGAGTATACAAATATAAGAAACTGTGCTCAACTTATATCTCTCTTGATGGCGCAGTGTTTAGAGTCACTGTTCACTTGGTATGTCTGAGCTGAGTTCGAGTCCTTGGCTTCACTACGTATCAGTTTCCGCATATGTCTCCGTCGAGCGCATTCTCAGTCTCGATCGTGATGACATGGAATTAAAGTGAAAAATTATGTGGTTGAAAAAGATTAATATCTGCACTGATATCTGCACTGGGGACCATTCAGTGTGTGTGAATAACAGTGGCGGTGCCAGGGGCGGTATTGGGGGGACTTTAGCCCCCCCAAAAAAGTGGCCAGCCCCCCCATTAGCCCCCCAACTGAAATGAGCAAATTGAAAATTTAAAACACTCATTGAAATCATTTTATTAAGTGGAATTTTTAATTGCCAGGGCTAAAGATTTGTCAGCCATCAGTGCTAGCCCAACCATTAACCCCCTCCCCTTCTGAAATGAGGATAATATATGTGTATTATCATATTACTATTAGCCCCCCCAAAAAATTTGCTCAGCCCCCCCTTAGCCTCCCCAACTAAAAATTCCTGGCGCCGCCGCTGGTGAATAATAACAATAATAGTAATAATAATAATAATGAAGAATAGAAATGTGAAATATATATATATATATATATATATATATATATATATATATATATGTATATATATATATATATATATATATATATGTATATATATATATATATATATATATATATAAATGTTTAAATTGTTGACTATTTGGCCCTCCATGTATGGGTTATTGGCTACATAAGTTCTATGCATTCAAGACTTCAGGGAATTTAGAGCCATACCTACGGACCAGAGTCAATGTGCATTATTTTATGGAGACTAATATCCACTCAAACAATGAAATAAAGAAATAAAGTCGGACTTTACAATATCAGTTGTTTATTCGTGTGAATCTTATAGGTCAACCGAGAAGGTTTTGGATTTCTTTATTTTTTGTTATTTCGTGTATAAAAATATAACTTAGAAGAAGTTAGAATACTAAAATGCATATTTCTAGCATTTCATAATTTGGGTTTTATCCAAATAACATGATCTTAAAAGTGCCTGATAGCAGACGAACTTTTCAATGTCGCAGTTACATTTTTCACCGCTAGGGCATACTGATGACGTAAATGTTGCTGTTTACATTATTCACCATGGCCGGCACGCAATACATAAATGACTTCACATCAAGCGAAGAAGATTAATCGGATTTGGATGCCCTTTCGTGTTCTAATATGGGTACGGTACAAGGATACATGTACGAACCAATTCGGATGTCCAAACAAAACTCAACTGACGAAGAACATGTCGAGAGCAAAAAATCCTCATGAACGCCCAGAACGTGCGGAAAATAAGGACTGGTGAGATTCATATGCATAAATACACACCACCAACCACGCACCACACCAAACCAGACACATGATTTCGTTGGTTTGTCATCAGACGTGTGGACGAAGGTCTGAAGGCATGACATAGTAGGCCTAATACCTAGCAGACGTTGATGGGCCTGGCCCTATCTGCCATGCCCCAACATGCCCAGCAGGGCTGGTTTTGATTTTATTTTGTTGGAAAAACATCCACACGACCACCAAGATGACCACGTCCACAGTAAATGGATAGTTAATCTGTTCATGCAAGGTAGTTATCTTGGTTAGGCCTATGACATGAATGTCACAGGGCTATGAACAGGCAGAAGATTTTTTTTTTTTATTAATTTTTTTAACCTTTGCTCAGTTTCTTACTTTATTCCAGATAGCCTGTAGCTTGCAGAGGAAGTAGCTAACACCCCAACTCCCCATTTCCCATTGCATAGCCTTGCTAAAAATTATGAATTTGACTATTTCAGGTGCAGCTGTGGAGATTGTGTTCCACAACGAAATAGCAGAGAAAGCTTGTGTTGCTTTGATTACAGAGCAGTCCAAGAAAAGATGGAAAGCCTTGAGCCAAACAGATACCAGTGCATCACCCAGCACCCAGGATTTTCAGTGGTCTGCCTGTATCCATATGCTCTTGAATTGACAATGTATAGATTTATCAGTGACGAGGAGCCGATTGGGAATAACCAACTTCCGCACAAGTGAGTAGGCCTATACATATGCATGTAGTATTGCAGTATTTCATTTACATTCATACTGTTAAGAGGGCAGGATAGATAAGATGGGGGAGAGGGAGGGAGGGGGGAATTCGGGGTTTTGTGGAAGGAAAGAGTGAAATGGAAGGAAGTAAGAATTATGATAGATGTGGGGCAGACCCACTTGCTCGGTTAGTTTGTAGTCTTTTGTACTTTTGTCCATTGTTGAGTCACTTACATATAAGTCCAGGTCTTTTAATTTGGATAACATTGCTGAAATTATGGTAGTAGTCATGTTCTGAAGCAATTACTTCTAATCTAATATATATATATATATATATATATATATATATATATATATATATATATATATATATATATATATATATACAAATTTATATTATTCATTCTTAAAATATGCATGGAAAATAATAGAATATATACAATAGAATATGTAAAAATGCACATTTTTATGAATTTACAACAAAATAAATAATCATAAATTGGTATTTTTATTTCTTTCAGGCTGTACAGGTATCTTGCCTATCCTAATGTAGTGGAGTGGTGTTGGCAACGACTGAAAAAAAAAAATCGCCTGCCCCTTCCAGTGTGTGCCAGAGACCGAACTAGGAAAAAAAATCTGCCTGTACTAGATTGACATAACACAGGATTTAAATACCCTTCAGCAATGACTTTAGTTTAGATTCTTAGAATTATATTCGGAGTATCATTTGTCCTTGGCATATGAAAAGAATTCACTGTGTTGAATGATTTAACCTGGACCTTTGTTTCTTGATGATTTCAGACTTCTCTTGCTTTTCATACTTGGAACAGACTGGTTCAGGAACTTTCATAGCGGACTGAAGTTTGTCATCTCTTGCAAGTTTGTATGATGGATATTCAGAACGCAACCTCAGTAATTCACCAGGTAAAATCATTACA
>NC_134777.1:124505150-124507650 GCF_046742065.1 Oratosquilla oratoria
TCGGCCTGGAAACCGTCGAAAAGAAACGAGGCCGACCGACCGGGGAAATAGGAAAGACATAGCGGAAAAGGAAAGGAAGCCGACCGGTTAGGAAAGTAAAAAAGAAAAAGAAAAGACAAGAAAACCGGTCGGCTGGGATTGTCGAAAAGAACATCGGAAGAGCACGGGAGGACGGTCGACCAAGGAAGAGTACAGGATCGAGGTCGGCCGTCCGGGGAAGCTGGATAGTTATATTGAAAGGAAACCAAAGGAGACCGGCTGGCCGAGAGAGCGTAAAAGAACGATGCCAGCCGGTCGGGAAAGAAGGAAAGATATAGCTTGTTGGAATGGAGGTCAGCCGGTCGGCAGAGAAAGGAAAGGAAAAAAAGAAGGATTGGAAGCCGATCGGCTGACCGGGAGGTCTCCCTCAGCTGAATGAAGTCTTCTAATGATGAACACAATGAAAATTCATAAGGAGGGCTGCAAAAGGGGCAAAAAACAACAACATATATATATATATATATATATATATATATATATTATATATATATATAGATATATATATATATATATATATATATATATTTGTAGTATAAACTATTTTTTCAGCCATAAAAGAATGCTGAGTAACTCTGGTCCGTATGGGTTAGAACTTCTATTTAGCTTCTAATATCCATTGATAGAATTGCTTGTCTCGGTAGTGTCGATCATTAGAATACAATAACAACTATTATCTGTTTTGTCACAAATAAACATTTAAATAAATAATAGATATAAAATAATTAAAGAACAATAGATAGTATAAAATGAAAGATAAATATGTGTCTTATAAATAAGAAGAAAAATGTCATGAATAAATAGGTAAGTAATAGATGTGAACATAAATCGTTGTACGAAATGGGTTGTTAGGAATCACATTGGTCCACTATTATCTGCTGACGGTCAACTTGAATATTCAAATGTAGGAATGTGTAATATCTTAAACAATAATTTTAGCTCGGTATTCGTAAACGAAACACCTCAAAGTGAATTCCAAACTGAAATCTGTGAAAAGTCTAGGGTAAACTTACTCACTACGGTAAATACAACAAAAGAAAAAATTAAAAGGTGTATAGACATACTCAAAGTTAATAAAACACCAGGGCCTGACGGTTGGCATCCAAGAATCTTAAAGGAAATGAAAAATGAGATTGTTGTTCCATTAGAAATTATTTTCAAGAAATCCATCATATCCGGAGATGTCCCAACAGAATGGAAGCTAGCTAACGTTACTCTCATATTAAAAAAAGGTGACAAAAAGAAACCAAATAACTATAGGCCTATAAGTTTGACTTCAATCGTAGGAAAAATAATGGAAACTATCATCAGAGATGCTATCGAACATCATTTAGAAAGTAACCGTTTGATAAATGATAGCCAGCATGGTTTCAGACGGAAACGTTCTTGCGTGATTAACTTACTCGAATTCTACAACACAGTTATCTCGAATTATGACAAAAGAAACAATATAGATTTAATATATCTAAACTTTGCAAAAGCTTTTGATACCGTCCCACACGAAAGACTAATTACTAAATTAGCTTTACACGGAATAAGTGGTAGCCTATTAGGTTGGACTAGTAATTGGTTGAATGGTCGAAAACAGAGAGTTGTTTTAAATGGAAAAACTTCTAGATGGAAAAATGTTACAAGTGGAGTTCCTCAGGGTTCCGTTCTTGGGCCACTTCTATTCATAGTATATATAAATGATATAGACCATGGACTAAAATCTACTGTTTCCAAATTTGCTGATGATACAAAACTGTGCGGAGTGGCAAATGATCACTCAAACCAATTAGATATTCAAGAAGATAAATTACAGAAATGGTCTGAAAAGTGGCTAATGAAATTTAACACAAGTAAATGCAAGGTAATGCACATAGGTAAAAATAACAGTAAGTACGATTACAAGTTATTTGGAAATTCGTTAACAAAAGTGGATAGTGAAAAAGATCTCGGCGTAATTATCAGTAACGACCTCAAATCATCCAAGCAGTGTATTTCAGCCTCTGAGAAAGCAAATATGATTCTGGGACTGATTGCGCGATCTTTTTATTTCAAAAGTCCATCACTCATTAACAAGCTATATACTGTAAATCGTTAGTTCGTCCACATTTGGAATATGCTGTTTCCGTATGGTCACCGAATCTCATTAAAGACATTGACAGACTGGAAAAAGTACAACGGCGAGCCACAAAACTGATTCCAAATATAAAAAATAAATCATACGAAAATCGACTAAAACACATAAATCTGTTTTCCCTGAAAAAGCGTAGATTCAGAGGTGACTTGATACAGGTCTTTAAGATTTTAAAGGGAATTGACAACATCAAAAGTGACAAAATTTTCACATTGAATGAGAATCAGACAAGAGACAATGGTCTCAAACTGTCCGGAAATAGATTCAATTTGGAAGTAGGTAGAAACAACTTTGCCAACCGTGTAGTTAATGAATGGAATAAACTTCCTGCACAGGTAGTGC
>NC_134777.1:124517650-124537650 GCF_046742065.1 Oratosquilla oratoria
CTCTGAAATTGAATCTAGCTGTGTAACCTGACATTCTATGGTCACTACATATGTTGACTTTATTTATGACCGTAACATTGCTAACGCTCTTGCTCTCATCTCCTAATATGAAGTCTACTTCATTTTTTGTTGTTCCATTTGGACTTCTCCAGGTCCATTTACGACCTGCACACTTTTGGAAGAAAGTGTTCAGTATCATCATATTGTAATTCTCTGCAAAATTGACTAACATCTCGCCTCTGTCATTTTTTTCACCTACTCTATACTTCCCAATGCACGACTCATCTCCCATCTCCTTCCCCACTATAGCATCAAAGTCACCTATTACCAACGTGTACTTACCTTTTTCTTTATCCACCACCTGACTTAAATCATCACAGAAGAACTCAGTTTCATCGTCTGAACTGTGAAGTTGGTGCATAAACCTGTCTGATAAACTACTAAACTTGACGAACTTGACTACGTTACCAGCAACCTCTCAGTTGATCAGGAATCCTACTCCACTAGATCTTTCTTTGTCCTGACCTCTATATTAGAACAGGTGGTGGCCATCTTGTAATTGTATCAGCCTTTCTTTCGCCCTTCAGACCTACGATGTCTCACTTGATGTTGTCTAATTCTTCCATTAAACTCTCCAGTCTGTGGTCTTCTGAGAGGGTTTTTACGTTGTAAGTATAAATCTTCATTTTCTTCAAGTTGTTTAATGTCCAAGACTTAGATCTGCTTGGAGAGTCTTTACTCACATTCGGTGGCACACTGCCCGTAAACACACAAGGCAATGCGGTTAGACCATTAGGGGACGATTATCCAACAGGAACGCCCGGTTTTGTTTTGGTTGTGCAATTCATTGTGCTATGAAGGAATTTTTGCAGTAATCTCATCTCCCTGCTAACTGGTTTCTGATGAGACATTTCTCTGGTATCACCTTATTCGTTATATTCGGTGGAGCCATATATATATATACACATATATATATATATACATATATATATGTCTGTATATATATATATACATATATATATATATATATATATATATATATATATATATATATACATATATATATATATATATATATATATATATATATATATATATATATATATATATGGTGCCCAATGGTCCACGCTGCCATTGTGACGATACCCCATATATCTATGAGGAATTTCCCTGTTCGCCATCAGGGACGTGCCAATCAAGATCTATATATATATATACCAGGTCTAACCACTTCCGACCGAATTTCGAGGGTGTTGGCGCAGCGGGCCCGTGAACGTCACCTGGCTGTTCAAAGTGGGGTTCGCGCGTCTGATCGCTGTCAGTTGTAGCTGGTGCGTCGCTCGGGTATGTTGCTGCCTCCGCTCGCACCGCTCCACGCAATTAGTTATATTCTGACAATGAAGATCTGTATATACCGGTATATATAGATCTTGACAATATGGCTTATTGTGACATTAAGGATTGTGGCTCAAACCAAAGAGGAAGTAAGCCAAATGTTAATTTTCATCGTTTCCCTGCAAACACACACACACAAATGTGAACGTGTACACATATAAGCACACACGACGATATCTCCCCTTCCCGTAAAATACAAGTATATAAACGCACACACACACACACACACACACACACACACACACACACACACACACACACACACACACACACACACACACACACACACACACACACACACACACACACACACGTGAACGTGTACACATACTGTATAAGCACACACGACAATATCTCCCCTTCCCGTAAAATACAAGTATATAAATACACACACACGCACATATATACAGTATAAGTGACTCGGTGGTACGGTTGGTAGGGACTCAGATTTCTGGGACAACAATAACAGCATTACCTAGTTCGTATCCCGCCCAAATATGAAAATTTTCATCGTTTCCCTGCAAATAAACACACACACACACAAGTGTACACATACTGTATAAGCACACACACACACGTGTACACATACTGTATAAGCACACACGACGATATCTCGCCTTCCCGTAAAATACAAGTATATAAACACACACACACGCACACACACATACACACACATATGTGAACGTATACACATATAAGCACACACGACGATATCTCCCCTTCCCGTAAAATACAAGTATATGAATACACACACGCACACACATACACACACACATGTGAACGTGTAAAATACAAGTATATAAATACACACACACATACATACGCACACACACACATGTGAACGTGTACACGTATAAGAACACACGACGATATGTCCCCTTCCTGTAAAATACAAATATATAAATACACACACACACACACACACACACACACACACACACACACACACACACACACACACACACACACACACACACACACACACACGCGCGCGCACTGATAATAGCAATGAGCTAGAGAGAGATAACGGGGGAAAAATATAATAGTTCCAGTCTTCCTTGGCGTTTCACAGTTTTCTTCAGTGTTTCACAAAGAGAAAACGGAACCATCCAGATGACGTCAGAAGCTGCGCAGAACGGCTCAAACGGTTAGACCTGGTGTATATAGATCTTGGTGCCAATTAGCAGTGCTGCGACTGTGTGTGTGAGCAGATTTCCTCTCTATCGATATAGCTTTTGTAATCATTAAAATTCTCAAGCCTAATATATGTATGTATATATATATATAGATATATATATAAATATATATGTATATATATATATATACATATATATATATACTGTATATGGGTGGGTGTGTATACACACACACACACACACACACACACACACACACACACACACACACACACACACACACACACACACACACACACACATATATATATATATATATATATTATATGTATATAGAGTATATATATATGTATATATATAGATATATATATATATATATATATATAAATATATATATACATGGTGAGGATTGTTGAAAGCTAAAATTTAAGGATGTTACATATGTGTTTTATCTACCGCCAGGCGATTTTATTACGCTGAAGGCATTTTCACACTGGGCTATTTTACCTCCGACAGGTTGGAGCAGATTTGCATCCCGCACTTTTAAGGAAGGAACCTGATATGCTGGAGGAACATTATTTTCCTCCTGCATATCTAACGACATTCTATGTATTTTGTTGAGAAAACAAAATAAAGTGATTTTGCAGCGGAAAAAGCTCTGGAGGTGGGCGGTACCGTCGATTAATCGGAGGTTGGATGAATGGGATTAATACAACTCTGTTAACGTTTTTACTGCTCAGTTAATCCCTTTGATTTGAATATATTTTATATATATTTTGTTCTGGCAACGTTGCGTGGTTTTGTTTGTGTAACCTTCCACTGTACTCGACAAGCCTACCTAGTCTGCATGTTTGCCTGTGGCAATGTCAATATCGATGCCAATTTCAGTTTCGTGTTGAAATAAAGCGACAACATAGCAGGCACAATACCGTCAACGTTAGGAATGTTGTCGACATTTTCAAAAGCTTGTCGGTTCAATGAGGGACGCTGATGAATAGAGCGTTTCACGGAGCATGAACATAAAATGTGAAAATAGATAGTTGTAGTATTGCTTATTGTCCATTACAAAATGCGTAAAATAATAAATGTAGTTGTTGGCAAAAACTCGATAATATTATTAAATAACGGTTTGTGAGCGTCATTTGGAAGTGCAATGCAAAATACGCCCACTGAACAGATTGAAATAAAAATAAACAACATATAAACAAGCAAATGAAAAGTACTAGTTCAAAAATATAAAAATATATTACTGAGGTCTTTAGCCTGCTTAATACTAAAGTATAAACTTGTGAAATATTTGTGAAACTTTTTGGGGAATAAGTACTTGCCTTCTGCGCATGCGCGTCCTTGTCGCTCTCAAATTTAACATTTTGTAGCAAGTGATCGTAGAAGTGTCATTTGTTTTGTGATATATTTTGTGGTGTCGATTGTAAAAGTTGATCAGTGTATTCACAATAATTCGTGAAAGTGTTCATAGTGCACGATGGTGTATATACATAGCAATGAGTGTTAAAAATGCTACGGAAAAAAAAATGGAGGTCTATCAACATGACATAACGGTTGAAGTCGTCCAATTTAAAGACTTCACAAGTGTAAGTACAACAGTAATTGTTTTTACGTGATATATTAAACCAAATCATATTTATTAGAAAGTAATAATACATATGTCCCACAAGATGACGAAGAGGATAAAAAAAAAAAGTTGTAAGTCACGACTAAGTGTGCCGACGAGAGAAATGAATTTCAAAATAATTGTATTAACTTTGATTATATATTTGTTATCCGTTCTCAATAGACGCAGGGAATATTGAGTCGTTCGGATGATCTGATATTTTTTTAGAAGTGAAGGTAGAGACGCCAGTAGTGAGTAGTGGAGCGAGGCCCTTGAAATATACAAGTAACAAGCGCTTTAGACCATTCTAGAATGTTACCTGAATTTAAGTGTCTGACTTACTGACTTATCTATCAAATGTACCAGTAATTTTTTATAAGTATACTCAGTGAACCTGATAAATTTCTACTTTGTAATATAGACCGATTTTCTAGGGCTGGAAAAATGGTTTTAAAAAGTACGACCAACATCACAAAAATGGAGAGTGCCGTGACGTCATATCGATTTTGATGTCATGGCGACTGACGTCATGTCGACGTTGAGGAAAATGCGCAGATTTTCGGCCAATATAAAACCTTTTAAGTGCTTAATAGAACCCTTAGAAGGCATTTTGATTAGGTCCTCACTCATATATCTCGTTCTTTTTAATTTCATTATATTCTCAATAATTTTATTAGCATTATTACCCATATCATAATTATTGTTGTTAATATTATTATTATTAACATTATAATTGCTAGCCTAACTAACTGCTTGCCTCCGGTGTGATCTAATGTTACAAAATGTATTTTTGTCTTGTTAGATTTTATTTTTGTTATACTATTCTCTTTATTTTGTTGTAATACCGTTATTACTTTCATCCAATAACTTAATGTGATGTTTTTTTATTACATTTTATCCTGGAAAGGACGTTGTGTGTATATAAATGTGTGTGTGTGTTCATTCACTTGTATCTATATTAGGATCTACTACCTTGGGGAGAAAACCACTGCAACCGTGTTACCTTGAGTGTTGAATAGACTCGTTTCACAAGTATCGACTCTTCGCCGTGCGTCGACCACGACACGACGTCGTGTTCTCAAATAACTGGGTGT
This sequence comes from Oratosquilla oratoria, assembly GCF_046742065.1. Taxonomy (NCBI): domain Eukaryota; kingdom Metazoa; phylum Arthropoda; class Malacostraca; order Stomatopoda; family Squillidae; genus Oratosquilla; species Oratosquilla oratoria. Next base: position 124,522,888 of record NC_134777.1, read on the forward strand.
CTATGGTCGCTTTCACGCGTGGCCGTGGTCGTGACGTTATTTGAGAGCACGACGTTGTGTCGTGGACGGCGCACAGCGAAGTGTGTACACCAGGATTTTCTCTTCTGCTCTGTGTGAGCGCTGGGCCTCGCTGCATTGCCTTCGACTCAAGCGGTGTGAGCGGGAGTGAGGGATGATTCTTCATCCATGAGGTGCACAGATGAGAGGGATATTAAATGGGTTTAACGTGTATAAAGTATGTGCGCGCACGCTTTAACTAGGCTGTTTTCACTTATGAGAGGGGCCTTGGTGTATGTGTGTGTGTATGTGTGTGTGTGTGTGTTTTGTGTGTGTATGTGTGTGTGTGTGTGTTTTGTGTGTGTACGAAAAGTGAATGTTGACACGGTCACTCGCTTAAGTGATGGTTATGGCTTTTGTATGCGTTTTGTGATTGTGTCTGCTCACGTATGCGTTATGTGTTTATGTGCCCGCATGTGTTGTGTTTGTGCGAGTTGTGCGCTTTCTGGAAATGTCACATTCCTTAACAAGGAGGGTTATGGCTTTTGTGTGTGTGTGTGTGTGCGCGCTCGCACGTGTACGTGCGCGTTGTGTGTATGTGTGTGTGCGTGCGCAGGCTCTTTCTCGGAATGTCATGTCTCCGGCGGCAGTCAGCTGGTCCTCCAAGTGGCCAGATTCTTTCCCTGGCCACCACGGCGGTGGACCGGGACGAACCCCCGTTCATATCAGGTGGCGCGACGCCACGCTAATTGGCCAATTATCGGGGTGTTATTCCACTAACTGTGTGGGTGTAGCTATATGTATGTTTGTGTGTTTGCGTGTATGCGGGTGTTTGTGTGAGCGCGCCTATGGTAATAAGAGGAAGGGAGCAGTCGCCGGTTGTCAGATTTCCAAATGTGGAAAGGTGGAAATAACAAAGAGTCGAATGCATTGGGCCTAGTCCGAAGACCAAGTACCAGCCCCCCGGGGCTGCACCTCCAGATGGAGGTGAGGATGTTGACGGGTTTTGAAGACGAGCGGCGGGGAGGTGATTCTCTCTGACGCCCCCTCTCGCAGGACCACCACTTGCAGGTACCTGACAAGACAGACTGGTAGATTGGCATAAGCTGGCAGACAGATAAACAGAGAGTCAGAATCAGGCAAAATAATCACAGACAGGGGAGCGGGCACAGGCAAGGGGAGAGAGAGAGAGAGAGAGGACACAGGGAACGAGGCGTTGAGAATACGAGATGGAATGACTTCTTTTGCGCCCCGGCCTGCCCAGGAGGGAGCCTGGCAACAAAGACTGACACTCGGGGAGGGAAAGGGCCCATTGCACAATAACTGGAACAGACCTCCCTCGCCCCGTCCTCCTCGCTAAAGACCTGGAATCTGAGACTCCTCCTGCTCCTCTTCCTCTACGTCCTCCTCATCTTGCTCTTCTGCCTCCTCCACCTCTTCTTCCTCCTCCTCCTCCTCTTCTTCCTCCTCCTCCTCCTCCTCCTCCTCCACCTCCACCTCCACCTCTTACTCCTCCGCATGCTCTACCTCCTGTCCCCATTTCTACCTCATCCTCTACCTCCTGCTCTCCATTTCTACTTGTACCTCCTCCTCGTGCCCGTAGTCTTTGAACTCCTTTCCTCCCGGGGGCCACTTTTTCGATGTTTGGGCTGTCGTCAGTTTTTATTTATTTATTTATTTTTTCGTAACCAAGGCGTCCCTTTGGAAATATTCCCTCTCTTCTGGGTGCTGCAATTTTGTTTATATTTTTCCATGTTTCGTTTGATTTCAATTTTCCTTTCTTTTCCTTCTTTTTCTCTTTTCCCTTTTTTCATCTCCGTGGTACCCCCTTTGATAGCGAGAGGAATATAGTTTAATTCGAGAACTCCTTCCATACAGTGTGGTACTTTTCCTTTTGTCCTGCCTACCGTCGGGCGGTTTTAATCATCCTCGTGGCATCCTCCCTCCTCCCGAACCGGGTGGCACTCCGTTGTGGCACACTCGGCTCACCGCAGGAGTAGGGGAGGGGAGGCGGCCATTAGGTTTCAACTCTTGTCAAACTTCCTCCCGGGAGGAGAGAGGATAAGTTTGCATATTAAACTTTATTCTAGTATTTATTTATCTATTTACTATTTGATTATTTCATTTATTCATTCATTAATTTAGTCATTTACTTTGTTTTTGTACATACATATTGTGTATGTGTGTGTGTGTGTGTGTGTGTGTGTGTATAATTCGGGGGATCCAGACTAAGACTGTGTGTTGCTGTGTTCGTCTCTTGGGTCGCTGGAGCGTTGATCGAGGCACATGACAAAACCCTGTGGAGCTTCTGAAATCTGAAACCATTTCGTAATGTTGCTAAAGCTTGAAGCATTCTGATGGTTTCTATTTCATTAATCTATTTATTTATTTGTTTATTCATTTATTTATTTATATTTTACATTTTATCTCTATTCATTTATCTACGCATTTACTTGTATATTCACTTGATTACGGAGCTCGGCCTTATGGCGTAAGTTCATAAATTCAGTTCGTTCATATATTCACTTAATTCTGTAGTGAAAAGACCTTTCATGGGCTTGGTAAGAACTTGTTACAGATCAGAGAAATTACGTAGGCGTGGAAGTAATGATGCAGAAAGAAAAATAATTTGAAGAGTCGAATTGAGCAGACGAGAAGTTTTGAAATTTAATCTCTTCAAGTTCGCCAATCATAATAGTTTTTCGAACCCAGCTCTAGCGCCAAGAGAGAGAGGGTGGGGCAGGGGGGAATGGGGTGCATGCACGGATATGTGTTGTAGAGATGAACCATTAGTAAATATATATACATATATATATATATATATATATATATATATATATATATATAATATATATGTAATGTATGTATGTATGTATATATTGTTGGAGAACCCCGCCCCTCAGTCCTAGGTGTTAAATGAGCGGAAGGCGCCAGCGCTTAGCTGATAATGCAATATGTATATATATATATATATGTATATATGTATATATATATGTATATATATATACATATATATGTATGTATATATATATGTATATATGTATATATATATGTATATATGTATATATGTATATATATGTATATGTATATATGTATATATATATGTATATATATGTATATGTATATATGTATATATATATGTATATATATGTATATACATATATGTATATATATATATAAGCACGCACACACACACACACACACACACACACACACACACACACACACACACACACACACACACACACACACACACACATAAAATTCAGTTGCCCGGCAGTCCTAACCATGCAGCAGATAGGCTAGTACACTAAATTGATTATAGGAGAGAACAGGAAACCACGACTGTTTAATGCCATTTTTAAAGAATGAGTGTATTCAATTGAATGCAAAAAACTTGTGGTTTTGATATGTATATATCTACCATTGACATCGAAAATTAAGAATGTCTCTGAATGATATTGTTTCTAGTGCTTAGCGTATAGGCCTAGATATAATGAGGGGCGAACGTACATGTTACAATGTAAAGAAAAACAGTGTTGCCACGTGTAGCGCCGCCATTGCAACATGGCAACATGGTTGAGGTGTCGGCATCTCTAACGTTGGGCATTGGCCCCCCTGGCAACCAACGTTCGATTTATGAATTAATCGGACTCTCTATTTGTCAGATATTTGAATCTGAGAAGTAATCTGATTCTGTGTGGTTGATAGGCCTAAGGGTTAGTAAACAATGTCGGTAATGCACGCCCGGCGCTTGTCCGCATATAAACGCTTGAGCACATCACACACATACACACACACGCGCGCGCGCGCGCGTGGACGGGGGAGTTGGGTGTGTTTGTGTGTGTGTGCGTGCATTACCCATAGATCGGTCATATATGAGCTCTGAGCTCTCCTCCGGGAGGGAAATAGCTATCGAACAAGGAGTCCAAGACGTGATCCAAGATCATGATGAATCACATTCACACATACGCGCACACACATACACACGCTCACACGTATGCATAGTTACGTGGATAAAAATATACAAGGAAAGTCGACAAGAATAGTAATAATAATAAATTGTTCAATCAACGCCCCGCACCCAGGGGGTCGAGTTGCCTGTTTCTCTATTTTGCGCCCAATTTTTACATGCATTATTTGTTATTCTACTTTAATCTAGATCTTTTTTTGAAGCAAAATAATTAGTTTCCTATAATACTCAGTTTCAATCAATTCATCATGTTCATGAATATTATATTAATCACATAACTATAATTACACTAGATTTTTTTCTTAACTTCATTAAAGCCAATTGATTAATGATTGAAGAATGCGTTAACAATATGAATAATATTTTTTACTATGAATACTAAAGAAGAGTGTTTACAAAATAAGCGTTCATGTCATCGCAATAGTTCTTTTTATCTGTGTTCGGCACAGATAGGGAGATAGCGAGAAACAGAGAGAAGGAGCATGAAGTTGACACAGGACGTTGCATAACAACATGACGTCATCATTTCTGAAACATGAATGCGCGCGCGCACACACGCACACACACACACACACACACACACACACACACACACACACACACACACACACACACACACACACACACACACACACACACACACACACACACACACACACACAACTATCACATCAGGTCAGAGATATTGAAATGTCCTTCGTGTTTTTTTTTTTTTTTTTTTTTTTTTTGAGAGAGAGAGAGAGAGAGAGAGAGAGAGAGAGGGAAGTTAAATACCGGGGAGAGGAGTAGGTCCTTTGCTTCAGGAGGGCGTAAAAGATCCTGAAAGAGGGCCTGTGAACATTAAGGAAGGAGATCTGAAACGACTCCTCATATAGAAAGATTTTCTCCGTTGAAGTTACGTCCTATATGTGAACTGTGGTGGGGAGGGGGAGGGGGACCCGTGCGTGCACACTTGTTGCAATTGGCAGCCAGTGTTGGTTCTTTTCTGTTTCACGACTTGGGACGGTCGTCCTTTCTGCAGGCGGGCGGTTTTATTCAACTAAGGGGGAGCTCATAAACCCCTTGGCAAGCTTCCAGGCAGGCTACCGATCCATCCACTAAGATTTATACATAATGAATACTTTGTGCGTTACGATAAATGAAATGTCAATATTCAGCACGTATGACTTGACAAACTATACTTATTTTATTTTAGTTTAATGTCAGTTGATTCTTATGAGTGAAGGGAAGGCGTTCGTAGGTCCTTCAGTCCAGAGCTTTGACCCAGAGTTGATTAAAATCATCTGCCGACAAATCTGTTCAGTGAATTGAGGAGCGAACTGGAGGGAGAGTATTCGGGAGAAGGAATAGCTGATGATGCTGTGTCAAGGTGCGTCACGCTGTGTCACGCTCAAGCCACGCCCCATAACTGTTCACGTCATCTACTCGTCTGCTCTTTTCTCGATCGATGTTGAGGGTAGACAGGTGTGCATACACTCTGGGGGACGCGGTACCGGGGAAGGGGGAGATGGGGGGAGGGGGGAGGGGAGGGGGAGATGCGTGGGTGGGGCGGGGGGGGAGACGGGGCAACTGTTCTCAACCTGGGGATCAAGGACCCCTAGTGGGTCAGTTTCCTTAATTGGGCTCCATTTCGAAAACGAATTGTGGGCTAGTGCGGTGTTTCTCAACCAGGGCTCCGCGGGACGGGGAGTTCTACATGTAATAGTTAATCCTGTCAAGGCTTTTAAGGGTAAGAGTGCCAGGCATTGCCAAGGAAAGGGAAGGAAGGGCAGAGGGTGTTGATAGCGTCTGGGAAAATACTGTGGGTCTCAGTTTCAGTGGGGTTGTTGGTGGGAGGTGGGGGCATTGGCACACACACACACACCAACTCTCGCTCGAAGGAAAAATATTAAGCTCGTAGAAAATAATAAATAAGTAAAAGAAAGAAAAAAAAAGAGGTTACCGACTGAGCTGAGTGTGCCAGATACGACGGCCGGAAGGTGCCACACCGAATAGGGTGGTTTCCAGGAGTACGAAATGGGCCAGATATGCCATCGCGAAGAGGAAATAGGGCCATCTGGCGGCCTCGAAAGCGGGAGGCAGGGCCACAGGGTGCCAATGATGAACAGAGACGGGGCCATGGGTGCCTTCGAGGAGGTAAGCTGGGCCATGAGTGCCATAGGACGGACGGGAGGTAGGCGTACAGGTGACACTGAGGAGGAACTGGGCCGGGGAGGGGGGGGGGAAGGCCCATGGGTGCCACTGGTAACGGGAGGTAAGCCTACAGGTGCCACATAGGTTAGACCGGAGGCAGGGCCGCTAGTGCCACATATTACGGGAGGCAGGGGGCAGGGCCGCGAGTGCCACATAGTACGGGAGGCAGGGCCGCGAGTGCCACATAGTACGGGAGGCAGCAGGGCCACGGTGCCACATAGTACGGGAGGCAGCAGAGCCACGGTACCTATAAGTACGGGAGGAAAAGTCGCGAGTGCCACATAGTACGGGAGAAAGTAGGAGGGCCAGCGGCGAGAGGAGGAGGCAGAGAAGGCTGTGCCAAAGTTTCCAACAAGAAGATGAAGAACGGATGCGGTTGGAGGCTGGAGATGGAGACTTGGTCGAGGATGCTACCGAGAGCAGTTTAGTGTGCACTGCATACAGCGTGTGGCGGATGTTTTCTGTGTTGAGGTGGAATACGCCCAGAGGCTCTTATTGATGTGTGACGTTTGAAACGTGTTATGTTGAATTTTTTAGTGGTGTTACAGTACATATATTGCGTATGTTACGTTTTGTGTGACGGAAAGGAGGCTTGTGATACGTATATTGGGCGAGTGTTGTCTGTGTGTACAATGTGTTTAGTACATCGTGTATTGAGTAGTGCGTGCATGTATTATACATATATGCATCGTACTTGTATAGATTTACATATGTACGGATTATACATGTATGTGTTGTACATGTTTACATGTTTTTTATATTATTACTTCAAATCTTATTGACTAGAAACCTGAGGCCCTACAGATCTCTCTGTGAAGAAACTTTGGATTATCGTCTGTGTTGTGTGAGAGTAGGGCAACTTATATATCACTGGCTGAACGTTGTAGGAGGAAGTGGGAGCAGTCGCCGGTTGCCAGCTCTACAGTATGTTAAAAAAATATTCGAAGTTGATACAGGTATATCTAGGGACCCCCACCCGGGAACCGAGTGTCAGTCCTTCGGGGCTGCACCTCCTGATGGAGGGTGAGGATATTGACAGGATGTAGAGATGTTTATTTTCTTTGTATTGAATTTATTACACTTTTATGTTTGAATTTCGTGCTGTTTTTGTTGTGTGAATTAATTGCTGTATGCATTTTTGTTTGCGTTGAATCTTGTGTTATTAACACTGACAAGGTAATGTACATTTCAAATCATATGCTAGAATTCTACCCTTCTAATTTACTGTTAGTAGTTGTACATTTATACATACGTAACATGCACACATGCATATATACATACATACATACATTCATACATACACATCTACACACATACATATGTACATACATAAATACACAGATTAACACGTACATAAATACATACATACACACACACACACATGCCACAAGAGTCGAAGCATCCCACACCCATCCAGTTTCCATTCGTCGCCCCATCCATCTCTGTACTTCGTAGAAGAAAAATCATCCCTCTCCCGCTTCACCTCTCGAGTAAAAGGCAATGCAGTGAAGCACAGTGCTTCTGTGTAAACGTTGAAATTGCTGGTTATGTCTTGTATTAGAGAAACTCTGCAACCTACATCGCAGTTGTTATTTGTTTATTTATTATCTATGGATCTTTGCAAGATGAACGTCAGAGAGGATTCTCTCCCTGGTAGTCGTTTTCAAAACCGAACTCCTCCATTTCCACTTTTATTTCTGTCTCCACCTCTGCTCCCACCTTCACCTCCATTCCCACCTCCACCTCCACTCCCTCCTCCACTGACGCCACCCACATCGTCTTGTATTCTTCATCTCCACTCCGAGTTACACCAGTCTTACATCTACACTCACCTCCATCCCCAGCATCACCTCCACTCCTACCACCAACATCAACACCAACAACAACACCATCATCACTACCATACCAACACCACCACTAACATCATCACTACCACCACAACCCCACCACAACCCCACCCTCACCACCAGCATCACCATCAACACCGTCATCATTACCACCAACACTCCCACCACCCTCATCTCCGTCGCAGCCACTTGTTGGTACATGTGTACAGAAAGGTTTGCATACCGAGGGCGTTGCTTAGATTAGATGCGCGTTCCCTGAGATGGCCCACGGTTTGTTTACATTGGGTGTGTGTTCCCTTTACGAGATGCATTTAAAGCACTGATTACTTTGTGTTGTGTCTTGTAAAACAGATTTTGAAATAATATAAATGATCTATCTATCATCTATTTACCAAGGGCTTTTTCCCCCTTATAAGGAAGGTAGCCAAGTCAAAAGGCAAGACCAATTTCACTCCCATCCACCACCCTTTCCTCCTCCTCATCTTAGCTCCTCGTGGATGACTGGTCATCTCTGTATCCCACCCACTGCCCTGGGTCATAACAATGCAGTAAGACACAGCACATCCACAGTAAGGCCGCCTCACTTTATACGCAACCACCCTCTGCGTCCCCTCATGCAGTAACATTGCAGACGGGGAGCTATCCCTTCGGATTGCGTCAAAATATCATTCACACATAACCACTCCCTACTCCCCCATACCCCGCCCCCTCTCATCCTTGCATGATAGTATCATTTATACACATCCATTCTCCACTCACCTCTATCTCCTGCCCTCTCCCTTGCTCAACATTCTCCTCTAGCTCAAAACCCCTTTCACCCCATCCATCCATCTCATCCTCGGTCGCCTCAAATTCACTCCATCCACCTCTGCCATCCACATCTCTTTTATTTATCTTTCTACATGCATTCTTTCATTGTGTCCAAACCATCCCAATACTTTTCATCAGCTCTGTCTGCCATCTCCTTTTCCACCCTCGCTCTCCTCCTTACCTCTTCATTTCTCACTCTATCCAACCTTGTAATCCCTACCTTACCTCTCAGACATTTTAACTCGAACACATTTAAACTTTTCCTCTCTGCCTCTCCTAAAATTTACAAATATATTAATAACACACACACACACACACACACACACACACACACACACACACACACACACACACACACACACACACACACACACACACACACGCACACATATATATATATATATATCAAATAAATTATAAATGAATGTTTTATATATAGATAAATATCATTCCTTGTGAACGCTTGTGTGTGTGTGTGTGTGTGTCTGTGTGTGTGTGTGTGTAATAATCATATGGGAAAATGTAGACCACGATTGTGCTCTGTTAGCATTAACCAGTGCTTCTACCCTTGGGAACAATATTGCACCAAATAGGTGTTGTCATAGAAGTGGCAAAGTAAAGGTTTAAGAAGAGATGAGTCTTCAATCCTAAAACAATGCTAAGTGACTCTGGTCCGTAGGGGTGTCGCGGAAATCCCTCAACAAGCTGTCAATATCCCATACAGAGAGAGAGAGAGAAGTTGACCTCAGGTGTTGTTGGGGGGGGGGGGAGGTTGTTGACAAGGGGGGCGCCAACTCCCCCTCCTTCCTGTCCGCTCCCTCAACCCTCCCCCTTCCCCCCTAGGGGTCCCGTTTTTCCACCGTTTTCTTTTATCGACTTCCTGTTGTTTGCGGGACTCTAGAGGAGGGGCGGGGCGGGATTCAGACAATTGCTCTCGCAGCTCGGGTCGCCACAGGCAGCTCGGCGCAGATATTAAGTTTAGCGCACCTCGCAGTGATGTAGCTGAATGTTTATTATTAATTGTGTTTATTATTATTGCGGTTATTGATTCCGTTTAACCGGCGCTTTTGTCCTATCTTCTGGTTTTAAAACTATTTGGATTTATTCTGTAATAACATTTAAATAACAATTGTAGAAAAACTTGTCACTGAATAGTTTGATTAAGATATCGGTGGTGAGGATGGCGATGGCAGCCAAAGAGGGCAACGAGTTATCAGGGCGGAGGAAGATGGGATGGGAGGGGTAACCGAGAAACGTTTTGGACTCTCTCTCTCTCTCTCTCTCTCTCTCTCTCTCTCTCTCTCTCTCTCTCTCTCTCTCTCTCTCTCTCTCTCTCTCTCTCTCTCTCTCTCTCTCTCTCTCTCTCTCTCTCTCTCTCTCTCTCTCTCTCTCTCTCTCTCTCTCTCTCTCTCTCTCTCTCTCTCTCTCTCTCTCTCTCTATATATATATATATATATATATATCTGTTTGGGGTCGTGTCACGCCTTATGCATTTGAAATGGGAAAATTATTTTTCCGATCCGTTTACATTTTTTTAGATCACTTGCATTTGACCCTGCCACGTGCCAAACTTAGCACGAGTGCCAGGGGTTGCCCATCCCTGCTCTAGATAAGCGGTACTCAGTCTGGGTTCCACGGATAACCTTTGGGGGACGTTTTTTTTTTTCTTTTTTTCTTTTTTTTTACCAGGGAACACAGAAAATGGCACTAGGTCGTATTTTTTTTTACCATGTTTTTCCTCCTCCATTTTCCTCATCATACTCCGTCTCTTCAGATTCATAATTTTCCTCCTTTTCCTCCTACTACTCTCTCCTTCCCCTCGTCCTCCTCCTGATTCTTCTTCTTCTCTTTCTTCTCCTTCCTTCCTCATCCTGCTCCTCTTCTCATGCTCCCTCTTCCTCCTTTTCCTTTCCTCTTGTTAGTCCCTTTCGTCATCATCATCATCACCACCACCACCATCGTCTTCATCATCATCATCATCATCTTACTCCTCCAGCTTTTCCTTCGTGCTACTTCGACCTTCATTTCTCTTTTGCCTTTTCCTCTCCCTTCCCCCTCCATTCCCCCCCTCCCTTTCTCCCTTTCCCTCTCCCTTTCCCCCTCCCTTTCTCTCTCACTTTCCCCTTCCTCTTTTCTTTTTTCCTTTTCCCTCTCCCTTTCTGTTTCATTTTCCCTCTCCCTTTCCCTCTTCCTTCCACTTCCCCTCTCACTTTTCTCCTCCCTCTCCCTTTCTCTCTCACTTTCCCCTTCCTCTTCCTCTTTTCTTTTTTCCTTTACCCTCTTCCTTTGTTTCATTTTCCCTCTCCCTTTCCCTCTTCCTTCCACTTCCCCTCTCACTCTCCCCCTACCTCTCTCCTGTTCCAGCTCCCCTCCCCTCTCTCTTTCCCATTTCCCTTTCCCTCTCTCTTTCTCCCTTTTCCTCTGCACTCCCCCTCTCTCTCCCTTCCTGCTCTCTCCTTTTTCCTCTCCACTTCACCCTGCCCTCCCTTCCCCTCTCCCTTTTCCTCTCCATTTCTCCCTCTCTCTCCCTTTCTCCTCTCTCTCCCTTTCTCCTCTCTCTCCCTTTCTCCTCTCTCTCCCTTTCTCCTCTCTCTCCCTTTCTCCTCTCTCTCCCTTTCTCCTCTCTCTCCCTTTCCCTCTCCACTTCACCCCCTCCCTTTCCCTCTCCCTTTCCCTCTCCACTTCACCCTCTCTCTCTCCCTTCCCCTCTCCCTTTCCCCCTCTCCACTTCGCCCTCTCTCCCTTTCCATTTCCCTTTCCCATCTTCATTCCCCCCTCTCTCTCTTTCCTTTTCTATTACTCTTTCCCCTTCCATTTTCCTTTCCCTTTTCCTTCCCTTCCACTTTTCCCTTCCCTCTCCCTTTCCTCTTCCTTTTCCCCTTCCCATTTCTCTTATCCTTTTCCCTTCCCTTTTCCCTTCCCTTCCCTTTCCCTTCCCTTTCCTCTTCCTTCTCCCCTTCCCTTTTCTCTTACCCTTTCCCCTTCCTTTTCCCCTTCCCTTTTCTCTTACCCTTTCCCCTTCCTTTCCCCCTTCCCTTTCCCCTCCCTTTTCTCCTTCCATTTTCCCTTTCCCTCTCCCTTTTCCCTTTCCTTTCCCCTTCCCTCCTCTCTTCCCTCTCCCTTTCCCATTCCCCTTCCTCCCAGCCCTCCTCTTCCTCCTCTTGTGGGCTCGAACGCACGAGCGACGCCAGGCTTCGAGATGACAGTGAGAGTTGATCGCTCTCCTCAAATCTCTCTTTTCCTCGAACGTAATCCAGGACCTTCGAGACGCCCCCGTCCCCCTCTGGTGGGTCGATCTCTGTCAGGTTCTCAGATGTTAGCGTGCTCAGCGCCGTGCTCTTCGTAGGCGAGAGACCGGGTCCAGGAACTGAACACAACGGCAATTAACGTCCGTATGTTCAGGGGGAATAAGGGTGATGTTTGTGGAATATTAGTGTATATATATATATATATATATATATATATATACATATATATATATATATATATATATGTATATATATATATATATATATATATATATATATATATGTATATATCTTTATATTTATTTGTATATATATATATATGTATATATATATATGTATATATATATATATATATATATATATATATATTCTCAAGATTCTCGTTTCGCCAAACTCCTTATCTAGCCTAACCTAATCTAATCTAAACTTACCTAACCTAATTCAACCTAACAGAATCTAATCTATTTTAAGCTAACCTAACTCACTTCGAGTGAAACCAGCCCAACAAAACCTAACTCAACCTAATTTAACCTAACCTAACCTAATTTAACTTGTCCTAACCAACCCAAACCAAACCAAACCAAACCAACCCAACAGAACCTAATCTAACCAATCTCAACCGAGCGGAACCTAACCTAACCCAAGGGAGCATGACGAAATACATAAGATAAAGCTCTCAGTTTGGCTAGATGATATTTGGCACAACGTTCTTCTTACACAGATCTACGAAGACTAAAAGGAAACGTGCCGCCCCCGGTAGGGAAGGTGGGAGCAATGGTGACAAATTATCCACTTCACCCCTGTGACTCCACCTCTTCGATGACATAGTTTCCCCTAAGGATAGAGGCGCTGGTTATTGCTGGCACAACAATGCACTAAGAAGTCTCACAATGACATCATAATTAACTGAATCACCCAAGGCCTTTGTGAATATGTGCGCAATTGTGAATCAATTTGCATTTGACACACTGATTGCCCACAGGGAGAATCACTCCTGAAATTAGTTACATTTGTGTGTTGATTGCCGAAGCTGGAGGTCTCGTCTGCTGCGCCTAATTTAGATTTCCTCGTCAATTTTTCGTGACGCCCAAATGTTGAGGTTAATGTAGACTCTCTGGTTTATATTTTCTTGACTTTCTGGTTCGTGTTTTCTTATATTGGAACGTTCAGGGGAATGCTGCTTGCTATTCTTAGCATTTGATGAATATAATTTACCTTCATGTTGTCATTCGGTAAAGTTGAACCCATGATGATATTGGCTGACAAACTGACAAAAGGAGTTGGTGACCTATTTAGAGTGGATCTTGATCTATGGTGTGTAGACCCCCCGGGGGGAGGGGTACGGTGTTTCAGACGTGGGGCCACAAGCCGAACAATTGTGGGGATTTAGTGATTAAAGTTATTCTTGTTTAGGTCTTCAGGAGTGTAAGGAAGAGAATTGCATAAGAAATGAAATAGTGCATTGAGGGTGAATAAAATTGCTCGACGGCAGCCAGTGTACAAGGGAAAGTCCCACCCGATACGGACCTACATATACAAAAAGGTTCAGGTTTATGTTAAAGTTGAGTTGAAAGTTGATACCGTCCATGGCTTGGTTAGCTTTGTTTCTTGCAAACGTCGGTGGCCTCAATCACTCTCTCAATCAGTCATTCAATTAGGTAGTCAAAACGGAGGTAAGTCGTGGAACCATACTAGTCGTCAGTCAATCAATCAACCATTCGTAGTTCCCTACCGAGCAAAAGCTTCTCCCAAACTCTTCCATGACTTGCACGATTGCGCCAACTTCTGCCATGTCATTCCTGGAAATTTCTTTAACAAAGGATAATGGTGTTTGGTTGAGTGTCACTTAGTGTAGATTAATGATTGAATATAAATAATTATATTAGAATATGATGGAGGGCTTGGGTACGTGGCCTTCACAACGGCCAAGAGGATCCTTTTCTCTTGTGTGTGCGTATCAGGGAAAAAATACTTTTTTTTGTTTTCCAGAGCCATTTTTCATTTTTTTTTAGATTTCACCAGAGCCATTTTTTTTTATTACCAGAGCCATTTTTGATACGTCCAGAGCCATGTTTTTGCAGGTTCGATTTCCTTCAAACTATTGGAAGGCTAACTCATTACTCATGTGCATGAAATATATATATATATATATATATATATATATATATATATATATATATATATATATATATATTTTAACAAATCAGCCTTTAATTTTGGTGGGAGGGGGATGGGTGAAACTGATCGGCAGACACAGCGCCTCTGTTTCCACTGGCAGAGGTTGGGGATGGAAATCACGACAAGCCTTGCAATACACCGTTAGAGTTGATTCACACTATCGGTCCGGTCGCGCTCCGCTCTCGGTCCGCTCTCGGTTCTGAGGTATTCACACGTACGGTCCGCTCTCGCTCCTGTCATTGCCCCTCCCTCGACACCAGTAGAAGTCTTACCATCAGTTACGAAGGATGTGTGACTTTTCTGACGCCGAGTTGGCAATATTCGCTATTGCACTTGATGAAAAAGGAAAACAAAATGGAAAAAGAAAGAGATTGTGGGTTCATCCTATGTTGCAAGATAGGAAGACTGAAGGAGAATTTCATACTCTGCATCCTCGTCTTATTGATGATGAGAGTAAATTCCACAGCTATTTCAGAATGAACAAAGGAACATTTGAGAAAATACTATCCAAAATTGA
>NC_134777.1:124542650-124550150 GCF_046742065.1 Oratosquilla oratoria
ATATATATATATATATATATATATATATATACTGTATATATATATATTATATATGTGTGTGTGTGTGTGCTGGGACATTGTGACAAGTTGATGACGGTGGAAAAAGAAGCAACGGGTCTAGTTCCGCGTTTTTTGGTTTATTCCTGACCGGTTTCGCTCTATGCTTCTTCAGAGGAATAAGCATAAAGCGAAACCGGTCAGGAATAAACTTAAAGAAAAAAAAAACACACTCGGAACTAAACCCGTGACTTCTTTTTCGGGTTTGGTACGATTGGTCTAACGACGATTGGTCTAATACCGATTGGTCCAAAGCCAATTGGTCTAATAGATCATTTCGTCTAAAACCGATTCGTCTAAAACCGATTCGTCCAATATACTATTTGGTCTAATGACGATTAGTCAAAAATTGATGTAAAGACAATGATAGAAATACAAGAATTTAAATCGGAGACTTTTATTCAAGACACACATAAAAATATACTTTAAAGACAATGATAGAGACTTTTAACTAGGACACACATAAAGATATACTTAAAAAATACAAAAAGGATAGAAAAATTTAACTTAATAAGCAATATTATATACTGAAAGCTCAAAATTTTAGATTATGTGCCAGCGCTCGTAGAAACTCTAACCTATCGTAATATTATTGTCCTTCTCGCTAAAAACAGGCAAGATTCTCTCTTCACGTTCAATATCTTTTCTCTTGAGTTTAGCGTTAGATTCTCCTCTAATAACACACTGCTGCTTCTAAACATTTCCTGCTGATTTTGTCTGATTCCCGTATCAGCAGCTCTGCATTCTTCCAGTCCGCAGGAAATGTTTAGAAGCAGCAGTCATTCAAGGAACGAACACTACTGAGCAAAATAGGGGCATGTTTAACATCTCGCCTCACATTATTCCCCTAATACCCATGGCCAGCAAAATATTAAATATCTAAACCACCCTTGGTGGACTTTTCGCCCCCGTACGTTTGGGCCAGCATTCTCATCCTTTCCCAGTGTCAACCCCCCCCCCCTTCTCCTCCTCCTCCTCCTCTTCCTTCCCCCCTTGAAAAAGCTGTAATAAGCGAAACGTCGTACAAATAAAGGCTCCGTCCTCACATGGTGTTTATCTTGTCAATCTTGTCGGCAACTGCCACTTTTAAGGAAACTCCATGCTAAGGGCTTAGGAGAATACTCCAAAATGCAAATACTCTAAAATAAAGTAAGAAAGAACTTCGACACAAACTATCTCTTGGTTAAATCGGTAGTTAGAATAAAGAAATTTTGCACAAAGTATCCTTTAGATGAAGCGGTAGTTAGCTATGGTAATTAGACGAATCGTATATTTGGTTTTAGACCAATTCGCTTTGGACCAATCTTAGTTAAATCGGTAGTTAGAATAAAGAAATTTTGCACAAACTATCCTTTAGGTGAAGCGGTTGGTTTTAGACCAATCGTGTTGTTGGACCAATCGTACTATTGGACGAGATGGTTTTAGACCAATCGTGTTGTTAGACCAATCGTACTATTGGACGAGATGGTTTTAGACCAATTCGCTTTGGACCAATTGGAATTAGACCAATCGTCGTTAGACCAATCGTCCGGGACCGTCTTTTTCCACCATGTATGTGTATATATATATATATATATATATATATATATATACATATGTATGTATATATATATATATATATATATATATATGTATATATATATATACATATAATAAAAATATGTTTTGGAAAGAAATTAAGAGAGGAAGAGGAGGCGAATCAAGTAGGGAAGAAAAGGTAAAAGGTACAGATGGAGAGTTGATAATGGAAGAGATGGCAGTAAGGGGAAGATGGGCAGAATATTTTAGGGAGTTGCTGAATGTGAAGGAGGATAGGGAAGGAAAGATAGCTGCAGTGGGAAATACGAAGAAAATGAGAGTGATGAGTGAGGAGAATGGAGGAGAAATAAGGAAGGATGAGGTGAAGGCAGTTGTAAAGATGATGAAAGCAGGTAAGGCACCTGGTCTGGATGGATGTCATGCAGAATGTCTGAAAAAGGGAGGTTCAGTGATGGTGGACTGGTTGGCGAGATTATTTAATGTTTGCTGGAGAGAGGGTAGAGTACCGGAGGACTGGAGTAGTGCCTGTATAGTTCCTCTTTACAAGGGAAAAGGGGACAAGTGTGAATGTAGTAATTTCAGAGGGATTAGCCTGTTGAGTGTAGTAGGGAAGGCGTATGGGAGAATCTTAATTGAGAGGATTAGGAGAGGAACAGAAGGAGTAATTGGTGAGGAACAGTGTGGTTTTAGGACGGGTAGAGGTTGTGTAGATCAGATCTTTGTGGTAAGACAGATATGTGAGAAAGCTATAAGAAAGGGGAAGGATGTTTTTTGGGCTTTTATGGATCTGGAAAAGGCTTATGATAGGGTAGACAGAAAGGCACTGTGGGAGGTTATGCAGATTTATGGGATAGGAGGAAAGCTTTTGGGAGCTGTCAAGAGTTTTTATGTGAGTAGTAGTAGAGCATGTGTTAGGATTGGAAATGGAGAGAGTGAGTGGTTTGAAGTAAAGGTGGGACTTCGTCAAGGATGCGTTATGTCGCCCTGGCTGTTCAACTTATACATGGATGGGGTGGTGCGAGAGGTGAATGCTAGGGTAGTGAGTCAGGGATTGGAGATGGTTAAAGAAAATGGAGAAAAGTGGGAGGTGAGCCAGCTGTTGTTTGCGGACGACACTGCGCTTGTGGCAGGGTCAGAGGAGGGATTGAGGAAGCTGGTGGCAGAGTTTGGGAGAGTATGTGATAGAAGAAAGCTAAAGATAAATGTGGGTAAAAGTAAGGTGATGAGATGTACAAGGGGTGAAAGTGGCAGTAGACTGGAAGTGAACATTAAGGGAGAGCGACTGGAGGAAGTGGATAGTTTTAGATACTTGGGTGCAAGTGTAGCAGGAAAAGGTGGAGTGAAGGTGGAGGTAGAATGTAGATTGAGAGAAGCGAGTAAATGCCTTGGTGGTTTAAAGAGTGTAATGAGAAATAGACATTTGGGAATGGATGCGAAGAGGAGACTGTATGAAGGAGTGGTTGTGCCAACAGCACTGTATGGGGCAGAAACGTGGAACATAAGAGAAGAAGAGAGAAGGAGTTTGAATGTGTTTGAGATGAGGTGTCTGAGAAGTATGGCGGGGGTTACTAGGCTAGATAGAGTGAGAAATGAGGAGGTGAGGAGGAGAACAGGGGTGAAAAAGGATTTGGGAGAGAGGGTTGATGAAAGAATATTAGGATGGTTTGGACACATGGAAAGAATGAGTGAAGAAAGACTAGTAAAAGAGGTATGGAAGGCAGATGTGGAGGGAGTGAACATGAGGGGACGTCCTAGGATGAGGTGGATGGATGGGGTGAAGGGGGCTTTGGGGAAGAGGGGAATGTCTGTTGAGGAAGGAAGGGAGAGGACGGAAGACAGAGGTGAGTGGAGAATGGTTGTATACGGATGATGTTGTGACTGCATGAGGAGGAATGGGCGGGGGGGTGGGGGGTGGGGTAGTATGTGTGAGTAAATTTTGACGCAGCCCGAAGGGATTTCTCCCCGTCCTCTCCTTATATGCAAAGGGGGACGGAGAGGGGGGGTCGCCGATTAAATGAAGCGGCCTTGCTGTGGATGTACTGTGTCTTGCGACACTGCTTCTGACCCAGGGCGGTGGGCGGGGTGCAGGGATGACCCGTCATCCAGGAGGTGCTCAGATGAGAGGAAGGGTGGGAGGGGTGTGGAGTGTATTTGGGGATGAAATGGGTGGGAGTGTTTTTATGCCTTTCCCTTTTTGGCTACCTCCCTTGGAAGGGGAAAAAAGCCTTGGTATATGTATGTATATATATATATATATATATATATATATATATATATATATGTGTATATATATGTGTGTGTGTATATATGTGTATGTATATATATATATATATATATATATATATATATATGTGTGTATATATATGTATATATGGTTAAACTTAATGGCAAGATTATTATTGCAGAGTTTTTTATCTGCCTTTTCTCTTTCTCTGAGAATCTTTTTCCCTTCCACGGGAAGTTGTCTTATAATGTCACCATATGACATTGTTTTGTCAGTTACTTTGGGCATGGCTTTACCAAAGTGAAAAACTGGCCAGAACGCGTTTTCACACTACTTAGTGCTTCATCAGTGGCTAGACTGTGAATATCTGATTGAATTATTGTGTTTATATATTGTTGGTGGTGGTCTGATATTACATTTTGGGGCTTCTGATTGGCTAGTGGGCTGGACTGGGACTCCCAAACTATTCTACTTTCTCATTGGTCGGCTGTTGTGTGACGTCATCAGTATTGTGCCTTCTTTCAGTGGGCTTAGATCTCCTTACGCTAGGGAGGGCTTCTAAATCCCTAGTTTGTATATTAAGATTGGGAGATGTTTCTTTAATAAAGAGAGCTTCGAGGATAGGTAGCCTTCTGTGGTCTTGATTTGTTGCCAGCACTTCTGTGTTTTCTATTAGAGTTTCTTTATTTAAATTTCTTTTGTGAGCAGAGTGATGGTGGTTTCTAGGAGCTCCTGAAGAGAGGTGGTATGATAACCGGCGTGAGAGCTTCATTGTTGTCATGCCAATATAGTTTGAAGGTTGGGATGCACAGTTCCCAAGTTTACACGTGTACCTATATATGACGTGAGTTCTCTGAAGGTCACTTTTACTTTCTCTTATATTATTCTTTAGTAGCAGTTGAGATGTCTTTTTATTTTGATAATATATAATCAGTTGTACTTTAGAGTTTTCTTCTTTAGGTTTAATATTTCTTCTTTAGGTTTAATATTTCTTTTAATAATTTGTTGCATAACCCTTTCATCTTCTTTGTAGGCTGTGGAGAAGAAGGACTTATAGTAAATTTTAATCAGGTTTTTGGCGTTAATGTCCTGTGGGATTTTGTCTGGGTGGCTTTTGTCCTGGTACCATTTGTCTAAAGTTCTTTTTGTGATTCGCTCTATATCCTTATTGGCGAATCCATTATTCATAAGGGTCTGAGAAGCTCTTTCTAACTCATTATGTACTGTTTCCCAATTATTACAGTGACTAAGAGATCTTCTAATATAAGCGCTGATGGTAGAATCTTTGTATCTTTGGGGACATTCGCTAGTCCCATTTAGGCAATGTCCTGAATTAGATGCTTTTATGTACACAGATGTGTCATAAGTGCCTTCATCTCTCTGTTTTATTAATGTGTCTAAAAAGGGAAGGGACCCATTTATGCTGTGCTCAATTGTAAAATTGATGCCAGATGTCTCTATCAATCGTTCTTTTAGATCGTCTATTTGTTGGCAAGTTTCTGCTTTGACGAAAATATCGTCTATATATCTGCAGTAAATGTGAGGTTTTTGCAGATTTGCGAAAATTTCATTTTCGATGCTACCCATAAAAAAGTTAGCAAAAAGTACTCCAAGTGGTGATCCCATTGCAACACCATCGGTTTGGCAATATTTATTTCCTCTAGGGCACATAAAGGGGGCTTCTTTGGTGCAACATTCCAAAAGGTCTTTCATTACTTTCTCTGGGATATCACAGTTAGGAGTGGTATCATTGTGATAAACTCTGTCTATTATGTATTGAATAGTGCGGTCAACTTGGATGTTAGTATAGAGGGACTCCGCATCTAACGAAGCGATAATGCCTTTTGAGTTATTATTTCCTAAAAGATCTAGAAAATCAGTGGCGGATTTGACAGTGTAGTCAGCGGGAGTGTAAGGTGTGAGGATTTCAGCCAGTTTTTTTTGGCAGTTTTTTGGCAATCAGATATTCACAGTCTAGCCACTGATGAAGCACTAAGTAGTGTGAAAACGCGTTCTGGCCAGTTTTTCACTTTGGTAAAGCCATGCCCAAAGTAACTGACAAAACAATGTCATATGGTGACATTATAAGACAACTTCCCGTGGAAGGGAAAAAGATTCTCAGAGAAAGAGAAAAGGCAGATAAAAAAACTCTGCAATAATAATCTTGCCATTAAGTTTAACCATACATGCTTGAGAGAAATTCTCCTGCCCATATATACAATGAATATATATATATATGTATATATGTATGTATATGCATGTATATATATATGTATATGTATATATATATATGTATATATATATATAAAACAAATCCTTGGACCCTGTTTTGAAATTTCGTTCTAGGGACTGCGCCCCCCCCTCACTCCGTACACCACGGCCCTGTCACATCCTTTATATAGTATATTCTTGTCATCGCCAGAGTACTTTATTCATCTAGGACTCTAGCAAGAGACCAACGACCGTGTCTATCTAGAATGTATTGCCGGGCATTAGATGTGACGGCTCTAGAATCCGGGGCTCTGAAATGCTCCTGTTAACTGCCGGATTACCTAAAGCTTCCGGTCGTTAGTCGTACTCCACGTCCCGAATCTGGACTCGAACTCGGATCCGGACTCGGACCTGGAGTCGGATCCGGACCCGGATTGGGATTTAGATCGGGACTCGAACTCGGATCCAGATCCGGTTATTGTTTTCGTGCAAGAGGGAGCGAATAAATATTCACGGGAAAGAACGTGAGAAAGAAGCTTGCGAACGAACGAACGTGCGAGTGAGGAAACGTGTGAACGTGTACACCCTTCTCGATCCCCTGCAGGACCTCCGTTCTATTCCGTGGGTGATGACCTCGTCCTCTGTAACACGTTGATGACGTCATCTGGCTTGATTTGTTGTTTGCTTGGCAAGAGCGTGTTGGAAGTGCTGCGAAGGGAATACGAAACCAACGCTCCATCACCCCCCCCCCCATCATACTAATGAGGTGTGAACACTGGTATACCTCACCTCTCATGTCCACCATTGGTGCAGAGAAAGGTTGGGAAGCTATAATAATGTTACTCGAATAATTGCTTTCTATTCCCCTCCCCCCGGAGATCGAACCCGGGGCTCCCGCGTTCAAGGCAAGGAGCCTAACAGCTCCACGAACGAGGGGGGGGGGTTAAATCCTAACTGGGGTTTATTGTAATTGGATGCAAGCGGAGTCAGTCTCCTTCGCTACATGGGGGGTTAAGGGACAGCCAGGATAACATACTTAAAGCCTAGAGGGAAGTCCTCTGTGCACCCCTCCCTACCCCTTTGTCTATATGCCGTGGGGGGCGCGTGACCCCAAACGAAGTCACCAAACTGGGGGCGCTATCATTACAAATGGTCGAATTTATATCAGAATAATATTTACTTTTCTTTATTTTCATCTCTCTCTGGGTCCGTCTCTCGTTTTCTCTCGTTCTCTGTCTCTCTCTATCCCCATCTCCCGCTTTTCTCCCTCTCTCTCCCTCCGCCCTCTCCCCTCTCTTTCTCTTTCCCCCCCTCTCTCTCCCTCCCTCCTCTCTCTCCCCCTCTTTCCTCTCTCTCCTCCTGTCCCCTCTCTCTCTCTCGTTCTTTGTTGCTCTCACTCGTTCTCTCTCCCTCCCCCTCTCTTTCTCTCCCCCTGCCCCCCCTCTCTCTTTCTCTCATTCTCGTTCTAT
>NC_134777.1:124555150-124567650 GCF_046742065.1 Oratosquilla oratoria
CAAGAAACAACAAATACAGTGCTTTGTCCGGTTGTGACCCTCCTCTCTCTCTCTCTTTCTCTCTCTCTCTCTCTCTCTCTCTCTCTCTCTCTCTCTCTCTCTCTCTCTCTCTCTCTCTCTCTCTCTGTGTGTGTGTGTGTGTGTGTGTGTTAGCCATTTCATATTTCTTAAGCTTTGCGAGTAATGTGTTCGTGGAATTTCCTTCAGCTTGAAATTGATCTAGTGGGGGCAGGAATGTGGGATTTTTACTTCAGGAGTAATCATCGTATCAGATTTCATCGAGGAGATTCGGGGGAGGGTGGGGAGGAGACTGGCTTGCTAGAGGCTGGAGAGTTTGGTCGTTTGTTTGTTAGTTTTAAAAATGGGCATGGTATGTGCTTTGTTCACGCGCAATCACACACACACACACACGTGCGCTTGCATATGTATTGCATATATATAATTTACATTTGGATGTGTATATTTGTGCTTACTAGCATGTTTGTGTGTATATTTAGTTCATCTAATTTCTTCCCTTTTTCTCATTTTCATTTCCATACTCCCCTTCCTTCTCATTTTATCTGCACTCTTCCCTTCCTCCTCATCTTAGTCCCCTTTCCCACTTCCTTCTCCTTTCCCCCTCCTTACTCTCCTTCCTCTTTCTTCTTATCCCCCCTCATCTTTTTCTTTCTTATTTCTTCTCTTCTTTATTCCTCTCCTACCTCCTTATTTACCATACCCCTCGTTATTCCCCTCTTCCTCCCCCTTGTACCCCCGTACCACTCCTTGTAGCCTCTCTTCCCCCCTCCTGATTACCCCTTCACTTCATTTCCCTCTCCTCCTTGATCACTCTCCTCCATCTCTTTATCCCCCTCCTCCTCCTCCTCCTCTTCCTCGTCCTTGTTGTCCCCTCCTTTATTCATTCTGCTCCTCATTGTCATCCCTCATCCCTCCTCTTACCCCTCGCTATTCCCACGCATTATCCTCGTTATTCCTTCTACACCTCCTCCTCATTCTTCTCCTCTTTCTCTTTCTCTTCCTCCTCCTCCTCCTCCTCCTCCTTCTCCTCCTCCTCCTCCTCCTCCTCCTCCTCCTTCTCCTCCTACTCCTCTTCCTCCTATTTTATCCAGTTTCCCCCTCCTTATCCTTTCTCATCCTTATTCGCCTCTCTCTCGACAACAATTACACTACACTAAATCTAGGACGATTAAATTCTTAATGCCATAATCATTCCTCCAACACTCAGAAAAATTAATATAAAATCAAACATAAGTACTATTAAAATATGAAATAAAAATAAAGTAAGATAAAAATGGAATAAAACAAGACAGTAAATAACAATAGAGATGAATATAATGATAAAATAAAACATAGTAAAATAGAATTATTTACCAAACTATAAACATCCTTGACTAAATATGACATGAATAGAATCGCTAGTCAACCACAGACCATAACAACATAACACCAGTATGTTGTACGTAAAATAAATTCGGGGGAAGTACTTAGAACGCAGGCCCTTGTAGTCGTCCGTCACGCTTGTAAAAAATATCTTACTGGATTTTGCTTGTACAGTCACGAGCAAAAATTGGACCAACGCTATAGTCAATATTATCATTATTATCATTATTATTATTATTATTATTATTGTTATTATTATTATTGTTAATATTATTTCAAGTACGTGATATGTTTTCATGTATAGTATTTATCTTATATGGGACACACACAAAATCATAAATATAGTTTGAATATCCCACTATCGGAAAAAGGAAGATATTTTGAAGATACGTATATTGTGATCACTGTGATCCTCTTCAGCGTAGTATTGCGTGGGTGGGTTAACTTTTATATAATAAGAGGAGATAGAGGGGACACGGGGGAGGTAAGCATACTAGTGCGTGGTCCGTTTGAGCCCAATTCGTAATGACTCCAAGGTCAAACTGACCCTGGGTCAAATGTTTGCGCGACAGGTGGCAGGCTCAGGTCTGAGGGGACAACTTGACGTATGATATTGTTGACGACCAAACTAGTAATAGCATCGGAGGGGGGGGGGGTGCATTGTCCTTTTGAAGTATTAAAACCAGTTGTGTGATCAGGGAGGACTCGACAAAAATTCTTCTGTAGTTACAGTGTGGTTTGTAAATTAAATCAGCTTTGTCCCAATCCATACGGTGACTTAATTCAACAGTGTGGAGGAATACTGCTGAATTTTCCTGGGCGTACTTTATTGAATTTTTATGCTCCCTGATCATAGTTGGAAGGTCCTTTCCAGTTTGGCCCCAATACACTTTAGAGCAGTCTCGGCATGGAATTTTATAGACGCTGGACTGCTAATATCTTCAGATCTTTAGTGGACATTTACAAGGAGCATAAATATTCACTTAAGTACGCTCAGGAAAATTCAGCAGGATTCCTCCATAGTGCTGAATTAAATCACCGTATAGACTTGGACAAGGCTGATCTAATTTACAAATCACACTCTAACTACAGAAAAAATTAAGTCTTCCTTGATCAAACAACTACCTAATTCTAATACTTCAAAAGGACAATGGTACCCCCCCCCCAACGCCATTACCAGTTCTGAACCTACCACCTGTCGCGCAAACATTTGACCTAGGATCAGTTTGACCTTAGGGTCATTACGATTTGGGCTCAAACGGACCACGCACCAATATGCTTACCTCCCCATGTCCCCCCTATGTATATCCTCTTAGTATTGTGGCATAGTTTACTAGCATAATGTGCTGTGCCATAGTGTACTGTACAATAGCGTCGTGGCGTGCCCTGACCAGCGCTTCCCGTACAAGGGCTATTTCATACGGCCAACAAGGCCCTTTCTCATACTTATACTAGGCGTGGCAGCGTCTTCGCCCTGTGTAGCGAAAGACGCTCCCCTTCGGGGTCCACACCGGCAGTTACTCGTTAGACTTCTTACGCGCATAACGCGACCTCCTGTATTCATAACCTACCGATTAATAAACGCGCAAACCATCTTATCTTTATTTCACTATATGCTTCCTTTGCAATAGCATAAAAGTATATATATATATAAGCTAACCCATTATGTAAAACCGCGCTGAAGAGGATCACAGTGATTGCAATATACGTATCTTAAAAAAAAAAGATATTATTTTCTCCGATTGCGGGATATTCAATCTTACTAATGTGTTAGAACTTTCACAAGCATATATATATGTATATATATTAATATGTATATATATGTATATATATGTATATATACATATATGAATATGTTACAGTAAGAACACGTACCTAGGGATTACGCGTAATCCCTGAATGTTTATTCAGTGAATACGCGTAATCCCCGTTTCACTAACCTAACCTAACCGAACCTAACCGAACTTGACCGAACCTAACCGAACTTAACCAAACTTAACAGAACCTAACCGAACTTAACCGAACCTAACCTAACCTAACCTAACCTAACCTAACAAGGTTAGGTTAGGTTAGGTTAGGTTAGGTTAGTGAAACGGGGATTACGCGTATTCACTGAATAAACGGTTAGTGAAACGGGGATTACGCGTATTCACTGAATAAACATTCAGGGATTACGCGTAATCCCTAGGTACGTGTTCTTACTGTAACATATATATATATATATATGTATATATATATATATATGCATATGTATATATATGTATATATATATATATGTATATATATATATATACACATATATGTATATATATATATATATACAGGTACACACAAAACGGGCGCAGCTCTCTTCCTATAGTAGTATGACTAGGTAGATACATAGTGTGAGAATAAGTTCTTTTTCGAACGAAACATTAGAGGGAATAGTATTCTGTGTTTTCCCCCTTGTTTATGTTCTCCATCATAAAAAAAATGTATATACATACAGTATACACACTAACACACACACGGGTATGTATATATATCAAATGCGTTCTAGCCATTTTGTTAAACAAATTTGTTTCCGCAGGAAATGTAAAGGTAATTGGTTTGTTCCAACCGAACGGAGTTGTTTCTTAAGCGTGACGCCAATGTTTTGATGTCAATAAATGACAAAATCGTTATATCTTCCACAAAAAACAGGAGAACGAGCAGCCACTAAATACAATAATACTTTAATTTGATTAATTTATTTTATTTTATTATTTCTATTTATTCATTTTTATTATATTTATTTATTATTTTATTTAATTTATATACATTTTTATTTATTTTTATTTCTATCTATTTTTATTGACGCTCCTCGGTAAAGATGAGTCGGAGATTAATTGGTAAGATTGTTGATGAACGTTTCTGTGTTTATTTTTCATAGAAAACAAGCACCCGGCTGACGCCGGCCATGGCTCCGCCATGGTTGCTTGGCCTGCGGCGCTGCTCGCTTCGCTACGGGGTGCTTCGCGCCCCAGGGCTCCGCCCTCATTGTTTTAATGTATGATTTGTTCGGTTTGGTTTAGATAATAAAAGAGAGGAACCCATACAGGTTTTTTTTTTTTTTTATTTTTTTTATTCAGTACCGGTAATAACAACATCTTTGGACGCTTTAGGTCGTTTACGTGGTGGAGTCCTAACTTCGTCTTCCGAATCATCATTGTCGTCATCGTCACTCCATCTCTTTACCGCCTTCACGATGAAGTCCTTCATTCCTTCTTGCCCCTTCTTCACCTTCTTCATTTCTTCTTTAATTTTTTCTAATAATTCCTCTAAATCCTAATATTCAATTTTATGGTATTGGCCAATAGACTCACACATACACACACACACACACACACACACACACACACACACACACACACACACACACACACACACACACACACACACACACACACACACACACACACACACACACGAACGCACACACGCACACACACACCTACCCACGCGCGAACACGCACGCAAACACACACGCACGCACACACACATTCACGCACAATATATATATATATATATATATATATATATATATATATATATATATATATATACATATATATATACAGTATATATATATATATATATATATATATATATGTATATATATGTGTATATATGTATATATATATATATGTATATATGTATATATATATATTATATACATATTTATATATATATATACATATATATATATATATATATATATATATATATGTCATGACACACAATATTGAACATATCTGGGTTGCGTGTACAGATGGAAATTGATATACGTTGTTAGTTTCTTCGATCACTACTTTTGGGGCTTGGGGCCAGAAGAATTTCCCTCACTTGAGGGTCCGTTGTTAGCTGGCGGGTTTCTCGCCTGAGCCAATATCAATGGCCGATGCAACAACGTGAGGAGCCTTTAAAAGGCGCAGCAATCATATTGCTGTGACCCAGGCTCCAGCTGGTGGGGTTCTCCGAATTCCTGCAGGGAAATTTATTTTGTCCTGCATGGAGTTTTCGGCTTAAGGACTTTTCGGTGAAACTGTCTTACCGACTCTTTTGTCGAGAAATGTTTGACTGTAGTATATAGAGCGGGGAATGTTTTGCTGTGTTCTGCCCTTAGCTGGCAAAGGTACCGTTTATTGGATTGTAGGTCGGCTTTTTGAATTTTTTTCTGACATGTCACCCATTTCCAAAAGTGGCGTTGTCGCTTCTTCTGCACGGCGTCGGGTTCCCCTGGCATTTCGTCGACCACCTAGTCGTATAATCGTCAAAAACTTCTGAGGACTTGCACCCTCGGAGGACTGGCAACCTCGGAGGACTTGCACCCTCGGAGGACTTGCACCCTCGGAGGACTTGCACCCTCGGAGGACTTGCACCCTCGGAGGACTTGCACCCTCGGAGAACTTGCACCCTCGGAGGATTTGCACCCTGGGAGGACTTGCACCCTCGGAGGGCTTGCACCCTCGGAGAACTTGTACCCTCGGAGAATTTACAGCCTCGAAAGGCTTACTGCCTCGGAGAACTTACGACCTCGGAGGACTTACAGACCTTCCTCTCCAAGACATGTAACATTTTTAAAATGTGTCACCTTTGAAATGGTTTAATCTAATTTATTATTGGTAACGATGATCGTCCATGGCTCAACGATGATCGTCCACGGCTCAACGATGATCGTTCTTGACTCAACAATGTTCGTCCATGGCTCAACGATGAACGTCCACGGCTCAACGATGATCGTCCACGGCTCAACGATGATCATTCTTGACTCAACGATGATCATCCACTGCTTAACGATGATCGTCCACGGCTCAACGATGATCGTCCACGGCTCAACGATGATCGTCCATTGCCTAACGATGATCGTCCACGGCTCAACGATGATCGTCCACGGCTCAACTATGATCGTCCACGGCTAAACGATGATCATTCTTGACTCAACAACGTCCATGGCTCAACGATGATCGTTCTTGACTCAACGATGATCGTCCATTGCTCATCGATGATCGTTCACGATTCAACGATCATCACCCACGGCTCAACGATGATCGTCCACGGCTCAACGATGATCGTCCATGGCTCAACAATGATCGTCCACGGCTCAACGATGATCGTCCACGGCTCAACGATTATCGTTCTTGATTCAACGATGATAGTCCATGGCTCAACGATGATCGTCCATTGTTCAACGATGATCGTTCACGGCTCAACGATCATCATCCACGGCTCAACGATGATCGTCCACGGCCCAATGATGATCGTCCATGGTTCAACGATGATCGTCCATGGTTCAACGATGATCGTCCATGGCTCAACGATGATCGTCCATGGCTCAACGATGATCGTCCATGGCTCAACGATGATCGTTCTTGACTCAACGATGATCGTCCATGGCTCAACTCAACGATGATCGTCCATGGCTTACTGGCTCTGGCTTGAGAAGCGTTACAAAATCACCACGTCAACACAGGGGCGCGAGGCGTTTTGCAAAACCACCCAAAAGTCAGAGAACCCATCCAATTAATTTTTTAGTAGTACTAAGATACTCGATCAAAAGGATTTGTGACGCAGGATTTGATGGAGCGTCTGTTTCTACTCCTTTGCTACTGGGTAGAGGGGGGGGGGCGTTGCCGCGGAGGTGAATGAAATTGCCTGGCGGCAGGAAACGGAAGGTGGAGTCAGAGGGGTGGTCAAGGAGAGGATAGTATCAAGTTAATAATGATTTGAAGTCTTTTATTTATTGGAGAGTGGTGTAATCATAAATAAATGGGGCGTGACTCTGGTCCGTACGGGGGTCCTGGAGGTGAATTAAATCGCCTAAGGGCAGCGATTTTTTTTTTTCCTCTTTCAGACCGAGGGTGAGGGAGAACCGAATTTGTAAGATATTCGTCTTCATTTACCAGGGGCTGGACATGGGAGAGGGATATCTCCCCTCCCCCCATATCCAGGCCAACCTCTTGATTAATATAATTAAATGAGAAGAATGACAAAATGAAATCCAACCTTGTACTTCTAATAAATTTTAATTATTTCAATATAAAATACATATACCAAGGCTACCTCCCTTGTAAGGGGGAAAAAGCCTTGGTATATGTATGTACTTTCTATTGATCATCTCGTGATCAACTCAGCTAGCGCTCTGACGGCTATCTAGAGCAGTCTATAAAAACTAGTCAAACTAGAGCGTTATGTGTTACGGTCTGGATCATAATGATGATAAATTTAAACTGGAAATGTGTTGGAGGTGGGTGGACAAAATATTACTGACCCCGAAGCTATATATATATATATATATATATATATATATATATATATATATATATATATATATATATATATATATATATATATATATATATACTGTATATATATATATATATATATATATATATATATATATATATATATATATATATATATATATATATATATATATATATATATATATATATATATATATATATATATATATATATATATATATTTTTTGAGAGAGAGAGAGAGAGAGAGAGAGAGAGAGACGCTCTGTATCAATCACGCGACCCTATTGGCTTAAAGAAGAATTGCTTACTGTTGGAGATTGTTGGTGAGTGTTGGAGAATCGTCACAAAGTAACAAACCACCACGGACATCAGTTAGGATAATCTCCGTACACCCCATTTTCGAAACTCCCTCAGTACTCTCCACTCCATTTGGAGAGGAAGCCCGGACGGGCTGACACTTGGTTCCCGGAACTAACCCAAAATCTCAGTCGCTTATTTTGCAAACTGCCAAAGTCTCTTTGATCCTTTGAAGGTTTTGTTTTGGCTAATTGTAGACGATTTCATTCATCTGGGGATAATGAACCTCGCGACTGGTACTGCAGCGGCACGCTCCACATATTTTATTCTGGCTAACACCGGATGTCACTAAAGATATTAATCATGAACACTGAGGAGGGTGGAAGGGTGGGGGAGGGGAAGGGGGAGGCACCATGACCTAGACAGGTCTTCACGCTATATTTCACTTGAGAAGTCTTGAAGTCTTTTGTTATCTTAAGCCAGAGATCAACACACTGTGTGAGGCCGACCACCTGTCTCCCAAATATTTTTTTTTTTATTTTTTTTTTTTTTTTTTATGGGTAACAATGTCGGACTAGCGCTGTGTAGACATGCTGGGATGGCATCGTCGACGATGTATTTTTTAGTTTCTGCGTTGTTCTTTTTTGTTTTTGTTTTTTCTCCCGTTATCGTCATTGTTCATCATTTTTGTTATTGTTGTTATCATTGTTATAGCTGTAATTATTATTGTTATTATTATCATTGTTATAGTTATTTTCTTATAATTATTGCGATTTTCATTTATTTAATGGAAATGCGCAAAAGGATTAAGCGAGACAGTTTGAAGACAGAGTAGAAAGTGTTTCCTAAGGTGATTAAAATCTCTTGACAGCAGTGAGAGTAAAATATCAGAATGAAAATGAGAAATAAAAAATACAATTATAAATGAAATAAGATAGAAATAGTAAAAGAAAATACAGTAAACACAGAAAGGAGGGGAGTCGGTGCGTACAGCGAAATGTAACGTGGTTTCGGATAAGAGGTCATTAAGCTGCGGATTTCGGATATCGGTTCATTGTGCGCACGAGGTCATTATACCAACTAAACCCTCCCTCTACCAATATCACCGGATGTAGGTTACGTGTTCAGATCGCCCCAATTAAAATGTTCTACCTGTGCAGAAATAGGCTCAGTTTGAACATAGGAATCTGCCAGACATGGAGACGGAAGTGCATGTGTTCAATTTATTTATTGTTTTTATTTATATATATTTTATTTTATTCATTTGTTTATCTATTTATTTATTTATTATTGTTTTATTTATTTATTTATTTTTTGCGATGAGAATCATGGTTGAGATGTGCAACTGTTTCTATGGAACAAGGAAGAAGATATGTATATGATTTCTATTTATGTTTTATATTTGTTTATTTATTCATTCATTTATTTATTATTTTATTCCATTTTACAGTGAGAACCATAGTTATGATCTACAACTTGCATTCATACGAAGCAAGGAGTCAGACATGTATATCGTTTTATTTCGGTTTTTATTCTTTAATTTCTTTATATCATTACTTATATAATTCTATTTAATTCTACAATTAGATCTATTGTTAAGATATGCAACTTGTAATTACATGGGACAAGGAGGCATATGTCTATAAAGACGCACCAACATTTTCCATACGTGTGTATACGTTTGTGTGTGTGTGCGTGCGCGCGCGTGTGTCTTGGTGTGAATAAGAGAAATAAAGAGAAAGAGAGAGAGAGAGAGAGAAGGACCTGACGATCCAAAGAGAGCCAGAAAGAGCCAGAGGGAGCCACCCACCATCCAGCCAAGGTGTGCACCACGCGTGTATCGATTTCCCCATAGGCTATTATTTTGAGAGGGACCCGGGAAGTCAGAGTTGTTGTTCGTCATGTTTTGATAGTAAATGGTTATCATTCACTATCAAAACAGTAAATCCTCATACTTGGTTTTTTAGGCAATACTACAGTGTATAGATATTTCGTATTGTTTATGAATAGGTTTGTAATTGTGGGGGCTGTGCAGGTCATTCATTCAGTTACGTAGGGATGCCCACCGTGAAACTGTCCAAATAAATTTTCTATCATCTGTCTCTTCGAGCTGTCGAAGACAGCCATAAAAACAAATATCACATCATTGACAAAATATATATAATTAGATAATAAAAATGATAAAATTACAACAATGAACATGATAGAATGATAGAATATTAAAGATTAAATAGGATAAGTTAATAGGTAAAGACTGAGAACAACACACTTGTAACTGTGAATCGGGATAGTACTGTAGAACACTCCTAACTTGACAGTTTTTCGTCGCGAACGTGTCCCGCCCCCTCCTCAACCCCCCCTCCTCAACCCCCCCTCCCCTCACATGAATATTAAGATAAATGGTCCGACTCCAAGCGCTCCAAAGTTGGAAGAAAAGTCCCACAACTATCGCCATCCGTGTTATACCACAGCATCCTACGGACGTTTCACAACACGGGCATTTCACCCCCCGGGGACATCTCACCTCCACAGACATTTCATCTCCATTGTGTGAATAGTCATTCATCTTACTACTTCGTCAGCACTCCGTGATGTTTCATGAGGGTCGAGATATGTGTGCCATATTTTTCTGGGACAAT
The DNA here is from genome assembly GCF_046742065.1 of Oratosquilla oratoria. NCBI lineage: Eukaryota > Metazoa > Arthropoda > Malacostraca > Stomatopoda > Squillidae > Oratosquilla > Oratosquilla oratoria. Next base: position 124,565,751 of record NC_134777.1, read on the forward strand.
ATGTCCTTCGTTGAAACAATAGGTGAACTTTCTAAAGAAGTCGAGTGAATAATGAAACGAAAAAAAAAAAATAAGATGCGTAACACTGAACTCGTTAGAAGCTTTAATACAATGTATTCGAGAACATTGCCTAGCTATAGCAAATATATGTATTTATGCATGTATATAATTATGTGTAACGTGTGCGTGTCTGTGTGTACGCGCGCACATGTGTGTGTATAATAGCAAGTGTAAGCGATCCATCTGGCAAGAGCCAGGGAGAGCCAGAAGCATAAACCCGGCCACTAACTTGCCATAGTGAACCGCAAGTGTATCGATTTACCCGAAGGCTATTACTTTGATAGAGACCTGAAAAGTCGCAAGAGAAACTGTAACGTATAGGACAAGAGCTACTCAGTGTGTGTATATATATGTGTGTGTGAATATTAAGCTTGTGTGTGTGTGTGTGTGTGTCTAGTTGTAGTGTACAGGAAATGATCTACGCTTGTGTGAGGGGAGTCCCTTCCTTTATTTTCCATATTTTTCTATATGTTGTAACCAGTTTTCAATTTGTTTGTGGTTTTGGTTTGCACTGCACCAACGTCGAATCTGTTCCAGTTGATGCATAGATGTCTGGGGATAAACGCAAAGAGAAGACTGAATGAAGGCGTGATTGTACCTACCTCACTGAATGGTGCAGAGGCTTTGGATTTAAGGAGACAGGTAGGAGAAGCCTGAATGTGTTTGAGGTGAAGTGTTTAAGAAGTATAGTAAGAGTTATGAGGATGAATAGCGTGAAAAATGAAGAGATGAAGAGGAGGGTAGGTGTGGAAAGGGAACTGTCGGATAGGGTTGACCAAAGAATGCTGGGGTGGTTTGGGCAAATGGAAAGAGTGAGGTAAGACTGGCAGAAAGGATGTGGATAGAATGAATGTGAGAGGAAGACCGAGAATGTGATGGATAAAGTGAAGGGGCCCTTGGTTTCAAGGATAATGTCTGTCGAGCAGGGAAGGGAGGGGACAAGAGAGATGTTTGTGGATTGTGGTTATGAATGTACAGTACGATAAATTGACGGGGGACTTCTTATCTGCCCTCTACCCCATTCTCTCCCCATTTTACTCTTCCTCCTTCTCTCCCTCCCTCCCCTAATTCTCCTCTCCTCCCTCCCTCCTCTTCCCATATGAGGTATTGCCTGCATGTTTTATACCGTCGACATTTTAGGGATTTTAGCAACGCCCCTACGGAGCAGAGTAACTCCGCATTCTTCTGAGAGGAGTCTCCACTCATAAAAATAATACTGATCACTTTTAACTTCCATCCTTTCTTTCAGCTACAAGGATAGCCACGCTGTTTACCTTCAACAGTGTATAATCATCTACAGTTATCCAGAAAAAATGTGTAATTGGCACTGTCCTTGCGAAAGGGTCAAGCCAATGGTTAGGATTGTGGGTAGAGTCTGCTCAGTCAATAGGTGTGTTGGGGTGTTATCAAAACAATAACTAGATAAAATTAAGTAAACAAATAGGTAAATGAATAATTAGATAAATATATAAACAATGAAGTAGATAAACAAAGACAAATATATAAATAAATAAACAGTGACGTACATAGATAAATAGACAAATAAATAAACGAGTATATACAAAGTCTGGTTGCGCCAAACAAACGTTTACTTGATTTATGAAAACAAAATTTGTGTGAATATCAAACATTTTTCCCAGGGGGAAAACCCGATTTGGCGCCACATATTCTCATTATGCACATTTCTTCAAAAATCGAAAACTATCGTTCACAATAACAACTCATTGATCAACCCCCCCCCCCCCAGTTATTTTGATGTCAGGCGGCGCCATTTTAAGCCGAATATCCCTTTGACTTTTTTTTTTTTTTTTTAATGGAACGGAGCTAATGTGGGTTTATG
>NC_134777.1:124577650-124580150 GCF_046742065.1 Oratosquilla oratoria
AGAGGTGCTCAGTGTTTATTACTTTTTACTTTTTTCTATTTAGTAATTTTTTTCTTGTTTTTTGAAATTCATTTCTACCCAGAGGAAGAATATTTTTTTTCTTGTAATGTTTTTCCGTTTTGCTACATTATTTGAAATTTTATTTTATTACTTCCATGTTTCCATGGATAGAAGAACTTGTTATTGCTGACAAAAAGGTCAAGGTCGCTCTTAGTACCAGCACCTTACATTGGTTACAAATTAGTCACAATTACAGCGTATGTATAGCCACGAGTAATTTTTTTTATCCACACCACCGGTCTCTCAACGTCTATATATGTATGTATATATGTGTATATATATATATATATGTATATATATATATATATATATATATATATATGTATATATATATGTATGTGTATGTATATATATGTATGTGTGTATGTATATATATGTATATGTGTATGTATATATATATATATATATATATATATATGTATGTATATATATATATATATATATATATATATATATATATGTGTGTGTGTGTGTGTGTACTTTTTGGGGTCCTAGTGCCCTAGTACGTTATACCTAAGCAATATTCATCTTTCATGTAATTTTCTTGAACAGATAAAAATATCAGACATAATTTTGATTCTGAATCATGAAAAGCTCTGGGTGGATGTTTTTTTCTCCTGTTGTGACTGTGTATAGGCTGTAACGTCCGCTCGGAGATAGGCCGGTGGTCCTGCATTTGACCCGAAGAGAGGCCTCGTTGATTTTTTTGTATCTGATGTCAGATTTTTATTCAGAGTACAGGATCCCCTGGTAGTGTACATGAGTACTCATAAGTACATATTAGTAGTGTTTATGAATACATATTCCTTTGGGTTGAATACTTATCAGTGGATATTTACTGTGGATGTGTACTTAGAGCCTGGCGGCAGCTAGTACCAAAGAGAATATACCGTCTGTTAAGGTGTTTAAGGAAGGTTTTTAAGGATGCACACACACACACACACACACACACACACACACACACACACACACACACACACACACACACACACACGTGCGTTCATGTATATGAACTTCATCAACTTTGACTTAATTATGAGAAAATTAGGCTTGCAAGCTTATTTTGCAGATAAAATTTTCTTCATTCTTTTTAACATCCATCAAGTGACTCAGTAATGATGATGATAATGAAGATGAAGGTAGATTTTTTTTGTTAGTAAGAAGTTCATTGGCCACATTAAACTGAGTCTTTGGTTTCTTCTTTTGTAATCTGGTAACGAGTTTTCAAAGGGTTGACGATTCCCACTTCGACTCTCACTCCTACTTCGACTCCCACCCGACGCCTCTCCTTTTATGGTCAATAGAATCTCTCTGTGTGTGTACCTGTGCTTTTGTACCTGTTTGTACATATGCGCTTGTATTCATGCGATTGTGTACATGCGTTTGTGTATATGTTTGGGTACGTTTGTATGTTTACATTGTTGTGTACACGTTTGTGTTCATACGATTGTGTACATGCGCTTGTTTTTGTGTACGTTTGTTTTTTGTGTACGTGGATTTGTGTACATGTGCTTTTGTACATACGTTTATCCATACACGTTGGTATGATTTTGCGTGCGTGTTCTTGTATCCATGTATTTTGCATTTTATTCACGTCATGAGTTATATGACGGTCTTCTCCAACTCAGGACGTTCTGATGTCGCAAGAGCTCTCACTGCCTAAGAACAGCTGACTAAGTGTTTACTAGACGAGGACTGTTCCAATACTGAGTGTCGAAGGTCAACAGAGTTGGACGTTGCTCTCTACATGATATATGAGTAGCTCCGTGGGAAAGTGATCCAAGCGCCACCGGTCGCCAGACCCGGATTTCGTGTTCAATCAGCCGACCTGAGCTTCCCGCACCGCCTGGTGGGAGTTGGATTCTTCTCCCTCGACCATGGTAACTCAGAGGGAGACTAATCCAACTCCCAGGAAGACCAGGTCGACTGGTTGAGCACGAAATCAGGGTCTGGCGGCCCGTGGCGCTTGGATCACTCTCCCACGGAGCTACTCATGATATAATATGATATAATGTAATAATGTATGTAATGTAACCACACCAAGACGTCGCTGTCCTTGTAGTATAAAAGCAGAATTAGACTAATTTTGTACATCGAATTTTGATGAAATATCATTAAATCTCCTAACAAATAGTCCTACTGTATCTCGGGTACATTCTTGTGAGTGTATGAAAGGTTTGATTCATTACTGCGTCATTTAACAAGACAAAGAACCTCGTGTATAAATGTTAGTCGAGCACTGAATCATCACATCCTCTTTAGATAGTTGATTAATTATTCCCATGTCCTCATTGACATATGTGGTCAGTGTACTTGAGGCTTCGAGAACCTTTTCACGATATTTTATTTTCTGTTTTATTCAATTGTATTTTCTACTCTATTTTATTCTATTTGTGTACTCCTTCATTACCAGGACCCTTGGGTGAATGACACAGACGTT
>NC_134777.1:124582650-124587650 GCF_046742065.1 Oratosquilla oratoria
GAATCAATGAGTTGTTTACACGTATGAAACACGTTTCAGTATTACGAGAGATCCCGGTACATGAGCTTTTCATCCAGTAGGGTAATAGTTGTTGATCACGAGTCCAACACGTGGTCCAAGACCGTAGAATAATCACAGAGATGTGTACATGTAAGAAACTAGTTTCAGTGTAAGAGAGATCCGTGTCTCCCTCACAAGGATTCCCTCTTCTCCTCCCCCTCCTCCTCCTCCCCCTCCTCCTCCTCCCCCTCCTCCTCCCCCTCCTCCTCCCCCTCCTCCTCCTCCCCCTCCTCCTCCTCCCCCTCCTCCTCCTCCCCCTCCTCCTCCTCCCTCTCCTCCTCCCCTTCTCCTCCTCCTCCTCCCCCTTCTCCTCCTCCTCCTCCCTCTCCTCCTCCCCCTTCTCCTCCACCTCCTCCTCCTCCTCCTCCTCCTCCTCCTCCTCCGAGGGGGAACACCTGTTGAGCATTGTTGTGTGTCCCCAACTTCGATCAGATGCCTCCGGTGGCCATGCCCCCTCCCCCCACCCTTCACCCCCCCCTGGCGTAGCGGGGGTGGGTGGGGGGGTCTGGTTCTCTTTTTCAGGGAAGGCAAGGGTTCTCTCTTTTTCCATCTCGGAGCGTTTCTCTCTCTTCTCTTCCTTTCTCTTTGTTTATCTTTCATTATCTTTATCTCTGAGTCTCCCACCTCTTTCCCTCCACCCTATGTCTCATCCCCCCCCTCTCTCTCTCTCTCTCTCTCTCTCTCTCTCTCTCTCTCTCTATTTTTCCCTTCCTTTCTCCCTCCCTCTCTCCCTCCTCTCCCACCCTCTTCCTACCTCTCCTTTCCCTCCCTATCCCTTCCATCCCTCTCTCCCTCATTCTCTCTTTCCCTCTCTCTCCCCTCCCCTTCCCTCCCACTCTCCCTCCTTTTCCCTCCCTCCTTCTCTCCTTCCCCATCTCTTCCTCTCTCCTTCCCTCTCTCCCACCATTTCTCCCTTCCCTCCCTCCACCTCCCTCTCTCTTCCCTCGCTTTCCCTTTCCCTTCCCTCCCTCTCCCTTCCCTCCCTCTCCCTTCCCTCCCTCTCCCTTCCCTCCTCCCCTCCCTCTCCCTTCCCTCCCTCTTCCTCCCTCTCTCTCCCTCTCCCCTTTTCTCTCTCCCTCTCTCCTTTTCTCTCCATCTCTCCTTTTCTCTCTCTCTCTCTCCCTCTCTCCCTCTCCCTCTCTCCCTCCCCTTCTCCCCCTCCCTCTCTCTCCCTTTCCCTCTCCCCTCTCCCAAAGATGGGCTATCGTGTCCTTTGTTATCCCTGAGCGCCCTATTGAATTCTGCAGTCGATATTGTCCGGCTGGCCCGCGGCTGCGTCCTTCCCTCGCCCTCCCGCTACTTTGGTCGTTATCCGGTGGAGGAAGAAGAGGAAGAGGATGACGACGAAGGCGGCCGTCTTGGGGGCGGGGGGAGGGGTGGGGTGGGTGATCGTCAGGGAGTTCTTAGCTCGGCGAGTTCGCCCTAACTTGGCGGAAACTTGATCACAATTTTTTACGTTACCGAAGTTTGGAGGTGTTGGTGTCTCCTTTTTTATTATATATATTCATTTTGTTTTGTTTGTATCCTATTTTATTTTATTATATTTATTTTTCTATCTTTAATTTTATTTGTTCTTGTTTATTTATTTGTTTGTTTATTGTGTGCAGGACGATGTCAACTGCGACCATCACACGTCCCTGCTAACCCGGATATATTGTGTCTCTGTTCCCTTGGCAACCGACTGAGGATTTCGATGTGATTGGTGTATTAAAGAACACCTTAAGGGCTTCTTTTTCTACATCCTCGTCGCCTTATTTTTTTCTTGTTTCTTTGTTTCCTTGTTTTCCTTTCTCTTGTTAATATCTTTTTTTAATTCCTCTTCATTTTCAGTTTTTCATTTTTCTTTTCTTTCTCGTTTTTTGATCCTCGTCTTTTTCTTCTTTATTTTCTTCTTCATCTTCATTTCCTTTTTTCTCAAGTTTTCTTTAATTTTTTCGTTTCTTTTTATTTTTCATCTAGTTTCCTCCTCTTTCTTCTTCCTCCTTTCTTTTTCTTCCTACTTTTTCTCTTCCTCATATTCTGCTGTTTCTCCTTTGTCTTCTTTTTCCTACTCCTCTTCCTCTTCTTTCTCTTCCTCCTCTATCTCCTCTTCCTTCCTCTTCGTTTTATTTTTCTCCTAGGTTTCTTGTACTTCCGCTGCCTCTTGTTTTCCGTGTTCTCGGTGTTCTTTTCCTTGTTCTCCTAATTGTTCTCGTCGCTTTGTTCTCCTTTTCCAGTCAGTAATGCAAAGGTTGTTCAAAGAGCGTCGGGGAATCTATTATGACCTTGGAATCACTGGAAAGGACAATTCTCGACTAATTTGACCTTTTTCTCGCATCATCACCACCACTACCACCACCACAACAACCAACCACCACCCCAACTACCATCACTACCCCAACTACTACCACTATAATCAACCACCACCCCAACCACTACCACCACAACCAACCACCATTACCACCACCAACAACAACCACCGTCACCACAACCAACCACCACTACCACCACCAACAACCACCATCACCACAATCAACCACCACTACCACCACCAACAACCACCGTCACCACAACCAGCCACCACTACTACCACCAACAACCACCGTCACCACAACCAACCACCACCACAACCAACCACCACCACAACCAATCATCACCACAACCAATCACCACCACCATACCACTACCAACAACCACCACAACGAACCACAACAAACACCCACCACCAGGAATCTGACAAGATGAGCCTCTCTTAATGTGACCTCCCCTTCCAAACTGAATGAAATCGTCTGACGATACTGAGATCAAAGTATGTATAGATGTCACCGCCGCCCCCTAATTCGGTAGGGAGGGGGAGCGAACACAGGCCCGCCCCGGTGGGTAGGTAACGATGTTAACCACTTCGCAGCGAGGGATTAGAAAAAGAAGATGAATGAAATTAATTTTTCCTGAAAGTGTTGTCGTCTAGGCGAGAGATAGATAGATAGAGAGAGGGAGAGAGAGAGCTTGCGGAGAATCAAGTGTAAGAGACAAGTGACAAGATCCTATTCAAGAATTAGAGAAGTTTAGTGTGTAATGGAACAATTTATTTCCTAGTTTGCCAGCTCGTTCTCTTTTTGTGTGCGCACGTAAGTGCTCACACACAAACGTACAAATGCACACGCCCGTGTACACACACGTACACACACGTCCGCACACACGTAAACACGTGTTGGCCACGCCGTGTGTACAATACACGCGTGCAAGAAACAGTCTGTACAGGCTATATCGGAGTTGTTTGGGTCCGGAGCCTTGTTTTGCAGCGGAAATGCAATCAGACCCCTTTTGTGTCTTTGTCGTCTGAGTGTCTGCTGGGAGCCGAAGGTGTACAGAGCAGGTGTGCCAGGAGGAGGAGGAGGAAGAGGAAGGAAATAGGAGGAGGAAGAAGAGCAAGCGAAGAGGAGTGAGAGTAAGAGGAGGAGGTAATTCGGAAGGGAAGAGAGAATTGAGATGGAGAAAAAGGTTTGCGATGATGATAATGATGAAGATAAGAGGAGGAGGAGGAGGAGGAAGAGCAAGCAAAGAGGATGGAGAGGAAGAGGAGGAGGTAATTCGGAAGGGAAGAGAGAATTGAGATGGAGAAAAAGAGGTTGATGAAGATAACAGGAGGAGGGGGAGGAGGTGGTGGTGGTAGTTGAGAGAAGAGGAGAAAGAAGATAGAGGAAGAGGTGTTAGGATGAGAACAAAAGAGTAGAAAATAAAAAGTACAAAGTTGGGGGACTGGATAAACAAGTTTAGGGTTGATGCATGTTATCATAGTCTTGTGAAAATGGTGGAGGGGCTCGAAAGGAGGAGGTGACAGGGAGGAGGAAGAGGAGGAGCAGGAGGAGAGGGAAGGGGTTGAGGAGGAGGAGGAGGAAAAAGAGGGTTTGCAGACCTAATACCCTCTTCATCATTCCCGTTGAGGAACGATCTGTCCCCAAAAGATCTCCTTTCCTCTGTGTTTGAGAGCCAGGGTAAGCTGCCATCACTAGTAGGCTGGTCTGAGAAGCGAGGACGAAACCAACGCGTCAGTTTGAGGAGGAACGGGGAGAGGAGGAGAAGGAAATGCCAAAAAATAGAACGATGTGGGTGGAGGGTTGATTGGCAGTGGTGTGATTAAAGGATGGTGGATTAGGAGCCTGAGGGGAAGATGATTGGAGTGCAGAAGACCAAGAGAGCTCGAAGGGAGTGGGATGGAGGAGGAGGAGTAAGAATACTCGTCGGTGGGGATTTTACAGAGGAGGAGAAGTATTCTTGGGTGTGGGGATTATAAGGAGGAGGAGAAGAAGATGAAAAAGTATACTTGGGGGTGGAGATTATAAGGAGTAGGAGGAGTAAGAGAAGGATACTCTGGGTGGAAATAGGGTAGAAGTATGAAGGAGAAGTATACTCGGGGATGGAGATAATGAGTAGGATGATGATGATGAACATTGTATTTTGTTGCCAAAAACCGGAGTTTCTATTCTTACGGATGATATCGCCCCGAAGAGGTGGTGGTCAAGGAGAGATTTAAGAAGAGCTTTAGAAAAGTGTATCAGGTGTTAGAAATTGTCAATCTGTTTAATTTCTTTAACTTTATATTTATTTTTATTTATTTACTTAATATATGTGTACCTGTTTTGGCTACCTCCCTTGTAAGGGGGAAAGAGATTTTGGTATATATATGTATGTATTTATTAATTCTTTTAATTATTTAGTTATTGATTTCTATCATAACGTTTAAACATTTTACTACATTAATCGACCAGATCTGTAGCAATCTTAGTTTCGGCCCGGGGACCGAGTACCAGCGTACGGCGTTACACCCCTCGAGGAGCATTAGAATCATGGGGGGTGGGTTCCCATCGAGATGAACAAAATCCTGAGTTGTTAGCCAGAAGGAAATGATTCAAGTGGACAGGTTAACCGAAGTGGAATTTGGCACTTCGAGGACGAGGGAG
>NC_134777.1:124590150-124592650 GCF_046742065.1 Oratosquilla oratoria
GAACAGAGGAAGAGGAGGAAATAAAGAAAGAAAAATAAAGAGAGAATAAATAGGATGAGTTTGGAAGGAAGAAGAGAAGCAGAAAAGGAAATGGATTGGTAAGACGTTTGTAAAAGATCGGGGAAGGAATAGATTGGGTGACTAAGATTGGGAGGGCTGAGTATGGAGGCAAGATGTGGAAGAAAGAGAATCGGGAATGCCTGTGTGATGATTGGCAGGTTGGTTTCCGTCGTGACTCGCAAGACGGGGACCCGTGTTCGAGTCCAGCACCCTCTGGAGACTTCCAGCTGCCCCGGAAGTTCGAAATACGAGAGAAGAGGAGGGCGCCCTGGTCACATCTAAGCGTCTCCGGCGTAAAGTTACTATAATTATTATTATTATTTGTTTTATTTGCTTCATTTATTTATGTATCATTTATTTATTTATTTATTTTTTATTTATCTATTTTTTTTAACTCGGAAAAAGAAGAATTTAATTGATAATGAGAGAATGAGGGGGAAGAGGAGGGAAGGAGTGTTTTGGTCGCAATCACCAGCGCTTCCATCCTTGAGGACATTTTTACACTGAAGAGGTGAAGTCACAGAGGTGGTCAAGGAGAGTATGAAGGAAGACAGAAGAACGGTGGGATAGCGCAAGTATAAAACTGAACAGGATTCTTTATTTTATGAGCGGAGACTAATAGCCAAGCATAAAGGAAAAGCACATGCCTCTGGTCCGTAGGGGTGTCACTAAAGTCCACCTAGAATACTGACTACACAAAGTTAGTCCTCCATACGTGGTGGGGAAGACAGACGGACCAACGTCTTGAATTAAGATGGGAGAATAAGGTCGTGCGTGGCATGGCAGCGGGTAACCTGAAGGGAGACCTAAATGCTCAAGACCGAGAAGGAGCGGTATGGAATAGGACGGTATAGCCTGAAGGCTCGACCGCACTGGGAACAATTACCCTGAGCGCGGGTGGGAGTGAGAGAAGGCGAGTGACCTGGAAAAGCTGCAGGGCCCGATTGTAGTCCCAGGGTCCTTTCCCCCCATATAATAGGGTGGCCGAGTCAAAGCATACACCCATTCAGAAACCCATTCGTTGTCCCTTTGTGGATGAAGGGTCATCCCTGATCCCTGGCACGCAGCTCGGTCAGAGGTAATGTAGCGAGACAAAGCTCTTCCACAACAGGTCGGAGATGGTTGACCCACACATTGTCATGATATGGCGACCCCCTCCCCTTTCTATCCACTCGAGAAATATAAGGAACAAACAATACCACATAGCGTCATATCCCTGTCCATTTATAACCACCCGCCAATTATTCCTATCTTTTTCATTCTCTTCTTTACTCGGCAGACATTCCTCTTATCACAAAATGTTCCCTGCACCATCGTCCATCCACCTTATTCTTGATGTTCTTTTCAAGTTCCTTCCATCTACTACTGCATTCCACAGTCTTTTTATTAGTTTTTTTTTTTTTTACTTATTCTTTCCACATACCCTAATTATCGTGACATTCTTTGATCAACACTATCTGATAGCTCTCTTTCCATCCCCACTCTCCGCCTGTCCTCCTCATTACTCACTCTATCAATCCTCGTAACGCCCATCAGTCTTCTTAAGTATCTCATTTCAAACACGTTTAAGCTCCTCCTTTCTGCCTCCGTTGTCATATTTGGGTCTTTGCTTCATAAAATTCTGTGGGCACAGTTATTCCCTACTAGACTTCCCCTCGCATCCATCATCAAATACCTATTTCTCATGATACTTTTCATTCCCCCTGGATATTTTTTCTCTAATAATTCAACTCCCACCACTCTATTCCTTGCTCTGTGTGACCCCAAATAATTAAAATTTCTCCACACTCTCAAGACTCTCAATGGTTCTTGTTATGTTGTGTAAGTTACACTGTATATATGCATATATATATATATATATATATATATATATATATATCGTGACATCATGACAGGTGTATGAATGGTAAGAATTGAAAGACACGATTGGGAACGAGAGACTTTATTCCTGACCGGTTTCGCCTTTGAGGCTTCTTCAGAGGTAATAATTACAGAGAATGAAATCATTGGTATTTATAGGGCAGTTGCTGAACCACAGCAACTGCCCTATAAATACCAATGATTTCATTCTCTGTAAATATTACCTCTGAAGAAGCCTCAAAGGCGAAACCGGTCAGGAATAAAGTCTCTCGTTCCCAATCGTGTCTTTCCATTCTAACCATTCATATCTATCTATCTATGTATGTATATATATATATATATATATATATATATATATATTATATGTATATAATTTAATTTATTTTATATTATTTGTTTTTGTTTTGTTATCATTTGTCCGCGGAGGAAATGAATACAATAGAATAATAAAATAGCATAAAATACAACAAAGGACATAAAGTACAATAAAACAATGCAATGAACTGAAATAAAATGGCACTAATGCGACAATTGAACGTGCATTACGCACTTGTGGGCAAAGGAAATATATTAAAACTTG
>NC_134777.1:124597650-124602650 GCF_046742065.1 Oratosquilla oratoria
TGTTCGAAGCTTTAAGAATCATTTAGATAAATACCTAAGTAAGATGCTGTAATGATTATGATTTATCTTATATTATTTGTTTTTGTTTTGTTATCATTTGTCTGTCTGATTTTCATTTATTATTAGTTATATGTCAATTTATTATTATTTACTATTTACCTGTTTGTTTATTATTTAACTATACCTATGCATTTATTTATGTATTTTATTTGTTATTGACATTATCATAGTTTTTATTTATTATTTTATTAATATTATTTTTTTCGCATCCGACCTAGATATGGATCAAAAGGTCTCCTGTCGGCATGCTCCGCCTTTGTAATCCTTTGTAATATATATGTATAATATATATATATATATATATATACCTGTATATATATATATGTTGGATGGTATCTCAACATATGAGTTGTGGTAGTACGTGGTCGTAGTTGAGCGGTGTTCGGAGCTTTGAATAAAAGCAGCAGAGCAACGTGTAGCTCTGTCTCTCTCTGTGGTCTTTCTCTTTCTTTATTTGGTGACAGGAGGTGCTTATATACATGGCTCGTGGTTAGGTTGCCGACGAGATAATATTTATTTACAAGATGCAGTTTTAGTAAATATTAGAGATCAGGATAGGTTTTAACTACCTTATACATTGCATATACATATTTACAAATGACATACAGTTGTCCGAGGTTGGACAGGATAGACATATCCCGTAGGAAAGGGATTTAAATATAATGTGTATCAATGCTTGGCTTGGTGGCAATCCTTTAGGGTTCGTGAGACGTCCAACTGCGCGTGAGGTGTCTGCCTGGACAATAGCGACCTGACCCGTAGTGACCAGGTGCGTGAAGATGTCAGGTCGAGTACCAGGCTACTCTGACTGCACCGAAATGCATCGGTGTCGTGCCGATAGTATAAGCAGAGGTGGTAGATGAATGTCTAGGAGATTTTGGTGGTAGATTACGTCTTCTAGGAGGTCTAGATTCTACAGTTGCTCGGCATACGCTACCTGTGTCCGTCCTCGCGACACCATGAGATTGAGATCCTCATAGGCTTGGATGCACGAACTGTTAAGGAGATAGAAGAAGGAGGGGTGTGCCTAGGTGAAGGGGTTTGACCTTCCCTGAGTGGCAAAGGTGATCTGCACAGCTAGAAGGGAGATACTTGGTTATGGCATGATAAGATGAACATGAATGATAAATATTGGTTTTGGAAATAGATGCTTGGATTTGTTGGGCTAAAGAAACTTATACAATTCTATTTCTGAGGCTATAGCGTGGTGTCGGGATCGGTGGAGTGGTAAAGGTGTTTGTGTCTAGAGTCTCGGTCGTGTGTGTTGGTTGTAGTATGGGCGGGGATGGAATGTCATCCATGTCGAGACCTCTAGGAACTAGTTTGATATGATCTAAATGTAGGATAGCCTCTGTGAGTTCGCGTAAGTGGAGAGCTTTGATCTTATTGTGCGGAAGTATGTCGGTGACCCGAAATGGACCATGGAATTTGGGTGCAAGTTTTGATGTGGGTTGGTGGTTGGTGTGGTATATTATGTCACCTACAGAAACATTGCAATCTCTGGAGTGAGCGTTCTTCAACCTAAGCATATCTGCTTTTGAGAGAGTCAGTGACTCATGTATTCTCTTGAAAAGAGTGTTGAAATTATTGAGAGTTACCTTGACAAAATCATTGAAATCATACACAGGGGGGGGGTTTCTGAAGTGAGTAGGTCGTATGGCATTTTCTTATCAGATCCAAACAAAACAAAATGGGGTGATTCTGAGATTGATCTATTGATTGCGCTGTTGATGCAGGCTTGTATCATGGGTATGTGTTCGTCCCAAGATGCGTGTATGTCTGTGGCAAGGTGTCTGAGAATATTGAGTATCTTCCGATTTTGACGTTCAACGAGTCCATTTGAGCTGGGGTGGTATGGTGTGGTGTTACACTTTGTAATGTTGAACTGTTGGCAGATATTTGTGAGGATGTCGTTATTAAATTCCGTGCCGTTGTCTGAGATTAGTGTTTTCGGTTTGGTGTATGGGCAGATGACGTTATTGATTATTGTCTGAGCTACACTTTTTGCTGTCTTGTCCGCTAAAGGAGAGAGGATGCAGAACCGAGAGAAATGATCGATGCATACGAAAAGGTACTGGTTTCCATTGAGAGTGATTGGAAGTTTGAGTAAGTCAATGGCAATGGTTTCAAAGGGTTTGGAAGGTGTTGGGTAATTGTGTATTGGTACTTGCCCGCTAATGTGACCTTTATGAGTTATGCATGAGTGGCATGCGTCTATGTATGTGTGTATGTCTTTACGCATGGTGGGCCAAAAGTACTTTAACCTAGCTTGCGAGAGGCACTTGTCCTTCCCGCAATGTCCTGCTAATGGAAAATCATGTAGTATTTTGAGAACTTCTGGAACAAGACTTGTGGGAACTACTAATTGTGTAACCATGCGGTTTGGTTCGCATTTGTTTGTGAGCAGTGTTGTGTGGTAGAGAACCTGGTCTATGAGAGAGTAGTTGTCTATGTTGGGAGGAAAATCGTCTGTGTTTGTAGTGTCACCTGAATTTAGATAGTGTATGATTCTTTTCCATAGGGGGTCTGTCGCTTGAGCGGCAATGATGCGGTCTCGCGTAATGTCAAGTGGCTCTGATGCTTGACGTATTGTTGCTACGTTTCTACTAAGGGCGTCGGCGACATAGTTTTCATGGCCCTGGACGTAGTGGAAGGTAGGCATGAAGTCCTGGATAGTAAGGAACCATCTGGCTAGTTTCCCAGTTAGGTTCTTGCCTTTGAAGAGGTTTAAAACGGGTTGATGATCTGTGTGTACATGTATTTCGTATCCTAGAATGATGTCTTTAAAATGTTTGAGTGCATATATGATTGCGAGCGCTTCAATTTCAGTGACAGAGTAGTTTTGTTCGTGCTTGTTTAATGCGCGACTGGCGTAAGCTATAGGTCTAAGTTTGGAGTCGTGTTGTTGCATTAGTACTGCGCCAAGGCCTTTGTATGAAGCATCTGTGCATAGTGTGAAGGGTTTAGAGAAGTTTGGGAATGCCAGAACCGGGGCTGTTGTGAGTGCTTGTTTGAGCTTGTGGAAAGCGGTGTTGTGTTCAGACGTCCAGTTAAAAGGAGTATCTTTCTTGAGAAGGGCTGTTAAAGGAGCTGCCATGTGAGCATAGCCTTCGATAAAACGTCTGTAAAAACCTGAAAGTCCTAGAAATGATTTCACGTGTTCTGTAGAGTTAGGGGTTGGAAAATCTAGAACAGCCTTAACCTTGTCTTGAGAAGTAATGACACCGTGTGAGTTTATGACGTGTCCTAGGAACCTTATTTCCTTTTTGAGGAAGGAGCACTTTTTGAGTTTAAGTTTTAGGCCTGCCGCGGCTAATCTTGAGAAGACAGTTTGAAGTGTGTTAAGGTGTTCCGCGAGTGACCGTGAGGCAATGATAATGTCGTCAAGGTATATGAAGACAGTCTTTCCAATCAAACCTTCTAAGACTTTGAACATAAGTCTTGTGAAAACAGAGGGAGCAGAGACGAGTCCCATGGCCAACCTTTTGAAGTGGTAATGGCCCGTATTGGTACTGAAGGCTGTTAGAGGTTTTGATTCGTCATCTAGAGGTATTTGGAAATACCCTGACATAAGGTCGAGAGTAGAGAAGACCGTGTTGTGTTCGCCTATGGAGTAGATTGTGTCTTGGAGATGAGGAATAGGATGTCTTTCGGGAATGATGAGTTTATTTAGCTCACGGAAATCAACAACAGGGCGAAAGGAGCCGTCGTGTTTTGGAACGACAAAGAGAGGAAAATTCCAGGGAGATAGGCTGTGTTCAATGATGCCTTGGTCGAGCATATCTGTAATTATGTTGTCGACAATGTTTCTTTTACTGTGAGGAAGACGGTAAGCGGGTATGTACCGTGGTTTTGCATTTTGTTGAAGTGGTATATGATGTTGTATGATGTCTGTGAGACCTAATGGTTCGCCTGGGAGTGCAATTGCGTGTCTGTACGTGTTCAAGAGTGTCAGGAGATCTTCTCGTGCTTCAGGGAAATCTACATCGTTAATGTGTGGTGCTTTGATGGTTTCCTGTGTGTTCTGTTCTCCGTTGGTGATGGCGCATACGTGTTGTGAGTTGTCATGGTCGATTACGTGTACTGGGGAGGGATACACTGTAAAATCACAAACGTTCGTTCCTTTGTTCATCTGAAGAGGGGCATTGGTATTATTTGCAACTATGATTGTTGTGTGTCCTTTTCTCGATGTGTGAGATAGGGCGGATAAGAGAGATACACCAGATACACGGCAAGTGTCTGTGATGCAAAGAACATCTGAGTCGGGAGCTTTGAAGATACGCACTTTGAGTTTTGTGTACTCGCGTGGATAGAGTGTTTTGTCAGTTATTACAACCGCGTGAGAATTCGTGAGAGAGATCTGTGAGACGGTAGTGTATTGTGGTGATATTTCCTGTATGTTAGTGAAAACATCGTGTTTCTTGTGGTCGCGAGTTGACTTTGACATGCGCGCTGACAGTGTACGTCTATTACGTCTGTGGTGTGAGCTACGGGGGTGAGCGGATGGGGTGGGCGTGTCCGTTACACCAGTGTGCGTGTCTGTTACAAGTGTCACCTTTTCTGTTTCGTCACTGTTTTGTTCAGTTGTTGCTGTTGTTGATGTTTCATGCTGTTGCTCGATCATATGCAAGTGTTTGACGCGCGTGTTTTCTGTGTGTGCATGCGTGTTAGCTGTCTTTAAAGCCGTTATGAAGTGATTATTGAAACCAATGCCGTTTTGAGCAGGATAGATGATGATGCGATTTCTTTGCATCCATGTCAAACCTATAAGAATATCTGCGGGAAACACTACGTCCGCTATGTATACTGTCGTTGTAATGGGAGGACAGTTGGCATGCAGGGAGATGTCTAGTTCGGTTTTTCCTATGATGGGAAAGGGAACTCCGTCTACATTTTGTAATGTGATATCCGTTGGTTCTATAACTGTTACTCTACGGTGT
>NC_134777.1:124610150-124632650 GCF_046742065.1 Oratosquilla oratoria
AAAGAATCCAATAAAAAATGAGAAAAAAGAAATAAAGATGAAGAAGAAAAAAAAGTAGACGAGGACAAAAAAAAAAGAGGAAGAAAAAACAAACAAACGGAAAATGAAGAGGAATTTAGATTGTGTGCGTATATATATATATATATATATATATATATATATGTATATATACATATATATATGTATATATATATGTGTATATATATATACACACGAGTGGAAAGGGTGGTGAGGTAAAAAAAAACAAAAAACGTAGGAGTTTTATTACTTTCGTTTCGTCGTTAAAGGACGAAACGTTAGTAATAAAATTCCTATTTTTTTTTCTTTTAGTTTACTTCACCACCCTTTGCACTCATTCTATCATACATATTTCAATATATATATATATATATATATATATGTATATATATATATATCATCGTGACATCATGACAGGTGTATGAATGGTAAGAATGGAAAGACACGATTGGGAACAAGAGACTTTATTCCTGACCGGTTTCACCTTTGACGCTTCTTCAGAGGTAATATTTACAGAGAATGAAATAATTGGTATTTATAGGGCAGTTGCTGTGGTTCATGAAGGACGCGGGGTGAGATTCCGTATGCTGCTTGGCTTGGTCATGAAACGCCTATATGAACACAAAGCCGATGTCCGTCACCACCGCACAACAAACGCCTGGGTAAACCACATCGAAGAAAAACATTTACCTCAATGAAACCAAGCAAACACTTTACATGAAAACCTAAACAAACCACAAAGAAAACATTAGAAGCAATATACATAAACACCAACGATTGCATCAACAACAGAACAGGAGATATCAAGATTGCAAAACATGCCGCCAAATACGCCATGAGACAATTGCTCACACAAAACAAACAAACAACTACCTCCGCCCACAACACACCTGACCACACAGGACCACCAAGCCAAGCAGTATACGGAATCTCACCCCGCGCCCCTCATGAACCACAGCAACTGCCCTATAAATACCATTTATTTCATTTTCTGTAAATATTAATTCTGAAGAAGTCTCAAAGGCGAAACCGGTCAGGAATAAAGTCTTTTGTTCCCAATTGTGTCATTCCATTCTTACCATTCATACATATATATATATATATATATATATATATATATATATACATATATACATATATTATTGGGAAATATTCAGGGCATGTACGGTGCCTCTTACCTAATTATTTTTACTTATATTCTATTGTGTTTATTTATTGATTTATTCTATTTATCTATTTGAAATATATTTTTACTTATTATTGATGGATATTCGGGGCATTGAATGGCACTTTCGTCTCACTGATGATGATGGATTCGAGTGCCATGAATGACCCCTGTGGCACTCCGCTCGTATTTAATCAATTTTTGCACATTTTTGCGATTTCAGAAAGAGGAGCAGGGGCAGAGTAGATTATGAAAATGGATTTCTCTTTTTGAGCTAGGGAGGGATGAAGGTGAGGAAAGGGAGAGGAGGCAAGGTTATAGATTTGATTGATTTTTTATAAATGTTGTTTTATTCTTGTATATAGAGTAGAGAATGCTCTTCGTGGAATACCGAATCTGGGCTATATTTAGGCTTGCGTGACGTTCACGCCTGTATTGTCTGTCACCAACAGACCCATTTGAGATTAATGTCCACTATTTTTACCGCAGCGCTGACGTCGATGATGACGTCACGCTGGCTTCAGCTTGCGACATTGCAAGGTGCGGCTTTGGAAAAATGCGGTGTTATTTCCCAGCTCAGGAGGGAACTCCCTTTCGCACCTGGTGGCACTTTTTTGTTTTTGTCGTCGGGCGATTTTATTTATCTTTGGCGCACGCAACTATCCTTGATAACAAAGGGTTGATCCCTTCCGTAGTGGGAGGCAGTTTCCTGTTTACATCAGGTGCCGACGGCGTAGTGGGGATAAAGGATCAAGACAATACTAGATAAGGATAATAAGTGATTAATTATGATAATAGTAATAATAATTAATGATAATGGTAATAAACGGCAATAATAATAGTAGTAATAATAATAATAATAATAGCAACAAAAGCAAGAACAATATTAGCAATAATAATAATAATAATTTATATACCAAAAGCTTTTTCCTCACTTATAATGGAGATAGCCAAGTCTATAGCACGTACCTACTCCCACCCATTCCACTCCCATCCACCACACTTTCTCCTCTTAGTGTTTACAGATTACATGAACACATATATAGAAGTCCATTTCATCTGTATAAAATCTCCTGGCGGTACAAAAAGAATAGAATAACATAACCACCAAAGGGTTAGAATATAGACATCTAAGAGTTACTAGTATAGCTGTTTTAGGTTTAGCTATGGAAAGCTAACTGGAACATCGACCGACAGGAACCTTGGTAAAAAGGGAAGAAACGTCGACGGTATTACGTATTCGGTCGACCAGAGCACGGAACGAATGGGAACATTATTATGTTAAGAGCTTTGTGATGGCAACCGGTCACGTGCGGGTCAATTTTGCTCACGTGGTGGTTCAAGTCAATTGCTGGCTCGTAATTGAGAAACAAATTGGGCAAATAACTCCCAATCTCCACAAAGACCCGTGCGGGGTTACCAACCGCAAGTTCCTTTTGGGTTTGATATTGTTAGGGCAGCGTTTCCCAACCTTTTTCGACCATAGCACCCCTTGTCATGTCTAAACAGTCCAGCACCACTATTTTGTTATTAGAAGGATAAAAGAAAGTGAAGTGTACTGTTTGATGATTTATTTTCTTGATTCCTTAGAAGTGAAACAAATTGACAGTATTGTTTGTAGAAGAAATAAAACACCCTAGAAAAATAAAATAGCATGGAAAAAGTCCAATATGCACAACTAGGTAATCAATGTGGTTTTTGTGTGCATCACTTCCCAACACCCCCTATAATTGATTTCAGCGCCCCAGGTTGGGAAACTGTTTTAGGGACTTGAGTGATATCCTTACGGACCAGAGTCACGTAACAATCTGTTATGGTGGGAGACTAACGTCTATTGATTGCGAAAAAAAAAAAATCCAGCCTTGACCAAATGATAGAGGATGATCTTTGCTCCAGACCGGGGAACAAATGTCAGCCACTTGGTGTTGCACCTTCAGATGAAAGTGTTGATGAAGTTTGAAGATGGATGATTCTCTTTGACGTCCGTCTCGTAGCCCATCACTCGACGTTTGTTTTAGGTGTGTATATATATATATATATATATATATATATATATATATATATATATATATATATATATATATAATATATACCGATAATTTTTATGACAGTTGCATGCAGGATTCGAACCCACTGCCCTCAGCCACCCGTAGATCACCTTCGCAGAGCCTTAGACCACTACACCACAGAAGCTATAAAATCCTTGAAACCTGGAATCGAACTGATTTCCGAGGATAGGAAGATCACTTAATCTGCGACCCCAATTCCTGTTTTACTCAAGGACCAAGCTCACCAGTGGGAAGAGGTAAGGCTCGGAACGAATCCCTTTCACGCTTATCGCCATTGTAACTATGAGAGAAATTCGCTAATAGCAGCGACATCAATCCGATAATTTTTATGACAGTTGCATGCAGGATTCGAACCCACTGCTCTCAGCCACCCGTAGATCACCTTCGCAGAGCCTGGTGAAAGGGATTCGTTCCGGTCCTTACCTCTTACCACTGGTGAGCTTGGTCCTTGAGTAAAACAGGAATTGGGGTCGCAGATTAAGTGATCTTCCTATCCTCGGGAATCAGTTCGATTCCAGGTTTCAAGGATTTTATAGCTTCTGTGGTGTAGTGGTCTAAGGCTCTGCGAAGGTGATCTACGGGTGGCTGAGAGCAGTGTGTTCGAATCCTGCATGCAACTGTCAAAAATTATCGGATTGATGTCGCTGCTATTAGCGAATTTCTCTCATGTATATATATATATATATATATATATATATATATATATATATATATATATGTGTGTGTGTGTGTGTGAGTGATTAACTATGGTCTTGGATCACGTGTTGGACTCGTGATCGACATCTATTTCCCTCCCGGAAAAGAGCTCTGAGCTCGTATATGACCGATCTAATGCTTTGACCTTGCACACACACACACACACACACACACACACACACACACACACACACACACACACACACACACACACACACACCTCCAACTCCCCACCGTGTGTGTGTTTGTATGTATGTACAGTATGTATGTGTGTATGAAGGTTACTCAGTGAAATGTATTCCTGGGGCAGTGTACACCAGTCTATACAGAGTACGGTTACTGTTACCAATTACTCTTTGTAATGACATTAAGCAAAGGGAAATTGTGGGATTTCCGTCGGAATCCGAATGGAAAAAAATCTAGTCGGAAAGTAAAAAGATATGAGGAGGAGGTTATTTGGTTCCGCATCCTGGTAATGTAGACGCTCATTATCACCCTCGCCCTGAGGTTGCCAACTTCTGATTTATTTATCATTATTATCATTATTATTATTATTACTATTATTTTTTATTTTATTTTCTTTTCTTTATCTTTTTGTTGTTATGGTTGTTGGTCTTCTTCCTCCTGTTCCTATTATTATTTTATTTTATTTATTATTATTTTTTATATTATTATTATTATTGTTATTATTAGAAATGTTATTATTATAATTTTTTTCAGTCTGTTTTATTTTGTTTTTGTTATGGTGATTGGTCTTCTTTCTCCTCTTCCTATATTATTATTAATTATTATTATTATAATCATTATCATTATTATTATTATTATTATTATTATTATTATTATTATTATTATTATTATTATTATTATTATTATTATTATTATTATTATTAACCTTATTCTAGTATAACCTGCAAAAACATTTTCACGGTAAAAATGCATCATGAAACATGAAACCTGGAACATCATAACGCTGATAGTGAAATTTATAATCTATAAGGAATTTTGTTTCATAGAAGTTTTTGAAGTGTGAGAGGAAAATGTACAATATGTAAATATGCAAATACGTATTGGAAATTGTTATAGGTATATTGTTGTTAGGGTATTTTATCTTTATTTTATCTTTTATTTTTATTTGTCTATATAAATATAATTTTTTGTTTTTATTCCTATATATGTATATATATGTGTGTATATATATATAATATATATATATATATATATATAATATATATATATATATATATATATATAAACATCATAACAAAATAAAATATTTGACGGAGATGGCTGTATCGAAAGCATTCAGGGAACGAAAGTTTGTCACATCAAGAGGAAATAGTTAAATAGCTTCCAAGTTTTCCTGTAAAAGAAAAATAATTAAAACTTGATTAAACACGAACTTGTGTCGCTGACGAGCCATCCCCCAAGAAGTTTTTTCCCACATTGCTTACATATATTTGTTCCTAATCTTCCTATTCTTCTCCTTGCAATTCTTTTTTATTTTCTTTTTCTTAAAATGAATGAATTCGCCTAACATTAGGAAGAAAAAATGTTAAATTTAAAGTTCGGTTTTAATAGGGTAATTGTGATTTTTCTAGTTTGTAACCTACGAACACACATATATTTTTCTAGAAAGTTAATGGAATAGTTTAGGGGTAGGCTAGTAAGAAAATGGGAAGAATGGTTAATAGAGTGGTCTGCATCTAAAGTTGAAAGAAAAAGAAAAGCTATTTATCTCTACATGAGGTCTTTCTTTGACTAAAATTCCCTTTGATATTAAGGTTTTTCATTAATGAATGTTTGATTAAAAAAGATATGAAGGTTGCCAGATATGTAGTCTAGAACTGATGCTAAATTTTCAGGGATAGTGTATGTACCCAACCTCACCTTTCTCCCCCAAACCCCATAAGGGTTTGGGGAAAAGGGGGAGGGGGGTTGGATTTACACCCTGATTGAGAACCTCTGGTGTATAAGGTACTCTTAATTTAGTAGAAAAAAAAATATTTTTAGAGTAAATTTAGTCGAGTAAGCTTAGAGTTCATTTTAGTAAAAGATGGTAAGGTGATCTTGCAGTAACTAGAAAAATCGGAACCTAGTTTAGGATTTCTCTCTCTCAGCTCCCCTCTCTTTCTCTCTCAGACCAACTCTATTTCTCTCTCAGCCCCCCTCTCTCTCTCAGCCCCCCTCTCTCTCTCAGCCCCCCTCTCTTTCTCTCTCAGCCCCCCTCTATTTCTCTTTCAGCCCTCCTCTATTTCTCTCTCAGCCCTCCTCTATTTCTCTCTCAGCCCCCCTTTCTCAGCTCCTCTCTCTTTCTCAGCCCCCTCTCTTTCTCTCTCAGCCCCCTCTCTTTCCTGTCAGACCCCCTCTCTTTCCTCTCAGCCCCCTCTCATTCTCTCAGCCCCCCTCTCTTTCCTCTCAGCCCCCCTCTCTTTCCTCTCAGCCCCCCTCTCTTTCCTCTCAGCCCCCCTCTCTTTCCTCTCAGCCCCCTCTCTTTCCTCTCAGCCCCCTCTCTTTCCTCTCAGCCCCCCTCTCTTTCCTCTCAGCCCCCCTCTCTTTCCTCTCAGCCCCCCTCTCTTTCCTCTCAGCCCCCCTCTCTTTCCTCTCAGCCCCCCTCTCTTTCCTCTCAGCCCCCCTCTCTTTCCTCTCAGCCCCCCTCTCTTTCCTCTCAGCCCCCCTCTCTTTCTTCTCAGCCCCCCTCTCTTTCCTCTCAGCCCCCCTCTCTTTCCTCTCAGCCCCCTCTCTTTCCTATCAGCCCCCTCTCTTTCCTTTCAGCCCCCCTCTCTTTCCTCTCAGCCCCCCTCTCTTTCCTCTCAACCCTCTCTCTTTCCTTTCAGCCCCCTCACTTTCCTTTCAGCCTCCCTCTCTTTCCTCTCAGCCTCCCTCTCTTTCCTCTCAGCCTCCCTCTCTTTATTCTCAGCCTCCCTCTCTTTATTCTCAGCCTCCCTCTCTTTATTCTCAGCCTCCCTCTCTTTCCTCTCAGCCTCCCTCTCTTTCCTCTCAGCCTCCCTCTCTTTCCTCTCAGCCTCCCTCTCTTTCCTCTCAGCCTCCCTCTCTTTCCTCTCAGCCTCCCTCTCCTCTCAGCCTCCCTCTCTTTCCTCTCAGCCTCCCTCTCCTCTCAGCCTCCCTCTCTTTCCTCTCAGCCTCCCTCTCTTTCCTCTCAGCCTCCCTCTCTTTCCTCTCAGCCTCCCTCTCTTTCCTCTCAGCCTCCCTCTCTTTCCTCTCAACCCCCTCTCTTTCCTCTCAGCCCCCCTTCTTTCCTCTCAGCCCCCCTCTCTTTCCTCTCAGCCTCCCTCTCTTTCCTTTCGGCCCCCCTCACTTTCCTCTTAGCCCCTCTCACTTTCCTCTCAGCCTCCCTCACTTTCCTCTCAGACCCCCTCGTTTTCCTCTCAGCCCCCCTCTCTTTCCTCTCAGCCCCCCTCACTTTCCTCTCAGACCCCCTCACTTTCCTCTCAGCCCCCTCACTTTCCTCTCAGCCCCCATCACTTTCCTCTCAGCCCCCCTCACTTTCCTCTCAGCCCCCATCACTTTCCTCTCAGCCCCCCTCACTTTCCTCTCAGCCCCCATCACTTTCCTCTCAGACCCCCTCATTTTCCTCTCAGACCCCCTCATTTTCCTCTCAGACCCCTCACTTTCCTCTCAGCCCCCCTCACTTTCCTCTTAGCCCCCTCTCACTTTCCTCTCAGCCCCCCTCACTTTCCTCTCAGCCCCCCTCACTTTCCTCCCAGACCCCCTCACTTTCCTCTCAGCTCCCCTCACTTTCCTCTCATCCCTCCTCACTTTCCTCTCCTCACTTTCCTCTCATCCCTCCTCACTTTCCTCTCATCCCTCCTCACTTTCCTCTCATCCCTCCTCACTTTCCTCTCATCCCTCCTCACTTTCCTCTCAGACCCCCTCACTTTCCTCTCAGCCCCCCTCACTTTCCTCTCATCCCCCCTCACTTCCCTCTCAGCCCCACTTACTTTCCTCTCAGCCCCCCTCACTTTCCTCTCAGACCCCCACGCTTTCCTCTCAGACCCCCTCGCTTTCCTCTCAGACCCCCTCACTTTCCTCTCAGACCCCCTCACTTTCCTCTCAGACCCCCTCATTTTCCTCTCAGACCCCCTCATTTTCCTCTCAGACCCCCTCACTTTCCTCTCAGACCACTTTACTTTCCTCTCAGACCCCCTCACTTTCCTCTCAGATCCCCTCACTTTCCTCTCAGCCCCCTCACTTTCCTCTCAGCCCCCCTCACTTTCCTCTCAGCCCCCCTCACTTTCCTCTCAGCCCCCCTCACTTTCCTCTCAGCCCCCCTCACTTTCCTCTCAGCCCCCCTCACTTTCCTCTCAGCCCCCCTCACTTTCCTCTCAGCCCCCCTCACTTTCCTCTCAGCTCCCCTCACTTTCCTCTCATCCCTCCTCACTTTCCTCTCATCCCTCCTCACTTTCCTCTCATCCCTCCTCACTTTCCTCTCAGCCCCCCTCACTTTCCTCTCAGCCCCCCTCACTTTCCTCTCAGCCCCCCTCACTTTCCTCTCAGCCCCCCTCGCTTTCCTCTCAGACCCACTTACTTTCCTCTCAGCCCCCCTCACTTTCCTCTCAGACCCACTTACTTTCCTCTCAGACCCCCTCACTTTCCTCTCAGACCCCCTCACTTTCCTCTCAGACCCCCTCACTTTCCTCTCAGATCCCCTCACTTTCCTCTCAGACCCCCTCGCTTTCCTCTCAGACCCCCCTCATTTTCCTCTCAGACCCCCTCACTTTCCTCTCAGACCCCCTCACTTTCCTTTCGGACACCCTCACTTTCCTCTCAGACCCCCTCATTTTCCTCTCAGACCCCCTCACTTTCCTCTCAGACCCCCTCACTTTCCTCTCAGACCCCCTCACTTTCCTCTCAGACCCCCTCACTTTCCTCTCGGACCCCCTCACTTTTCTCTCGGACCCCCTCACTTTCCTCTCAGCCCCCCTCACTTTCCTCTCAGCCCCCCTCACTTTCCTCTCAGCCCCCCTCACTTTCCTCTCAGCCCCCCTCACTTTCCTCTAAGCCCCACTTACTTTCCTCTCAGCCCCCCTTGTATCCTTCACACCATTATTAATCATCACCCACCACGCACGTGATCCACATGCTTGTAACAGAGCGAGACTTCCTCTTGCTTACCTTGCATTACCTTGCATTTCCCACGACATGCACCCCTAACACAGCACAATTTGAAGACAAACAAGTATAGATACCTAGTGTCACCAGACACGTATCATAAATCCTTTTATTATAACTGCCCTAGTGTATTACGCATAAACTAACATAGATATAATATACCTAACAATATCCACCAATTATACAACTAACCCTTATATATCTAAACCGTCCCCAATCCATAGATTAACGAGACTAACGCCCTTGCTTACAGCAACCCTTCTAACCCTATATATTCTATGACACCCATGTAATGTTGGCAGAGCTGGAGTAGGTGAAGAACCTACTGCCAGAGGCTGGGTAGGTCACGAACCTACCGGCCGGAGGTCAGAGCTATCGTGCCCTAGGTCAAGGCCTGGCACTTATTATATTTAGCCCCAATGGGCATCCGATTTGTAGTTTAATCGCAAATGTGTTCCTTTAAAATAAACAACGAAAACTCCCGCTTTGGAGTCTATCTCGCCACATTAAGACTTCCCTACTCAACCATACCATAACGGTATATCCCTACGTATACAACTGGTATACAACTGGCGGCAGCCTTAAATAAATATAAATGAAGAATCTTAGCCAATAACCATTCTCATAAATAACAAACTTGTATAAGTTTATATGTCTATTAAATGATTATATATGTATTTTTAGCTCTACACAATCTAACATATTAATTAAAAACACACTAACCACTTAGGATGTCATGTCTTCAGTAAGCTATGACTGTAGTGAAATAGTACTATCTCATAGAAAAGAGATTATAAAATAAATTCTCATTGAACAGAGAAACAAGTGTATGGTGAACAGTGAAATTTGTCCTCATTGAAAAGAGATTATACTAGTGTAAAATGTTTTGTACATAGCTTACTGAAAACATTTTAAGATATGATAATATACGTAAAAAATCCCACCTTTTTTTACTCATTCAAACATATTTTGTTGATCAATATCACCCACTAGCAAACTTACAAATTATCATATATTAATTATGTATGCCATCCCCACTGTCACGACCTTAACCCAAGGTACGAGGACGTACCTCAAAAAGGTCAGGGAGGTAATGTATCCTTCACACCATTATTAATCATCACCCACCACGCACGTGATCCACATGCTTGTAACAGAGCGAGACTTCCTCTTGCTTACCTTGCATTACCTTGCATTTCCCACGACATGCACCCCTAACACAGCACAATTTGAAGACAAACAAGTATAGATACCTAGTGTCACCAGACACGTATCATAAATCCTTTTATTATAACTGCCCTAGTGTATTACGCATAAACTAACATAGATATAATATACCTAACAATATCCACCAATTATACAACTAACCCTTATATATCTAAACCGTCCCCAATCCATAGATTAACGAGACTAACGCCCTTGCTTACAGCAACCCTTCTAACCCTATATATTCTATGACACCCATGTAATGTTGGCAGAGCTGGAGTAGGTGAAGAACCTACTGCCAGAGGCTGGGTAGGTCACGAACCTACCGGCCGGAGGTCAGAGCTATCGTGCCCTAGGTCAAGGCCTGGCACTTATTATATTTAGCCCCAATGGGCATCCGATTTGTAGTTTAATCGCAAATGTGTTCCTTTAAAATAAACAACGAAAACTCCCGCTTTGGAGTCTATCTCGCCACATTAAGACTTCCCTACTCAACCATACCATAACGGTATATCCCTACGTATACAACTGGTATACACCCCTCACTTTCCTCTCAGCCCCCCTCACTTTCCTCTCAGCCCCCCTCACTTTCCTCTCAGCCCCCCTCACTTTCCTCTCAGACCCCCACGCTTTCCTCTCAGACCCCCTCGCTTTCCTCTCAGACCCCCTCACTTTCCTCTCAGACCCCCTCACTTTCCTCTCAGACCCCCTCACTTTCCTCTCAGACCCCCTCGCTTTCCTCTCAGACCACCTCGCTTTCCTCTCAGCCCCCCTCACTTTCCTCTCAGCCCCCCTCACTTTCCTCTCAGCCCCCCTCACTTTCCTCTCAGACCCCCTCACTTTCCTCTCAGACCCCCTCACTTTCCTCTCAGCTCCCCTCACTTTCCTCTCATCCCTCCTCACTTTCCTCTCATCCCTCCTCACTTTCCTCTCATCCCTCCTTACTTTCCTCTCAGCCCCCCTCACTTTCCTCTCAACCCCCCTCACTTTCCTCTCAGCCCCCATCTCTTTCCTCTCAGCCCCCCTCACTTTCCTCTCAGCCCCCCTCACTTTCCTCTCATCCCCCCTCACTTTCCTCTCAGCCCGCCTCACTTTCCTCTCAGCCCCTCACTCCCTCACTTTCCTCTCACCCCCTCACTTTCTCAGATCCCCTCACTTTCCTCTCACTCACTTTCCTCTCTCCCCTCGCTTTCCTCTCTTTCCCTCACTTTCCTCTCAGACCCCCTCTCTTTCCTCTCAGACCCCCTCACTGTCCTCTCAGACCCCCTCTCTGTCCTCTCTGCCCCGCTCTCTTTCATCTCAGACCCCCTCACTTTCCTCTCAGACCACCTCACTTTCCTCTCAGACCCCCTCACTTTCCTCTCGGACCCCCTCACTTTCCTCTCAGACCCCCTCTCTTTCCTCTCAGACCCCCTCCCTTCACCTCCCTCCCCCCTCCTTTCCCCTCTTTCCCCCCTCCCTCCTCTCTCTCTCCTCTCTCTCTCTCACTCTCACATTTCTCTCACTCATTTCCTCTCACTCTCACATTTCTCTCACTCTCACATTTCTCTCACTCTCACATTTCTCTCGTTCTCTCACTCTCACATTTTTTCTCCCACTCACACATTTCTCTTTTTCCGACTCTCACATTTCTCTTTCTCCCACTCTCACATTTCTTTCTCCCACTCTCACATTTCTCTTTCTCCCACTCACACCTTTCTCTTTCTCCCACTCACACCTTTCTCTTTCTCCCACTCACACCTTTCTCTTTCTCCCACTCACACCTGTCTCTTTCTCCCACTCACACCTGTCTCTTTCTCCCACTCTCACATTTCCCTTTCTTCCACTCTCACATTTCTCTTTCTTCCACTCTCACATTTCTCTTTCTTCCACTCTCACTTTTCTCTTTCTTCCACTTTCACATTTCTCTTTCTTCCACTTTCACATTTCTCTTTCTCTCACTCTCACCTCCTTAACCTCCCTCTTTCTCACTTCTCTTTCTCACCTCACTCATCTCTTTCTCTCGTTCTCTTTATCTCTTTCTCTCGTTCTCTTTATCTCTTTCTCTCGTTCTCTTTATCTCTTTCTATATCTCTATTCCTATCTCTCTTCCTATATCTCTCTTCCTATATGTCTTTTCCCTTCTCTCTCTCTTCCTATCTCTCTCTTCCTCTCTCCCACTCTCTCACCTCTCCCTCGTTCTCTCACCTCTCCCTCGTTCTCTCACCTCTCCCTCGCTCTCTCACCTCTCCCTCGCTCTCTCACCTCTCCCTTGCTCTCTCACCTCTCCCTTGCTCTCTCACCTATCCCTCGCTCTCTCACCTCTCCCTCGCTCTCTCACCTCTCTCTCGCTCTCTCACCTCTCCCTCGCTCTCTCACCTCTCCCTCGCTCTCTCACCTCTCTCTCGCTCTCTCACCTCTTCCTCGCTCTCTCACCTCTCCCTCGCTCTCTCACCTCCCCCTCGCTCTCTCACCTCCCCCTCGCTCTCTCACCTCTCCCTCGCTCTCTCACCTCTCCCTCGCTCTCTCACCTCTCCCTCGCTCTCTCACCTCTCCCTCGCTCTCTTACTTCTCCCTCGCTCTCTCACCTCTCCCTCGCTCTCTCACCTCTCCCTCGCTCTCTCACCTCTCCCTCGCTCTCTCACCTCTCCCTCGCTCTCTCACCTCTCACTCGCTCTCTCACCTCTCCCTCGCTCTCTCACCTCTCCCTCGCTCTCTCACCTCTCCCTCGCTCTCTCACCTCTCCCTCGCTCTCTTACTTCTCCCTCGCTCTCTCACCTCTCCCTCGCTCTCTCACCTCTCCCTCGCTCTCTCACCTCTCCCTCGCTCTCTCACCTCTCCCTCGCTCTCTCACCTCTCCCTCGCTCTCTCACCTCTCCCTCGCTCTCTCACCTCTCCCTCGCTCTCTCACCTCTCCCTCGCTCTCTCACCTCTCCCTCGCTCTCTCACCTCTCCCTCGCTCTCTCACCTCTCCCTCGCTCTCTCACCTCTCCCTCGCTCTCTCACCTCTCCCTCGCTCTCTCACCTCTCCCTCGCTCTCTCACCTCTCCCTCGCTCTCTCACCTCTCCCTCGCTCTCTCACCTCTCCCTCGCTCTCTCACCTCTCCCTCATCTCTTCCTCACCTCTTCCTCACCTCTCACACTCTCTCACCTCTCCCTCACCTCTTCCTCACCTCTCACACTCTCTCACCTCTCACCTCTCCCTCACCCCTCTCTCACCTCTCTCTCACCTCGCTCTCTCTCCTCTCTCCTTCTCTCTCTCTCCTCTCTCTCTCCTCTCTCTCTCTCCTCTCTCTCTCTCTCTCTCTCTCTCTCTCTCTCTCTCTCTCTCTCTCTCTCTCTCTCTCTCTCTCTCTCTCTCTCTCTCTCTCATGTCTGGCCTGAGCGTTCGGGTATTGTTTTTATTTCCGTGGGTGGGGAGGGGATGTTGGCCCTATGCTATTCATACAGAGAGAATTAGCTTTAATTAATGGAGTTTATGCTGTGGGGTTTCTGTGGACTAATTGCTTCTCTGAAGGCAATTCTTTGTCATACACAAGGACCGAATCCCAACAACAACAACAATTGGGGATGAATTTTGTCCCTATTTCAGGAAAAAATGGAATGTTTGATGTGTTCGTTTTGATAACCAATAATATAGTTCATTGATTGATGCATTCTCACTCGCTTTGTATATGGGAGTTTTATAGAAGTGGATAGAATCCTCTGGCGGAACTTAGAATGACGTTGCTGCTGATCACAGTTGGATAATAGATCTAGGTTTGGTGGGTACGCCTTTGCCTTTTTTTTTTTTTTTTATTCTTAGTATTTTTATTATCTAGTGGTGGTGTCACAAGAGATGAATGAAATAGAATGGCGGCAGTCAGATGGACAGAGAAAATGCCACCCAGCACGGAAGGGTTGAAATAAAATAAATTGTGCGGCGAAGTAATATTTACATATAGGAATATATATTATTTATTTTATTTAATTTTATCCAATTTTATTTAATTCTGTTTTTGTTTTCTTTCCTTTTAACCAAAGAAACAACATTCTAAGACCTAACGAGACTATTTGCCCAAGGGATAAACGAAAATACAAGAACCTGACCCGCACGCAAATCCAGACCTTATTCCCTGTGGGCATAAGGTTAATAATAGCAAGCACACATTAACCCATGGTCTAATGCCCTCCCTCCCTCCCTCCCCCCCCTATGCCAAGCTTCTGAGGCGTCTAGATGTTCTGGTAAAAGAACCCTAGATTCTGGTTTTAATAGAACTCTGAGATTGATGTGGAATGTACACCTTTATTGACTCGCAGCATAGAGGTCATCTGAAGCTGTGTGATTTAATGTTCTTTAATAATGAAATGAATTATTTAAGCGAGATGGGCATTATTGATGATAGGAAATCATAGGTATGTTCTGTATGTAATAATGAGGACAGCTGGTTCTGACCCTTGGGACTTTAGAATTCTATGTATAATTATTGCATCGTTGTTCCATTTATGTATATATATATATATATATATATATATATATATATATATAGATATATATATATTACAAAACTATCATTAGAGAATGTATAAAGAAAATTGTCTTACTAAGCAGCTAGATATATATATATATATATATTTTTTGTCATTAGTTTGTTATGTGTATTTATACGACCTAATAAAAAGTACGGGGGTATTGACTGCATGTATTGACCAGGGTCACTTGGTATTTTAATGTTTAGAGATTAAGCTCCGCTCAAAAGTGTCTTTGACAATATAATTCTCAAGGATAGAAGTGATGGTAATGTATATATACTGTACAGTATATATATATATATAATATATATATATATATATATATATATTTACCTGTTTGTTTATTATTTAACTATACCTATGCATTTATTTATGTATTTTATTTGTTATTTACATTATTATAGTATTATTTATTGTTTTATTATTAATATTTTTTTCGCATCCGACCTAGATATGGACCAAAAGGTCTCCTGTCGGCATGCTCCGCCTTTGTAATCCTTTGTAAACCTATTCCTTTGAAAAAGCATACCTGCGAAACTAGTCAGGAATAAACTCAAGACGACTCCTGTGTTTCCTATTCCGCTTACATCAACCATATATATATATATATATATATATATATATATATATATATATATGTATATATGAATATATATATATATATATATATATATATATATATATATATATATATGAGTGTATTTGGCGTAGGAAAACTCAGAATAAAGTACCTCTGCCATCATTCTGGTTTTTCCTACGCCAAATACAATCAAATGGTCAACTCTACTTCAACACACACACACACACACACACACACACACACACACACACACACACACACACACACACACACACACACACACACACACACACACACACACACACACACACACAC
Source organism: Oratosquilla oratoria (assembly GCF_046742065.1). NCBI lineage: Eukaryota > Metazoa > Arthropoda > Malacostraca > Stomatopoda > Squillidae > Oratosquilla > Oratosquilla oratoria. The sequence goes on from NC_134777.1 coordinate 124,625,821, forward strand.
ACACACACACACACACGCACACACACACACACACGCACACACACACACACACACACACACACACGCACACACACACGCACACACACACACACACACACACACACACACACACACGCACACACACACACACACACACGCACACACACACACACACACGCACACACACACACACACACACACACACACAGACACACAGACACACACACACACACAGACACACACACACAGACACACACACACACACACACACACACACACACACACACACACACACAACGCACGCACGCACACACACACACACACGCACACACACACACACACACACACACGCACACACACACACACACACACACACACACACACACACACACACGCACACACACACACACACACACACACGCACACACACACACACACACACACACACACACACACACACACACACACACACACACACACACACACACACACACACACACACACAATACCGAAAGTCTTTAGGTTTATATAATTTGTGAATCTATAGATACGTGTGGTTACTAAAGAGATAGCAAGTGATATTAGATAGACTAACAACGTAAGATTAACTTGACAAGACCGGGATTAGATTCCTGGGTTAGGCACGACAGTCTGAATCAAAGCCTTCAACGCCGGGGCGAGGGGGGTGGGGCGTGGGCGAGGAACCTAATGGCAGAGAAACAAGAGCTTAATCAAGATCATCAGATTAACTGAGGTCGAATTGCAACGCAAAGGGGCAGAGAGAGAGAGAGAGAGGTTAGTTTGTGTAAGCTTGTGTTGTGAGATTGGGCTAATAAAGGACGTGATGTGTGAAAGAGAGAGAGAGAACAGCGGAGGAGACTGCAAGAGACCATAAGGCCTAAACTAGGCAGTTCCATGTCTATTACCACCTGTCATCCCTATTCATAAAGCTATATAATTAAAACAGACAATTTTTTCAACACTCACTACATAATTACTAAGTCTATTTCATTCGTTAACCAGTCAGTTGGTAAACTAGTTCTTGCCTATTTCCCTGCTTAAAGCTAAACGTGTCCAATTTAAATTCATTACTACGAGTCCTGCACTGCTGTATTGATATGATGACTTTGCCTGGGAAGAGAGAGAGAGCGGGGGTGGGGAGATGGGGAGGGGGTGTAGGGGATGGAATGGCGAGAGAATTTCTGAGGTCCTTAGGGAACAATAAGGGCATAAGTGTTTACAAGCTCGCGATACAGGATCTCCTGTTCACGACGGCGTTTGTGCCCTTGTTGCATGGAATGATGCGTTATTGCTTGGGTCCCTCCTTGTGGGATCAATGGAGCGTAACTGCAAGAGGGACGGCCCCCCCCCTTTTCCAAACCTGTGAACTCCCCCTCACCTGGAGGTGCAGCCCCGAGGAGCTGGCATTCGGTCTCTGGACCGTGCCTAAAATATCTCTCTCTCTCTCTCTCTCTCTCTCTCTCTCTCTCTCTCTCTCTCTCTCTCTCTCTCTCTCTCTCTCTCTCTCTCTCTCTCTCTCTCTCTCTCTCTCTCTCTCTCTCTGTATTGACTGTATTTCTTCCAGTATGTCAAACAATGAGAACTAACAACCGGCGACTGCTCCCCGTCTGTTTCTTTCAGCTGGTGACATAGAAACTATCCCATAACTTCTGCAATAAAGACGGAAGTTCAAGAGATCTGTGGGAGAGTCGGGGGAACCGTTGCCGACCTGCATGGGGCTGCGGGCCTCCAGTCAGTGAAACTATAAGCAGCAATCATTATAATTTATAATCCTTTCTCTACGCCTAGCAAGACGATTTGATAATATTCAGTTGAGGGAATGTTGCGGTGGGTTGCAATTAGTCAAAATAGGCTTGGTTACTCATAAATACACACACACACACACACACACACACACACACACACACACACACACACACACACACAGCCCAGGGCTGAAATAATTTCAGTATCGCTGCGCTGCGGGTTGTTGTTCCAACTCTTGTGGGCAGGGAGTTCGGGGTGTGTGTACGTGTCAGGTCACAGCACTACCCATAGATTGGTCATATATGAACTCTGAGCTCTCTTCCGAGAGGGAGATAGCTGTCGATCACGAGTCCAACACGTGATCCAAGACCATGGTGAATCACACACACACACACACACACACACACACACACACACACACACACACACACACACACACACACACACACACACACACACACACACACACACACACAGAGTCACACACGGAAGCTCAAAAACTCAGAAAGATCAACAGCGAACTACTCAAAGGGAAGTGAAACCATTACAAAAGCAAAGATAATCTTTGAGTGTTGTCCATATATACACTACGTCACCCAGACACACAGACAGTAGCAAGACTTACACGAGATCTACAGATTATTGAAGAACATGAAAGCGGCTGTTCACTTTATAGAGGAGAAAGGGATGAAAGTGATGGACTGCTTGATCCAACCTAGCAGCAGTGGTATGGTCTATGCACAGATTGAAAGATATCAACAAGATTGAGAAATTGTGGTAGACAGAGGAAAAGAGACTGAATCCTATGATACACACACACACACACGCACACACACACAAACACGCACACACACACACACACACACACACACACACACACACACACACACACACACACACACACACACACACACACACACACACACACACACACACAAAAGTGGTGCAGTGGTTAGAGTTCCCGGCTGCCAATACGGCGGTCCGGGTTCAAATCCCGTCCAGGGCTGAAATAATTTCAGTATCGCTACGCTGCGGGTTGTTACTCCAACTCTCGTTAACGGGGAGTTGAGTGTGTGTGCGCGTGTAAGGTCACAGTATTACCTATAGATGGGTCATACAAGCTCTGAGCTATCACACAGGAGGTTAATAACTGTCAATCACGAGCCCAACACGTGATCCAAGACCATGGTGAATCACACATACATACACACACATATGTATTCCAAAGTACAGAGGAACTTGTTGAACTAATTTTATTAGCGGTGACGCTTCACCCTGTTCACTCCAACTTGGTGGGGACTCGTTAGAGAACAAGATTTCTCTCAGCTGTTAGGTTTAGAAATAATAATCCTCAGGATATAGATCCGTACCAACCCGGACATAGACGGGACCCCACTACCATAGCTCCCTTCCTGTGCAATACGATTAGGTCAGTACAAGTCATTGAAGGAAATATTTACCCGTTAGTTCTTTTCATACAAGGTCCTTCTCTAAACCGATTAAAATCATCTGTCGTTAGCCAGAATCATAACAGTAAAGGTGTATCCGGATGGAAAGGGGGTTGAGGGTAGTGGGGCAGTGCCCGGAACAGCAGCTCTTCCGGTGAGGGAACATGGCGTCGGAAAGAGGACGGGAATCCGGGCGACTGGCGACAGGCGAGTGGCGTTTCCATCAGCGCAGGTAGCCGCTCCAAGTGCCCATTACCGCCGCGGAGTGCGGTGAAAAGAGAAACGGCGATGAAAACTTCATTGTCACTTAATTGTCCTCAACCCACGCTACGCTGTCGTCCGTTGGAGGAGGAGGTGATGAGGAGGCGGAGGAATGGGAGTCGGGTACGAGGAGGACAAGGAGGAAGAGAACGACTAGAAGGCGGTAGAGGAGGAGGAAGTGGAGAGGGAGGCGGAGGAGGAAAATGAAAAGGACGAGGAGGAGGAGGAGGCCGAGGAATGGGGGGTGGGGGCAAGGAGGAGGCGGAGAGGGAATGTGAAAAAGAAGAGGAGGAGGAGGCCGAGGAATGGGAAGGGGCAAGGAGGAGGCGGAGGGGGAAGGTGAAAAAGAATAGGACGAGGAGAAGGAGGAGGGAGAGGTTGAGGACGGAAAAGAGGCGGAGGAAAGGGAGGACGAGGAAGAGGGAGAGGAAAAGGAAGAGGAAGAGGAAAATGAAAAGGAAGAGGAGGAGCGAGAGGAGGCGGAGGCGGAAGTAGTAGAGGCACAGTGCCACGGCACCGACACACACTCTTACACACACACACACACACACACACTTACACACACACACTTACACACACACACACGCACACACACACGCACACACACACTTACACACACACTTACACACACACTTACACACACACACACACACACACACACACACACACACACACACACACACACACACACACACACACACACACACACACACACACACACACACACACACACACACACACACACATACACACACCAACTGTGTTCGTTTCATCTCCTTTGTGGCGTCGTTTGCGCTCGTGTACAAGATAACTTATCATCAACTCAACTTACAGTAGCGAAGAGATTAATAAAATTATCCAACTACCTTTATAATATTTACGTCGTCAAAACTTTGTCGCTAAAATCTGGATTAAGAATAGTGCTTACGTAGCGAAGGTTAGGAATAATTTGGCCCGGTTCTGCCAATGTGGCGATAATTATCTTACTGACGAGAAGATAATCATGTTTGCGTGTGGGGATGGTGTCTTCTGGTCATGTGTGTGGCTACCGGAATTCTCCCACTCTCCCTCCCCCCCCCAGACGACAGCTAAAATAGAATCCATGTATGTATGTACGTACATACATATAACAGCACATACAAACGTACGTACATACATACATACATACATACATACATACATATGTACATACATACATACATACATATAAATATATATACGTCTTCTCCTTCAGACGCTTTCGTATGTTACTGTTGTATTGTGGTTCTGCCTTCTTGTATCCGCCATCCCTCTCTAATTCCATCAGACACTCCGGTTCCTGTAGTGAACACAGACAAACGCGTGTGTCCTTTCCTTGTTCACACTCGTGCGTGAGGCAGAATTAATATAAATATTTTACCAGAAGTGCTGGGAAGTCGGAGATTCTGTGGGAGGTAGCTGAGGACAACGGTGAGCATGGGAGAGTTTGGGGGCAAAACGAGCTCATGCTCTCGGGCCTTATTGTGGCTGAACTGTGCCTCGCTGCACTGTGACACTCAAGCATTGTGGTATAGGGCAGGTGTGTGTGTGTGTGTGTGTGTGTGTGTGTGTGTGTGTGATTCACCATAGTCTTGGATCAATTGTTGGACTCGTGATCGACATCTATTTCCCTCCCGGAAGAGAGCTCAGAGCTCAAATGACCGATCTATGGCTAATGCTGTGACCTTACACGCACACAAATCCCTAACTTCCCGTTAACGAGAGTTGGGGTAACGACCCGCAGCACAGCGATACTGAAATTATTTCAGCCCTGGGTGGGATTCGAACCCGAACCGCCGTATTGGCAGTCGGAAACTACCACTGCGTGTGTGTGTGTGTGTATGTGTATTTACCTACCTAATTGTAGTATACAGAAATGGAGCAACGTTCATGGGGTCCTGTGTCTTACTCTCCAACTTATAATACCTAGCTTCAAATATATGTGTGTGTGTTTTGATTCGGCCACCCCCTCATAGTGGGGAGAGAACCATTGCAAGGATAGTGTGTGAGAAGAATTAAGTGTTCGTAGTGGAGGACGGTATGTGTGTCTGTGGTTTCTCCATGGTTGACTTACATATTCTTAGATTGAATACTATAAACATGAGGAGAGGGAGTTAAGTGATGAGGATATATGGTTTGTGTGATGTCTCCGTGGTTTTCTTGTATATTTGCACATATTATATAAAAGAAGAGTTTCAGGAGGAAGGGATCTTGTGGAGTTGTGGGAGACTGTGAAGAAAGGTGAACAGAACTATGAGGACGTTTAGGGAAGACGAATGTAAATTCAGAGATCAGAGTAAGGTTTTAAACGTGTGGAAAGAAACTGGAAAAGGGTACTTCAAGCCCTTTACTACCAACCTAGTTATGGACCAAAAGGTCTCCTGTCGGCATTCTTCTTTGTAATCCTTTGTGCCATGGAGATGAATAAAATCGTCTGGCAGCAGTCATAATGGCATTGGAAAGTGTCACTCAGAATGAAAGGGCTTAGTCAGATGAGGATACAATTCCTATGCTTCTGAGGTGATTGTATGTTCATGAAAATGTCGCACCCGGTAGGGAAAGTTTCCATATCGTCCTGTATAGGAGTACTTTTTTCAGAGATAATATAATCAACGCTTTTATCCACTATCGCACCAAAAATGTTGAGTCATAGAGTTGGTAAAATATTTAAGGAAGAATAACAGACCCAGCATTCTCTTATTTCTTAATCGACAATAGACTTTAACCATAAAATAATGCATGCCTCTGGTCCGTAGGGGTATTGCTAAACCCCCCAAAAGTATTGACTCTATAAAACTTATGCAGTCCATATTCCATATGGGGTCGTCTTGTATGTATACATCGAAGTGTCATTAGCCTAAAATAGATTGGATTATGATTTTGTATCTAATTGAAACAATTATGCGTCCACTTCAGCTGAAGATCAAACGTTGTTTTAGGATCTAATTAATGTATAGAAAAAAAAATGCCCGAAAAAGAAATCTATTGAGCCACTTATCTGTACAAGGCGAGTATGATAATTTTTGGTCTGTAATTCCCGGGTTCTCATTAAGATTGATAACAATTTCTAGAATTAATATTGAAATTAATTCGATTAAGCTCGTTAAAGGATTACTGTAACTGTGAAGAAAATTTTCGCTTTCTTTGGATGCAACGAGTAGAGAGAGAGAGAGAGAGAGAGAGAGCGAGAGCGCTTCGCCGCGTCGCCTCAACGTCGCAATGATCATATCCCCCTTACTCTCCTCCTCTTCTCCTCCTCCCCTCCTCCTCCTCCTCCTCCACCTCTACTTTCACCTCCCCTTCCCCCTCCTCCACATCCTTCTCTTCCCCCTCCTCCCTTCCCCCTCACTCCTTCCC
>NC_134777.1:124637650-124645150 GCF_046742065.1 Oratosquilla oratoria
TCCAGCTTTCCCACTATTTAGATTTTTTTTTTTTTTTTTTTTTTTTTGAAAAATGAACTTGAGATTCTTTGATAGGTTTATATTCCTCGAAGGGATGTGCTCTTAGGCGCTCACGCGTCTCTTATTTCAGAACTGCAAAAGGTGAGCTCGAAGCCCCTTAAAGAAGAGCTTCTTCGTTGATAAAAAAAGGGAAAAAATATGGCGTCTCCGAGATCTGTCCAGCTTTTAGTCGAGCAGATCTTTGCTTTATTCAGCAAGAAGTCGCTATCCTCTTGAGATATTTAACAAATGCTTCATGGCTCCGAATCGCTTTTTTTTTCAGGTAACCTCTCTCATGCGCACGCAGGAGAGTAGAATTAGTAACAAACTTTCTTCTTTTTTCTTTGTTTCTTCTTTTTCCTCCTTTTCTTCTTTTCATTGTCTTTGTCTTCCTTTTCTTCTTCTCTTCTCTTTCTTTTTCTTCTTCTTGAAAGTATAATATAGAGAGAAATAAAGGGAAGAGAGAGAGGGGGGTGGGGGGAGAGAGCTTTCAGAAGTCTCCGGACAAGACTTCCCGACAGGTCACTATGCACAACACAGTACTTCCTCTGCTTTGAAGTTTCCATTCTTGCTGGGTACACTTATTGCACGGGGGAACAACAGAGGCTTCAGCTACGAGCTTCTCCCCCTCGACGAGCTTTGATGTTGACACGGACCCTTGTTGTTCTGGAGTACGGTGTTGTCTTCTTCTTCTTCTTCTTCTTCTTCTTCTTCTTCTTCTTCTTCTTCTTCTTCTTCTTCTTCTTCTTCTTCTTCTTCTTCTTCTTCTTCTTCTTCTTCTTCTTCTTCTTCTTCTTCTTCTTCTTCTTCTTCTTCTTCTTCTTCTTCTTCTTCTTCTTCTTCTTCTTCTTCTTCTTCTTCTTCTTCTTCTTCTTATTTTTCTTATTCTTCTTCTTCTCTTCTTCTTCTTCTTCTTCTTTCTTCTTCTTCTTCTTCTTCTTCTTCTTCTTCTTCTTCTTCTTCTTCTTCTTCTTCTTCTTCTTCTTCTTCTTCTTCTTCTTCTTCTTCTTCTTCTTCTTCCAGGTTCTTCTTCTTCTTCTTCTTCTTCCAGGTTCTTCTTCTTCTTCTTCTTCTTCTTCCAGGTTCTTCTTCTTCTTCTTCCAGGTTCTTCTTCTTCTTCTTCTTCCAGGTTCTTCCTTCTTCTTCTTCCAGGTTCTTCTTCTTCTTCCAGGTTCTTCTTCTTCTTCCAGGTTCTTCTTCTTCTTCTTCTTCCAGGTTCTTCTTCTTCTTCTTCTTCCAGGTTCTTCTTCTTCTTCTTCTTCTTCCAGGTTCTTCTTCTTCTTCTTCTTCTTCCAGGTTCTTCTTCTTCTTCTTCTTCTTCCAGGTTCTTCTTCTTCTTCTTCTTCTTCCAGGTTCTTCTTCTTCTTCTTCTTCCAGGTTCTTCTTCTTCTTCTTCTTCTTCCAGGTTCTTCTTCTTCTTCTTCTTCTTCCAGGTTCTTCTTCTTCTTCTTCTTCTTCCAGGTTCTTCTTCTTCTTCTTCTTCTTCCAGGTTCTTCTTCTTCTTCTTCTTCTTCCAGGTTCTTCTTCTTCTTCTTCTTCTTCTTCTTCCAGGTTCTTCTTCTTCTTCTTCCAGGTTCTTCTTCTTCTTCTTCTTCCAGGTTCTTCTTCTTCTTCTTCTTCCAGGTTCTTCTTCTTCTTCTTCTTCTTCTTCTTCCAGGTTCTTCTTCTTCTTCTTCTTCCAGGTTCTTCTTCTTCTTCTTCTTCTTCCAGGTTCTTCTTCTTCTTCTTCCAGGTTCTTCTTCTTCTTCCAGGTTCTTCTTCCAGGTTCTTCTTCTTCCAGGTTCTTCTTCTTCCAGGTTCTTCTTCTTCCAGGTTCTTCTTCTTCTTCCAGGTTCTTCTTCTTCCAGGTTCTTCTTCTTCTTCTTCTTCTTCCAGGTTCTTCTTCTTCTTCTTCCAGGTTCTTCTTCCAGGTTCTTCTTCTTCTTCTTCCAGGTTCTTCTTCTTCTTCCAGGTTCTTCTTCTTCTTCCAGGTTCTTCTTCTTCCAGGTTCTTCTTCTTCCAGGTTCTTCTTCTTCCAGGTTCTTCTTCTTCCAGGTTCTTCTTCTTCTTCCAGGTTCTTCTTCTTCCAGGTTCTTCTTCTTCTTCTTCCAGGTTCTTCTTCTTCTTCTTCCAGGTTCTTCTTCTTCTTCTTCCAGGTTCTTCTTCTTCTTCCTCCAGGTTCTTCTTCTTCTTCTTCCAGGTTCTTCTTCTTCTTCTTCCAGGTTCTTCTTCTTCTTCCTCTTCCAGTTTCTTCTCGTCTGCCGTCTGGATCAGGTCTTTGTTGTTGGTTATCTTTACTCTGTTGCAGTTTCTGTTTGGTCTGTTGCAGTTTCTTTTCACTCTGTTGTTGGTCCTCTTAAATCTGTTGCAGTTTCTCTTTACTCCGTTGTTGGTTCTTTTAAGTCTGTTATTGGTTCTCTTTACTCTGTTCTTGATTCTCTTTATTCTGTTGTTGGTTCTCTTTACTCTGTTATTGGTTCTCTTTACTCTGTTGTTGATTCTCTTTACTTTGTTATTAATTCTTTTCACTTTGTTGTTGATTCTCTTCACTGTTGTTGATTCTCTTTACTCTGTTGTTAATTCTCTTCATTGTTGTTGATTCTCTTCACTGTTGTTGATTCTCTTCACTGTTGTTGGTTCTCTTAAACCTGTTATTGGTTCTCTTTACTCTGATTCTCTTTACTCTGTTGTTAATTCTCTTCACTCTGTTGTTGATTCTCTTAAACCTGTTATTGGTTCTCTTTACTCTGTTGTTGATTCTCTTCACTCTGTTGTTGGTTCTCTTAAATCTCTTATTGGTTCTTTTTACTCTGTTGTTGATTCTCTTTACTCTGTTGTTGGTTCTCTTAAATCTGTTATTGGTTCTCATTACTGTGTTGTTGATTCTTTTGTTGTTGTTGGTTCTCTTTACTCTGTTGTTCATTATCTTCACTCTGTTGTTGGTTCTCTTAAATCTGTTATTGGTTCTCTTTTCTCTGTTGATTCTCTTTACTTTGTTGTTCATTCTCTTTACTCTGCATGAACCGGTTTACTTCGCTTTTGCCATACCATTTCGTTGTTGCCTGTTAACTCCTCTAATGCATGTTCACCCTTGATTTACAGTGAGATGCAATAATCTTTTCCCCTAAATGCCGACCTGATCCAGTGACCTTAGCTTCGTGACCTCTTTCAGTTCTCTTCCGAACTCTTAAATTGTTTCCCCGAACTCTATCCCACCTACCCCCGGCTCTTCTTCCTCCTCCTCCTCCTCCTCCTCCTCCTCCTCCTCCTCCTCCTCTTACTCCTCCTCCGAGACTCCACCAAGGTGTCTCCTTCCTCGTCCTAATTCACATCGAGTGGGATTTTCTTCCGAAGTCCATCTTCTCGCTCCACGTCTGTAAGGGTACAGACAATCTCTTGACATCGTTGTCTTCCTCAGGATTTTTGGCCACGTCGTACATGCGCTAGCGTGCGCGCGCACACACACACACACACACACACACACACACACACACACACACACACACACACACACACACACACACACACACACACACACACACACACACACACACACACGTGTGCTACTGCCAGCCAACAACACCTTCACCTATCTTTTGCATCATTCTCATGAGGTTGCACCCGGATTCTAACCTGTGTGTTTCTCTCTCTCTCTCTCTCTCTCTCTCTCTCTCTCTCTCTCTCTCTCTCTCTCCCTCCCTTTCTCTCTCTCAAAGGATTACAAAGGCGGTGTATGCCGACAGGAGACCTTTTGGTCCATATCTAGGTCGGATGCGAAAAAATCAATAATAACAAAATAATAAATAAAAACTATAATAATGTAAATAACAAATAAAATACATAAATAAATGCATAGGTATAGTTAAATAATAAACAGGCAAATAGTAAATAATGATAAATTGACATATAACTAATAATAAATGAAAATCAAACAGACAAATGATAACAAAACAAAAACAAATAATATAAAATAAATTATAATCGTTACATCATCTTGCTTAGGTGTTTATCTAAATGATTCTTAAAGCTTCGAACTGAACTACATTGCACTACCTGTGCAGGAAGTTTATTCCATTCATTAACTACACGGTTGGCAAAGTTGTTTCTACCTACTTCCAAATTGAATCTATTTCCGGACAGTTTGAGACCATTGTTTCTTGTCTGGTTCTCATTCAATGTGAAAATTTTGTCACTTTTGATGTCAATTCCCTTTAGAATTTTAAAGACCTGTATCAAGTCACCTCTGAGTCTACGCCTTTTTAGGGAAAACAAATTCATATGTTATGGTCGATTTTCGTATGATTTATTTTTGATATTTGGAATGAGTTTTGTGGCTCGCCGTTGTACTTTTTCCAGTCTGTCAATGTCTTCAATGAGATTCGGTGACCATACGGAAACATCATATTCCAAATGTGGGCGAACTAACGATTTATATAGCTTGTTAATGAGTGATGGACTTTTGAAATCAAAAGATCGCGCAATCAGTCCCAGAATCTTATTTGCTTTCTCAGAGGCTGAAAAACACTGCTTGGATGATTTGAGGTCGTTACTGATAATTACGCCGAGATCTTTTTCACTATCCACTTTTGTTAACGAATTTCCAAATAACTTGTAATCGTACTTACTGTTATTTTACCTATGTGCATTACCTTGCATTTACTTGTGTTAAATTTCATTAGCCACTTTTCAGACCATTGCTGTAATTTATCTAAATCTTCTTGAATATCTAATTGGTTTAAGTGATCATTTGCCACTCCGCACATTTTTGTATCATCAGCAAATTTGGAAACAGTAGATTTTAGTCCATGGTCTATATGATTTATATATACTATGAATAGAAGTGGCCCAAGAACGGAACCCTGAGGAACTCCACTTGTAACATTTTTCCATTTAAAACAACTCTGTTTTCGACCATTCAACCAATTACTAGTCCAACCTAATAGGTTACCACTTATTCCGTGTAAAGCTAATTTAGTAAGTAGTCTTTCGTGTATCAAAAGCTTTTGCAAAGTCTAGATATATTAAATCTATATTGTTTCTTTTGTCATAATTCGAGATAACTGTGTTGTAGAATTCGAGTAAGTTAGTCACGCAAGAACGTTTCCGTCTGAAACCATGCTGGCTATCATTTATCAAACGGTTACTTTCTAAATGATGTTCGATAGCATCTCTGATGATAGTTTCCATTATTTTTCCTACGATTGAAGTCAAACTTATAGGCCTATAGTTATTTGGTTTCTTTTTGTCACCTTTTTTGAATATGGGAGTAACGTTAGCTAGCTTCCATTCTCTTGGGACATCTCCGGATATGATGGATTTCTTGAAAATAATTTCTAATGGAACAACAATCTCATTTTTCATTTCCTTTAAGATTCTTGGATGCTAACCGCCAGGCCCTGGTTTTTTATTAACTTTGAGTTTATCTATACACCTTTTAATTTTTTCTTTTGTTATATTTACCGTAGTGAGTAAGTTTACCCTAGACTTTTCACAGGTTTCAGTTTGGAGTTCACTTTGAGGTGTTTCGTTTACGAATACCGAGCTAAAATAATTGTTTAAGATATTACACATTCCTTCATTTGAATATTCAAGTTGACCGTCAGCAGATAATAGTGGACCAATGTGATTCCTAACAACCTTTTTATCTCTAATGTAACTATAGAATTCTTTGGGATTCTCTTTGGATTTATCAGCGATGTTCATTCCGTATCGTCGTTTTCTTTTTCTTATTGTCTTTTTTAATCTCTCTGTATTGATACATAAGTTTCATAGTCATTAGATGCACCCGAGCACTTATATTTCTTATAAGCCTGTCTCTTTTTAGCAATACTTTTTTCAGTTTCTTTGTCGAGCCACTTTGGGCGGGCCTAATTTGAGGGACGTCTGTCCTTAAAAGGAATGTAAGTTTGAATCATCTTAGTGAGCGTATTTTGACAAATTTCCCACATCTGATCTACTGGTCTTTCGTTTAATTTTTCCTCCCAATCTGTAAGCTGAAGCTCCTGCCGTAGTTCTATGAACTGAGCTTTACTGAAATCGGGTATTTTAGAAACGCAAGTATCTATTCTAAAAAAAATTGGAGTTTGAATCTAACTAAGTTGTGATCGCTATTTGCAACAGATTCACCGACTTCTACATCAGTTATCATGCTTTCGCGGCTAGTGATCAATAGATCGAGTAAGTTTCCATATCTTGTGGGCTCTTTTATATGCTGAATTAAGTAATTGTCACCAAGAAAATCAATCAAGCGACTACCTATATGGCCATGTTCAAGGGTCATCCAATCATTGTCAGTAAAATTGAAATCACCCATTATCAATAAATCCCGGTTGCAGAAACTAGACAGTTCTTGAAATAACAGTTTGTCGTCTGCTAATGATAATGTCTTTGGCCTATATATTACACCCATATTAATTTTTTGTCTTTGGGTTAACTCAACCCACAAACTATCATATGCATCCTGTTTCACTTTCTCTAAAACACAAGTATGAACATTGTTTTTAGCGTACAACAGAACACCCCCACCTTTTTTGTGGTTTCTATCCTGATGAAAGTGTTTAAATCCCGCAATACTAAATTCAGCTTCGAACTCTGTACCATTTAACCATGTCTCAGTTATTCCTATCATATCGAGATTTTCGCTTTTGACATACGCCTGTATTTCTTGAAATTTGTTCCTAATACTACGAGCATTAAAGTACATGGTTTTAAGAAACTCGTGATTGTTTCTTTTTGACACATTTTGAGTTTCAATATCATGTCACACTTCTCTCCTCTCTTCTCCTCTCCTTATGTGGCCTTTTGTCTTGCCTGGTCTGATTAGCCTATCTAAACCAACCAACCAGGACGTCGATGTTTTTTATTTTCCTTGGTGATTATTTTTATCTACCTTTTTGTTGATCTATTTATTTATTTATTTTTTTTGTTCATCTGTATATTTATTTATTTACTCGTTTATTTATATTTATTTGTTTATTTATTTCTTCATTGGTCTATTTATTTACTTGTTTGTTAATTTATTTATTAATTTATTTATTATTTATTCTGTTTGCTCAAAGGTGTTTTATTTCCTTCAGGTGCCTTTACAAAAGTCTTCTCTCCTCTCTTTTCTCCTCTTTTCTCTTTCCTACGTATCAGGTTAACGCGCAAATGGGAGTCGAGACCACTTAGCCTATAACGAGCCAGAAGGAACATTTCGCCTTTTCTTCACATTGTTGTTCTTGTTCATCCGACCATCTGCATCCTTCTCTTCTTCCTCTTTCAGTATTTCTTCGTCCCTTTCATGCCTCCCTTTCCTTTCCGTCTTCTCTTCCATTTGCACGTTCACCTTTGTCCTTTCCCTGGGACCCTCCTCCTCCTCTTTCCCCTCCCCCTCCTCCTCCTCCTCCTCCTCCTCCTCCTCCTCCTTTGTTGGAGACTCCTACCCGCCTACAGGGAAGCTCTAGTCTTTTACTTTATCCGCGCCGGCAGCACAATCGCCAA
>NC_134777.1:124650150-124657650 GCF_046742065.1 Oratosquilla oratoria
TGATGGACTTTTGAAATCAAAAGATCGCGCAATCAGTCCCAGAATCTTATTTGCTTTCTCAGAGGCTGAAATACACTGCTTGGATGATTTGAGGTCGTTACTGATAATTACGCCGAGATCTTTTTCACTATCCACTTTTGTTAACGAATTTCCAAATAACTTGTAATCGTACTTACTGTTATTTTACCTATGTGCATTACCTTGCATTTACTTGTGTTAAATTTCATTGGCCACTTTTCAGACCATTGTTGTAATTTATCTAAATCTTCTTGAATATCTATTTGGTTTGAGTGATCATTTGCCACTCCGCACATTTTTGTATCATCAGCAAATTTGGAAACAGTAGATTTTAGTCCATAGTCTATATCATTTATATATAATATGAATAGAAGTGGCCCAAGAACGGAACCCTGAGGAACTCCACTTGTAAAATATTTCTATCCAGAAGTTTTTCCATTTAAAACAACTCTCTGTTTTCGACCATTCAACCAATTACTAGTCCAACTTAATAGGCTACCACTTATTCCGTGTAAAGCTAATTTAGTAATTAGTCTTTCAACATGGGCATAACAAGGTGTAAGTGTTTATGACTACACAAATGCATTTCGTGGGCAAATTTTTGTGACACTTTGACACCCAAAGAAGGAAGGATAACTTTTTTATTAGTTCTATTTAGTTTTCCGAAATTCATATCTGGGCGATGGGCTGTTCAGTAATATCCAAAATTACTGCGGTGCTCAAGCCTTCCGTAGCTCCATCTCTGGCCGTGGTTACCAACGTAGTTTCGGAAGGCTTCGTAGTTGTAGTAGTTTCGGGGACTCCCATTCTGGCCGTAGGTACTGAGGTAGTTTCCAAAGGCCTGGTAGTTGTAATAGTTGTTGGGCCTTCCGTTGTTGACGTATCGTTGATGAAGGCTTCCATATTTGGAGTAAAAGTCCCGAACCTGTTGGATGCCTTTGGGCTGGGCATAAACGTGTTCTCTTGTCTGAGGAAGACGTCGCTGGCCAGGAGGACTTGTAGTCTCATTAACCTCTTTGGGGTCGTTTCTTGAGGTTTCTTGGTCTTCTGGGCTGTTAGCGAAAGCTTCTGCTGTTGGAGTTTCAATGTCCTTCACGAGGTCCTCTTCACAGGTTTCTTCAGTCGACGCTGGAACTTCCTGTGTCTTGTGGAGGACTTCTTTGGCCTTTTCCTATGTTCGAGGAGAAGGGGCCTCGACTTCGCCCACTTCGACTTCGACCTCGAAGTCTTCTGCAGCTTCGTTTAAGATGGGCTCCTGGTCCTTTTCGGAGTGCTGCTGCTGCACACAGCACAGGACCTTCTTCCAGGATCTGCGGCACCTGGCCGTCAGTGCCTTGCCAAAGCGTCGAAGCTCGTTGATCATTCCGTATTCTTGTAGATCGCTTTGGACAATCTTCTTGTGGGCTTTGAAATAGATCATGACTGGTTGCTGTGAAAAGTGAGTAAACCCAGATTACGTTCTTACGATCGGTGAATACGTTCGCTTGGTCTGATACGTTCACATAGCGTGTTCATATAACAGTGGAACACTGTGCACATATTCATACATGAAACACACATCACTTGTTGATTAAAAGAAAAAAATCACACACATACACACACGCACACACACAGACAAACACACACACACACACACACGCGCACACACACACACACACACACACACACACACACACACACACACACACACACACACACACACACACACACACGACTCGTGGCGCAATGGTAGAGTTCCCGGCTACCACTAAGGCTGTCCGGGTATGAATCCCACCCAAGGCTAAAATAGTTTCAGTATTGTTGCGCTGCGAGTCGTTACTCTTGTTTGAGGGGATTTGGGTGTGTGCGTGCGTGTAAGGTCACAGTATTACCCTTAGATCGATCATATATGAGCTCTGAGCTCTCTTACGGAGGGGAAATAGTTGTTGATCGAGTCCAACACGTGATTGAAGACCATGGTGAATCACACACACACACACACACACACACACACACACACACACACACACACACACACACACACACACACACACACACACACACACACACACACACACACATATATATCTCCTTGCACCAGATGTGGAACTGGCGCAAGTGTGTCTCGACAAATCGAGGGAAATATTCATCGTGGGCAAATATTCAATTAAAGTGGATTTGTCCACGATGAATATTTCCAAAGGTCAATGGATCCCAAATATAATATCAGGATTATTCATCACCAAACAAATTGTTAACAATTTTCCTCCCCGTCCCCCTGACCCGACCTCATGTCATTCTCAGGTCACATAAGGGTTGGGGCAGTGACGTTTATTCTTTAACCATTTCCCTTCCCTTTGTAAGAGGTTGCTATTTAAGACGGCATCCTCCTTCCAATTTGTACTACTGAAGAGGATTGTAGTTAGCAATCGAAATATATAGTTTCGCTTAATAAAATCTTTCTTTCGTTTCGTCCGACTGTGGTGTTAATTGTGATTTACAAATGTGTTACTACAATTTGCACCAGTGTTGTGTGTGTATATATATATATATAATATATATATATATAAATATATATATATATATGTATATTATCCATCTGGACAGATGAAGATAGGAGGGTGATAAAGAAACACACAAGTCAGAGACGAGTTTATTCCTCTAACGTTTCGGCTTTTACACCTTCTTCAGGTAGGCTAATCTCTCTGAAGAATGTGTAAAAACCGAAACGTTAGAGGAATAAACTCAGCTCAGACTTGTGCGTTTCTTTACCACCCTCGTTTATATATATATATATATATATATATATATATATATATATATATATATATATAATATATGTATATATATAATATATATGTATGTATATATATAATATATGTATGTATGTATATATATATAATATATGTATGTATATGTTTATATATATGTATGTATGCTAATAAGAACACGGGTACGTGTGTTCACTTATGCAAAGTAGAGCACTTGGAAAAATAAACTAACGAAGCAGAGTGCTTTCGTATATTACATCTTCAGTGCAACATCTTTGTTGCACTGAAGATGTAATATACGAAAGCGCTCTGCTTCGTTAGTTTATTTTTCCAAGTGGTCTACTTTGCATATGTATGTATATGTATATATATATGTATGTATATGTATGTATATATAATTACTGTTGAATGCTAAAGCACAAGTGGCATAAATGATTTTTAGAGAACATTTCTCTAACTTTCTAAGTATCATTCTCTCTTCATGGTTCAAACTCTGGAGGAAAGTACGAAAGTCGTCAGAGTGGTTTTCCATTTTATACCGACAGCTGTTTCAACCATTTCACATGGTCGTCTTCAGGGTAAAACTGTTATTTTATGATAAAGTGTAATATGTTTCTTTTTATCGTCAGTGGTCTGGGTTAGTGTGTGGAATTCTTCCATATTCATACTTAATACAAACTCAAATTGATAAAAAGAGAAAACATTATAATTTAGCATCAGCCTTACACGCTCCAGGTCGGTGTGGTCGGCCATACACGTATTGCAGTGGGAAAAGGCTCTTCTCATGTATGCCCCAACAACAGACCTCTTGTAGGAGTCTGGGCATTCTCCCCTTGCATTTAGGCAGCGTCCTACGTTGGTGGCTTTCGTGTAGACAGATGTCGCGTAATGGTTCGAATTCCTCTCATTGAGGATGTCATAAGGAGGAATATGGAAGAATTCCACACACGACATGTGAGGTCTTCGTATCAACAGGACGTCGCTGGACAGCTGGTCACGGTAGCCGGACGTTTGGGCCTTGTTGCCGCGCAGCCTCGCTGTGTAGTTGTAAGGTACTAACTGTGTCTGTCTGTATATTAATGATAGGAGTGTATTGTGTAATGTAGACTCTTTCTAAGATGTGTAGTTTCTTGGTGTTGTTACATTGTTTAAGTATTTTTGTGTTGTTGACTAAATCTTGTCTGTTTGGAGTTTTGCTGTGTGTTTGTGTCATGTGTTTGCGTATGCTTCCTTCACGGGCGTGCATTGTGAGTCTCCTGCTCACAGAGGTAGTGGTAACACCAATGTAAGAAGCATTGGGGAGAAGTTTGCAACCTTCTTCTGGGCAGGAGAATTGGTATACCACATTAGTCTGTTTGAGGAGAGAGTTGTTTTTAGTCATGTTATTTTTCATGATAAGGTTAAAGACTTTTGTGTTTTTGTAGTATATGATGAGGGTCAATTTGTCGTTTGGGTTGGTGCATGTGACGTTACGTGCGAGGATGTCTTTGAGGACACGTTCGTCTGTTTTGTGTGCTGGTGTCATTTGCAAACTTCTCCCCAATGGTGTCATTTGCAAACTTCTCCCCAATGCTTCTTACATTGGTGTTACCACTACCTCTGTGAGCAGGAGACTCACAATGCACGCCCGTGAAGGAAGCATACGCAAACACATGACACAAACACACAGCAAAACTCCAAACAGACAAGATTTAGTCAACAACACAAAAATACTTAAACAATGTAACAACACCAAGAAACTACACATCTTAGAAAGAGTCTACATTACACAATACACTCCTATCATTAATATATAGACAGACACAGTTAGTACCTTACAACTACACAGCGAGGATGCGCGGCAACAAGGCCCAAACGTCCGGCTACCGTGACCAGCTGTCCAGCGACGTCCTGTTGATACGAAGACCTCACCTCCGTCCAGTACCTGACTCCTAACTCTCCTAGTTCCCCCCTTTTTACTTGTATTTAAACTCCTGTTCTGTATATGTAATCTCACTTACCTGAAGATGGTTGGATGACTCAACCGAAAGCTTGTATTTATATTTTGTGTTATGTTTT
The DNA here is from genome assembly GCF_046742065.1 of Oratosquilla oratoria. Lineage (NCBI taxonomy): Eukaryota > Metazoa > Arthropoda > Malacostraca > Stomatopoda > Squillidae > Oratosquilla > Oratosquilla oratoria. The sequence goes on from NC_134777.1 coordinate 124,654,977, forward strand.
TCGTTACAATAACATCATGGATCTCGGAAGTATTGTGTTTGACCTCCCCTCAAGAATCAAACAAACTATTAGAAAAATTGAGAAAATCACTAAGAAGATAGTGGATATTGAATTAGCTCTGGTCTTCAATCGAACATATATATATATGTGTATATATATGTATATGTATATATATATGTATATGTATATATATATGTATATGTATATATATGTATATGTATATATATATGTATATGTATATATATATGTATATGTATATATATATGTATATGTATATATATATGTATATGTATATGTATATATATATGTATATATATGTATATGTATATATATATGTATATGTATATATATATGTATGTATATATATATGTATGTATATGTATATATATGTATGTATATATATATGTATATGTATATATATGTATATGTATATATATGTATATGTATATATATGTATATGTATATATATGTATATGTATGTATATATATGTATATGTGTATGTATATATATATGTATATGTATATATATATATATATGTATATATATATGTGTATATATGTATATATATATATGTATATGTATATATATATGTGTATATATGTATATATATATATATATGTATATATTCCTAAACAGAAATGTAGTAGCACATTTGTAAATTACACACAGGAACCCACAGTCGGAGAAAGAATAAACTTCGAATAAAGAAAAATCCTATATTTCGGCTATCAACTGTAGCCCTCTTCAGGAAAGTACATAAGATAGAGAACAGAGGGGACTTATAAACTACAGTAAGAAGAGATGTGGACAGTTGACCTCACTCAGGCGCGGGGCAAACTGGGGTGGCGGAGGAGGGAGGAGGTGAGGAGAGGGGAGGATGTAGTGTCCGCATCAACTTGGCTACTGCTGCGCGTGAGATAATGTCAGGTGTCCACTGCCCTTTAGAAATATTAATATTAGGGCATTCCTCAATTAATGCTGATTCGACTATTTTCCTCCTGAAACCGCAGTGGGACTTGAACACTAATCTGGCCTTACCCCAGTCGAAAGAATGATTCTTATTTTTGACATGAAGAAATACAGCCGAGTTTTCTTGCCCATACCTAATTGACCTTTTATGTTCTGCCAATCTAGTGTTCAGGTCTCTCCCGGTTTGACCCAAGTAAACCAAATCACAATCTTTGCAGGGCAAACAATAAACACCAGGTGACTCAACTTCCTTCGGTTTTTGTTGAACGTTCACAATTTGCTTACGCACGGTGTTAGGATAGTGATAGGCAATAGTGAGACGTTCATGAGGAAACAATTTAGTAGAAGAACTGATGGTATTATTAAATGGAATTTTTAAAATGTCCTTAAAGGAGCGGTGAAAACTTGAGGGGACGGAGGTTTTAAAATGGTTGGCCCTAGCCTTACTGAGGGCTTGATTCAGAAACCAAGGTGGATAAGCCAACTTCTCAAGTTGACATTTGATCACCTCAATCTCATGGTCCAGAAGTTGAGGACTGCAAATCCTGAAAGCCCTCAGGAAAAGGCCAGAGGCAACACTTTTCTTAACATTGTCAGGGTGATTGCTAAAAAAGTGGAGATAACTGCCTGAATGGGTGGGCTTACGGTACACTGTAAAGAATAAATTATCATCAGTTCTTCTTAACAAAATATCCAAGAAAGGGATTTGGTGTCCTTCTTCCCATTCAACTTTAAATTTAAGATTCGGGGTCAATTGGTTCAATTTATCATGGAACACTTCAAATGGGCCCCAACTGTCATCCCACGCCGAAAAGATATCGTCTACGTACCTGAGCCAAATCATTTCGGGCGGTTTGATGCTGGGCAAAAGGGTACACTCAAAATACTCCATGTACAAATTGGCCAAAACAGGAGACAAATTGGAACCCATACTGCAACCGAATTTTTGACGGAAGAATTGGTCTTGAAAGGAGAAAACATTTGAAGAAACACACAGGCGAACTAAAGCAAGAATTTTGTTGACAGGGAGGGGGAAAAAGTCTTGAAACGGTTGCAGTTTGGATTCCAAAAAAGTAAGTACATCTTCAACATTAATATTCGTAAATAACGAGGACACATCCAGGCTGAGGAGCCTTAAACCCGTACGTAGGGAATTTTTACCCCCTCCCTGTCAACAAAATTCTTGCTTTAGTTCGCCTGTGTGTTTCTTCAAATGTTTTCTCCTCCTCTTCCCCCTCCCCTCCCCTCCCCCCCTCCCCCTCCTCCTCCTCCTCCTCCTCCTCCTCCTTTGTTGGAGACTCCTACCCGCCTACAGGGAAGCTCTAGTCTTTTACTTTATCCGCGCCGGCAGCACAATCGCCAACACCCTCTACATGACAACCATCACCACCACCAACATCATTACCATTATATACCATTATCATCCATCATTATCGCCTCCAACACAAATACCACCGCCACCATCATTACTATTACCACTACCATCAACACCACTACTACCACCACCACTACCATCACCATTACCATACCGTCCCATCATAGTTTGAGTGGGGTAGAAGTTCCTAATTCTTGGAAAATTTGAACAATTCCTGGAATTCCATTTGAGGCTGGGTCAGCTTCGATTGGGGTCTCGGGACCAGATCAAGTTCATACCCACACACACCTACACACACACACCTACACACACACACACACACACACACA
>NC_134777.1:124662650-124667650 GCF_046742065.1 Oratosquilla oratoria
AATTTCCAAATAACTTGTAATCGTACTTACTGTTATTTTTACCTATGTGCATTACCTTGCATTTACTTGTGTTAAATTTCATTAGCCACTTTTCAGACCATTGCTGTAATTGATCTAAATCTTCTTGAATATCTAATTGGTTTGAGTGATCATTTGCCACTCCGCACAGTTTTGTATCATCAGCAAATTTGGAAACAGTAGATTTTAGTCCATGGTCTATATGATTTATATATACTATGAATAGAAGTGGCCCAAGAACGGAACCCTGAGGAACTCCACTTGTAAAAATTTTCAATCCAGAAGTTTTTCCATTTAAAACAACTCTCTGTTTTCGACCATTCAACCAATTACTAGTCCAACTTAATAGGCTACCACTTATTCCGTGTAAAGCTAATTTAGTAATTAGTCTTTCAACATGGGCATAACAAGGTGTAAGTGTTTATGACTACACAAATGCATTTCGTGGGCAAATTTTTGTGACACTTTGACACCCAAAGAAGGAAGGATAACTTTTTTATTAGTTCTATTTAGTTTTCCGAAATTCATATCTGGGCGATGGGCTGTTCAGTAATATCCAAAATTACTGCGGTGCTCAAGCCTTCCGTAGCTCCATCTCTGGCCGTGGTTACCAACGTAGTTTCGGAAGGCTTCGTAGTTGTAGTAGTTTCGGGGACTCCCATTCTGGCCGTAGGTACTGAGGTAGTTTCCAAAGGCCTGGTAGTTGTAATAGTTGTTGGGCCTTCCGTTGTTGACGTATCGTTGATGAAGGCTTCCATATTTGGAGTAAAAGTCCCGAACCTGTTGGATGCCTTTGGGCTGGGCATAAACGTGTTCTCTTGTCTGAGGAAGACGTCGCTGGCCAGGAGGACTTGTAGTCTCATTAACCTCTTTGGTGTCGTTTCTTGAGGTTTCTTTGTCTTCTGGGCTGTTAGCGAAAGCTTCTGCTGTTGGAGTTTCAATGTCCTTCACGAGGTCCTCTTCACAGGTTTCTTCAGTCGACGCTGGAACTTCCTGTGTCTTGTGGAGGACTTCTTTGGCCTTTTCCTATGTTCGAGGAGAAGGGGCCTCGACTTCGCCCACTTCGACTTCGACCTCGAAGTCTTCTGCAGCTTCGTTTAAGATGGGCTCCTGGTCCTTTTCGGAGTGCTGCTGCTGCACACAGCACAGGACCTTCTTCCAGGATCTGCGGCACCTGGCCGTCAGTGCCTTGCCAAAGCGTCGAAGCTCGTTGATCATTCCGTATTCTTGTAGATCGCTTTGGACAATCTTCTTGTGGGCTTTGAAATAGATCATGACTGGTTGCTGTGAAAAGTGAGTAAACCCAGATTACGTTCTTACGATCGGTGAATACGTTCGCTTGGTCTGATACGTTCACATAGCGTGTTCATATAACAGTGGAACACTGTGCACATATTCATACATGAAACACACATCACTTGTTGATTAAAAGAAAAAATCACACACATACACACACACACACACACACACACACACACACACACACACACACACACACACACACACACACACACACACACACACACACACACACACACACACACACACACGACTCGTGGCGCAATGGTAGAGTTCCCGGCTACCACTAAGGCTGTCCGGGTATGAATCCCACCCAAGGCTAAAATAGTTTCAGTATTGTTGCGCTGCGAGTCGTTACTCTTGTTGGCGGGGAATTGGGTGTGTGCGTGCGTGTAAGGTCACAGTATTACCCTTAGATCGGTCATATATGAGCTCTGAGCTCTCTTACGGAGGGGAAATAGTTGTTGATCGAGTCCAACACGTGATTGAAGACCATGGTGAATCACACACACACACACACACACACACACACACACACACACACACACACACACACACACACACACACACATACACACACACATATATATCTCCTTGCACCAGATGTGGAACTGGCGCAAGTGTGTCTCGACAAATCGAGGGAAATATTCATCGTGGGCAAATATTCAATTAAAGTGGATTTGTCCACGATGAATATTTCCAAAGGTCAATGGATCCCAAATATAATATCAGGATTATTCATCACCAAACAAATTGTTAACAATTTTCCTCCCCGTCCCCCTGACCCGACCTCATGTCATTCTCAGGTCACATAAGGGTTGGGGCAGTGACGTTTATTCTTTAACCATTTCCCTTCCCTTTGTAAGAGGTTGCTATTTAAGACGGCATCCTCCTTCCAATTTGTACTACTGAAGAGGATTGTAGTTAGCAATCGAAATATAAGATGTGTAGTTTCTTGGTGTTGTTACATTGTTTAAGTATTTTTGTGTTGTTGACTAAATCTTGTCTGTTTGGAGTTTTGTTGTGTGTTTGTGTCATGTGTTTGCGTATGCTTCCTTCACGGGCGTGCATTGTGAGTCTCCTGCTCACAGAGGTAGTGGTAACACCAATGTAAGAAGCATTGGGGAGAAGTTTGCAACCTTCTTCTGGGCAGGAGAATTGGTATACCACATTAGTCTGTTTGAGGAGAGAGTTTTTTTAGTCATGTTATTTTTCATGATAAGGTTAAAGACTTTTGTGTTTTTGTAGTATATGATGAGGGTCAATTTGTCGTGTGGGTTGGTGCATGTGACGTTACGTGCGAGGATGTCTTTGAGGACACGTTCGTCTGTTTTGTGTGCTGGTGTCATTTGCAAACTTCTCCCCAATGGTGTCATTTGCAAACTTCTTCCCATTGCCTCGTACATTGGTGTCGCCTCTACCTCTGTGGGCATGAGACTCACATTGCAACCACATGAAGGAAGCATACGCAAATGCATGACACAAACACACAATAAAACTCCTACCAGGCACGATTTAGTTAATAACACAAAAATTCTTAAACAATGTAACAACACCAAGAAACTACACATCTTAGAAAGAGTCTACATTACACAATACACTCCTATCATTAATATACAGACAGACACAGTTAGTACCTTACAACTACACAGGGAGGCTGCGCGGCAACAAGGCCCAAACGTCCGGCTACCGTGACCAGCTGTCCAGCGACGTCCTGTTGATACGAAGACCTCACCTCCGTCCAGAACCTGACTCCTAACTCTCCTAGTTACCACCCTTTTTACTTGTATTTAAACTCCTGTTCTGTATATGTAATCTCACTTACCTGAAGATGGTTGGATGACTCAACCGAAAGCTTGTATTTATATTATGTGTTATGTTTTTCGTTACAATAACATCATGGATCTCGGCAGCATTGTGTTTGACCTCCCCTCACGAATCAAACAAACTCTTAGAAAAATTGAGAAAATCACTAAGAAGATAGTGGATATTGAATTAGCTCTGGTCTTCAATCGAACATACATATATGTATATGTATATATATGTATATGTATATGTATATATATGTATATGTATATATATGTATATGTATGTATATATATGTATATGTGTATGTATATATATATATGTATATGTATATATATATATGTATATATATATGTATATGTATATATATATGTGTATATATGTATATATATATATGTATATATTCCTAAACAGAAATGTAGTAGCACATTTGTAAATTACACACAGGAACCCACAGTCGGAGAAAGAATAAACTTCGAATAAAGAAAAATCCTATATTTCGGCTATCAACTGTAGCCCTCTTCAGGAAAGTACATAAGATAGAGAACAGAGGGGACTTATAAACTACAGTAAGAAGAGATGTGGACAGTTGACCTCACTCAGGCGCGGGGCAAACTGGGGTGGCGGAGGAGGGAGGAGGTGAGGAGAGGGGAGGATGTAGTGTCCGCATCAACTTGGCTACTGCTGCGCGTGAGATAATGTCAGGTGTCCACTGCCCTTTAGAAATATTAATATGAGGGCATTCCTAAAGTAATGCTGATTCGACTATTTTCCTCCTGAAACCGTAGTGGGACTTGAACACTAATCTGCCTTACCCCAGTCGAAAGAATGATTCTTATTTTTGACATGAAGAAATACAGCCGAATTTTCTTGCCCATACCTAATTGACCTTTTATGTTCTGCCAATCTAGTGTTCAGGTCTCTCCCGGTTTGACCCAAGTAAACCAAATCACAATCTTTGCAGGGCAAACAATAAACACCAGGTGACTCAACTTCCTTCGGTTTTTGTTGAACGTTCACAATTTGCTTACGCACGGTGTTAGGATAGTGATAGGCAATAGTGAGACGTTCATGAGGAAACAATTTAGTAGAAGAACTGATGGTATTATTAAATGGAATTTTTAAAATGTCCTTAAAGGAGCGGTGAAAACTTGAGGGGACGGAGGTTTTAAAATGGTTGGCCCTAGCCTTACTGAGGGCTTGATTCAGAAACCAAGGTGGATAAGCCAACTTCTCAAGTTGACATTTGATCACCTCAATCTCATGGTCCAGAAGTTGAGGACTGCAAATCCTGAAAGCCCTCAGAAAAGGCCAGAGGCAACACTTTTCTTAACATTGTCAGGGTGATTGCTAAAAAAGTGGAGATAACTGCCTGAATGGGTGGGCTTACGGTACACTGTAAAGAATAAATTATCATCAGTTCTTCTTAACAAAATATCCAAGAAAGGGATTTGGTGTCCTTCTTCCCATTCAACTTTAAATTTAAGATTCGGGGTCAATTGGTTCAATTTATCATGGAACACTTCAAATGGGCCCCAACTGTCATCCCACGCCGAAAAGATATCGTCTACGTACCTGAGCCAAATCATTTCGGGCGGTTTGATGCTGGGCAAAAGGGTACACTCAAAATACTCCATGTACAAATTGGCCAAAACAGGAGACAAATTGGAACCCATACTGCAACCGAATTTTTGACGGAAGAATTGGTCTTGAAGGGAGAAAACATTTGAAGAAACACACAGGCGAACTAAAGCAAGAATTTTGTTGACAGGGAGGGGGAAAAGTCTTGAAACGGTTGCAGTTTGGATTCCAAAAAAGTAAGTACATCTTCAACATTAATATTCGTAAATAACGAGGACACATCCAGGCTGAGGAGC
>NC_134777.1:124672650-124682650 GCF_046742065.1 Oratosquilla oratoria
CATACGGAAACAGCATATTCCAAATGTGGACGAACTAACGATTTATATAGCTTGTTAATGAGTGATGGACTTTTGAAATCAAAAGATCGCGCAATCAGTCCCAGAATCTTATTTGCTTTCTCAGAGGCTGAAATACACTGCTTGGATGATTTGAGGTCGTTACTGATAATTACGCCGAGATTTTTTTCACTATCCACTTTTGTTAACGAATTTCCAAATAACTTGTAATCGTACTTACTGTTATTTTTACCTATGTGCATTACCTTGCATTTACTTGTGTTAAATTTCATTAGCCACTTTTCAGACCATTGCTGTAATTGATCTAAATCTTCTTGAATATCTAATTGGTTTGAGTGATCATTTGCCACTCCGCACAGTTTTGTATCATCAGCAAATTTGGAAACAGTAGATTTTAGTCCATGGTCTATATGATTTATATATACTATGAATAGAAGTGGCCCAAGAACGGAACCCTGAGGAACTCCACTTGTAAAAAATTTCTATCCAGAAGTTTTTCCATTTAAAACAACTCTCTGTTTTCGACCATTCAACCAATTACTAGTCCAACTTAATAGGCTACCACTTATTCCGTGTAAAGCTAATTTAGTAATTAGTCTTTCAACATGGACATAACAAGGTGTAAGTGTTTATGACTACACAAATGCATTTCGTGGGCAAATTTTTGTGACACTTTGACACCCAAAGAAGGAAGGATAACTTTTTTATTAGTTCTATTTAGTTTTCCGAAATTCATATCTGGGCGATGGGCTGTTCAGTAATATCCAAAATTACTGCGGTGCTCAAGCCTTCCGTAGCTCCATCTCTGGCCGTGGTTACCAACGTAGTTTCGGAAGGCTTCGTAGTTGTAGTAGTTTCGGGGACTCCCATTCTGGCCGTAGGTACTGAGGTAGTTTCCAAAGGCCTGGTAGTTGTAATAGTTGTTGGGCCTTCCGTTGTTGACGTATCGTTGATGAAGGCTTCCATATTTGGAGTAAAAGTCCCGAACCTGTTGGATGCCTTTGGGCTGGGCATAAACGTGTTCTCTTGTCTGAGGAAGACGTCGCTGGCCAGGAGGACTTGTAGTCTCATTAACCTCTTTGGTGTCGTTTCTTGAGGTTTCTTTGTCTTCTGGGCTGTTAGCGAAAGCTTCTGCTGTTGGAGTTTCAATGTCCTTCACGAGGTCCTCTTCACAGGTTTCTTCAGTCGACGCTGGAACTTCCTGTGTCTTGTGGAGGACTTCTTTGGCCTTTTCCTATGTTCGAGGAGAAGGGGCCTCGACTTCGCCCACTTCGACTTCGACCTCGAAGTCTTCTGCAGCTTCGTTTAAGATGGGCTCCTGGTCCTTTTCGGAGTGCTGCTGCTGCACACAGCACAGGACCTTCTTCCAGGATCTGCGGCACCTGGCCGTCAGTGCCTTGCCAAAGCGTCGAAGCTCGTTGATCATTCCGTATTCTTGTAGATCGCTTTGGACAATCTTCTTGTGGGCTTTGAAATAGATCATGACTGGTTGCTGTGAAAAGTGAGTAAACCCAGATTACGTTCTTACGATCGGTGAATACGTTCGCTTGGTCTGATACGTTCACATAGCGTGTTCATTATAACAGTGGAACACTGTGCACATAATCATACATGATACACACATAACTTGTTGATTAAAAGAAAAAATCACACACATACACACACACACACACAACACACACACACACACACACACACACACACACACACACACACACACACACACACACACACACACACACACACACACACACACACACGACTCGTGGCGCAATGGTAGAGTTCCCGGCTACCACTAAGGCTGTCCGGGTATGAATCCCACCCAAGGCTAAAATAGTTTCAGTATTGTTGCGCTGCGAGTCGTTACTCTTGTTGGCGGGGAATTGGGTGTGTGCGTGCGTGTAAGGTCACAGTATTACCCGTAGATCGGTCATATATGAGCTCTGAGCTCTCTTACGGAGGGGAAATAGTTGTTGATCGAGTCCAACACGTGATTGAAGACCTTGGTGAATCACACACACACACACACACACACACACACACACACACACACACACACACACACACACACACACACACACACACACACACACACATACACACACATATATATCTCTTTGCACCAGATGTGGAACTGGCGCAAGTGTGTCTCGACAAATCGAGGGAAATATTCAAAGTTGATTTGTCCACGATGAATATTTCTAAGGGTCAATGGACCCCCGACATTATATCAGGTTTATTTTTCACCAAACAAATTGTTGACAAGTCTCCTCCCCCTCCCCTGACCCGACCTCATGTCATTCTCAGGTCACATAAGGGTTGGGGCAGTGACGTTTATTCTTTAACCATTTCCCTTCCCTTTGTAAGAGATTGCTATTTAAGACGGCATCCTCCTTCCAATTTGTACTACTGAAGAGGATTTTAGTTAGCAATCGAAATATATAGTTTCGCTTAATAAAATCTTTCTTTCGTTTCGTCCGACTATTGGGTTAATTGTGATTTACAAATGTTGTTACTACAATTTGCACCAGTGTTGTGTGTGTGTATATATATATATAATATCATATATATATAATATATATATATATATATATATATATATTATATATATATATGTATAATATATATGTATATTATCCATCTGGACAGATGAAGATAGGAGGGTGATAAAGAAACACAAAGTCAGAGACGATTTTATTCCTCTAACGTTTCGGGTTTTACACCTTCTTCAGAGAGTGTCTCTGAAGAAGGTGTAAAAGCCGAAACGTTAGAGGAATAAACTCGTCTCTGACTTGTGTGTTTCTTTTACCACCCTCGTTATATATATATATATATAGTACAATATATATATATATATTATAAATATTATTATATAATATATGTATATATAATATATGGTATGTATATATATATATAATATATGTACTGTATATGTTTATATATATGTATGTATATGTTTTATATTATATGTATATATGCTAATAAGAACACGGGTACGTGTGTTCACTTATGCAAAGTAGAGCACTTGGAAAAGTAAACTAACGAAGCAGAGTGCTTTCGTATATTACATCTTCAGTGCAACATCTTTGTTGCACTGAAGATGTAATATACGAAGCGTTCTGCTTCGTTAGTTTATTTTTCCAAGTGGTCTACCTTTGCATATGTTATGTTATATGTATATGTATGTATATATGTATGTATATGTATGTATATATGTATGTATATGTATGTATATATGTATGTATATGTATATGTATATATGTATGTATATGTATATATATATATATGTATATGTATATATTTATGTATATATGTATATATATATGTATATGTATATATATGTATATGTATATATATATGTATGTATATGTATATTTATGTATGTATATGTATATATATATATATATATATGTATATATATATCTGTATATGCATATGTATATGTATATAAATATGTTTATGTATATATATTATGTATGTATATGTATATAATATATGTATAATGTATATTAGTATATATATATTAGTATAAATGGGCAGACATGTTCGATTGAAGACCAGAGCTAATTCAATATCCTATCTTCTTAGTGATTTTCTCAATTTTTCTAATAGTTTGTTTGATTCTTGAGGGGAGTCAAACACAAAACTTCCGAGATCCATGATGTTATTGTAACGAAAAACATAACACAAAATATAAATACAAGCTTTCGGTTGAGTCATCCATCCATCTTCAGGTAAGTGAGATTACATATACAGAACAGGAGTTTAAATACAAGTAAAAAGGGGGAACTAGGAGAGTTAGGAGTCGGGTACTGGACGAGGTGAGGTCTTCGTATCAACAGGGACGTCGCTGGACAGCTGGTCACTGTAGCCGGACGTTTGGGCATTGTTTCCACGCATCCTCGCTGTGTAGTTTTAAGGTACTAACTGTGTCTGTCTGTATATTAATGATAGGAGTGTATTGTGTAATGTAGACTCTTTCTAAGATGTGTAGTTTCTTGGTGTTGTTACATTGTTTAAGTATTTTTGTGTTGTTGACTAAATCTTGTCTGTTTGGAGTTTTGTTGTGTGTTTGTGTCATGTGTTTGCGTATGCTTCCTTCACGGGCGTGCATTGTGAGTCTCCTGCTCACAGAGGTAGTGGCAACACCAATGTAAGAAGCATTGGGGAGAAGTTTGCAACCTTCTTCTGGGCAGGAGAATTGGTATACCACATTAGTCTGTTTGAGGAGAGAGTTGTTTTTAGTCATGTTATTTTTCATGATAAGGTTAAAGACTTTTGTGTTTTTGTAGTATATGATGAGGGTCAATTTGTGGTGTGGTTTGGTGCATGTGACGTTACGTGCGAGGATGTCTTTGAGGACACGTTCGTCTGTTTTGTGTGCTGATGTCATTTGCAAACTTCTCCCCAATGGTGTCATTTGCAAACTTCTCCCCAATGCTTCTTACATTGGTGTTACCACTACCTCTGTGAGCAGGAGACTCACAATGCACGCCCGTGAAGGAAGCATACGCAAACGCATGACACAAACACACAGCAAAACTCCAAACAGACAAGATTTAGTCAACAACACAAAAATTCTTAAACAATGTAACAACACCAAGAAACTACACATCTTAGAAAGAGTCTACATTACACAATACACTCCTATCATTAATATACAGACAGACACAGTTAGTACCTTACAACTACACAGCGAGGCTGCGCGGCAACAAGGCCCAAACGTCCGGCTACCGTGACCAGCTGTCCAGCGACGTCCTGTTGATACGAAGACCTCACCTCCGTCCAGTACCTGACTCCTAACTCTCCTAGTTCCCCCCTTTTTACTTGTATTTAAACTCCTGTTCTGTATATGTAATCTCACTTACCTGAAGATGGTTGGATGACTCAACCGAAAGCTTGTATTTATATTTTGTGTTATGTTTTTCGTTACAATAACATCATGGATCTCGGAAGCATTGTGTTTGACCTCCCCCTCAAGAATCAAACAAACTTTTAGAAAAATTGAGAAAATCACTAAGAAGATAGTGGATATTGAATTAGCTCTGGTCTTCAATCGAACATATATATAGATATGTATATGTATATATATATGTATATATATATGTATATGTATATGTATATATATATATATATATATGTATGTATATGTATATGTATGTATATGTATATATATATATGTATATGTATGCATATATATATGTATATGTGTATGTATATATTGTATATATATATAAATATATATAATATATATATATTATATATATATATATCACAACTAACACCACAGTCGGACGTAAGAAAAAAGTTGCGTAAGCGATCCATAAGTTGTTTAAGCGGAACTGTGTTAGTTGTGATTTACAAATGTGTTACTACATTTACTCACCTGTGAATAATATATATATTATATATATATATATATAATATATATATATATATGGTATATATATATTGTATATGAATATATATATGTATATATGTATATGTATATATATTATATATATGTATATATATATGTATATATGTATATATATATGTATATATGTGTATATATAAGTATACATATATATGTATATATATGTATATGTGTGTATATATATGTATATATGTGTATATATATAAGTATACATATATGTTTATATATGTATATATGTATATATGTATATATATGTATATGTATATATATGTATATGTGTATGTATATATATATATATATGTATATATGTATATGTATGTATATACGAGTATATGTATATATATATACATATATATATATATATATATATGTATATGTATATCTATATATATATATGTATATATATGTATGTATGTATAATATGTATATGTATATTTTATATATATATGTATATAATATGTATGTATATATATGTATTTTTGCAGAAACCACCGGGAAATTGAAAAAACAGATACCGAACGTTTTCGTCTATTTAGACATTTTCAAAGGTACAAAAAAGCAATACAGAAAGAAACAATAAATACATAAGAAGACAAGGATACTCGGAGAGGTCCCATGTTACATTTTATCACACACAATTTTGTCAATAATAAAATTGTCCAATTTAAATAAACCCAAACTCAAGTTCATGTTATTTCCAAAATTTCTTTTTATAAAACAAGATTCAATAATATTCCTTTCTATAATATTATTACAAGAAGTAATTATTTTAGAATTTCCCCAGTCAATATTATGACCATAATCCCTTTGGTGGACAAATAATCCACTGGACACTTGCCCCGTTCTAATACTATATTTATGTTGGCCTATTCTTTTTTCTAAGCCTTTGCCTGTTTGGCCTATATAAATAAAATCACAATTTTTACATGGTATATTATAAATACATCCTTCTTTACTTCTTGGGGAATTTTTAATTAACAGACTCTTAATGTTGTTATTATTTTTGAATACTATCTGGATACCAAATTTTTCGAAAATGCTAGGAAGATGGATTAAATTTTCGTGGTACGGAATTGTTAGCATATTTTTATAATTAAATGGTTTGACCTGCGACGTATTAAGAAAACATTTCCTAGCTTTGATTTTTGTTTTATCAATAAGATGTTTTGGATATTTTAAATTTTCTCCAATGTCATAGATGAATTGTATTTCTTGATCCAAGAACTCAGGGGAACAAATTCTATACGCTCTCAGGAACATTGAAGAAAAAACTGACAGCTTGGATTTTTGACTGTGATACGAGTAAAAATGAATGTACGAGAGGACATTGGTCGGCTTCCTGTAAACGTCAAATTTAAAGTATCTTCCACATCGGTAAATATTTACATCTAAAAATGGTAACATATTATTTTCTTCAACCTCTACTGTGAATTTAATGGAATGCACCAAATTATTTAAATCTGACAAAAAAGTATCCAAATATTGATCATTAGGCCAAATGCATAATATGTCGTCAACATACCTGTACCAAACTGCATTAATTGGAAGAATGTTTGGTAATAACTCTCTTTCAAAAAACTCCAGGAAGCCGACCAATGTCCTCTCGTACATTCATTTTTACTCGTATCACAGTCAAAAATCCAAGCTGTCAGTTTTTTCTTCAATGTTCCTGAGAGCTTATAGAATTTGTTCCCCTGAGTTCTTGGATCAAGAAATACAATTCATCTATGACATTGGAGAAAAATTTGATCCATATCTAGGTCGGATGCGAAAAAAAAATCATATTAATAATAAAATAACAAATAAAAACTATAATAATGTAAATAACAAATAAAATACATAAATAAATGCATAGGTATAGTTAAATAATAAACAAACAGGTAAATAGTAAATAATAATAAATTGACATATAACTAATAATAAATGAAAATCAGACAGACAAAAGATAACACAACAAAAACAAATAATGTAAGATAAATTATAATCACTACAGCATCTTACTTAGGTATTTATCTAAATGATTCTTAAAGCTTCGAACTGAACTACATTGCACTACCTGTGCAGGAAGTTTATTCCATTCATTAACTACACGGTTGGCAAAGTTATTTCTACCCACTTCCAAATTGAATCTATTTCCGGGCAGTTTGAGACCATTGTTTCTTGTCTGATTGTCATTCAATGTGAAAATTTTGTCACTTTTGATGTTGTCAATTCCCTTTAAAATCTTAAAGACCTGTATCAAGTCACCTCTGAGTCTACGCTTTTTTAGGGAAAACAGATTCATATGTTTTAGTCGATTTTCGTATGATTTATTTTTGATATTTGGAATGAGTTTTGTGGCTCGCCGTTGTACTTTTCCCAGTCTGTCAATGTCTTTAATGAGATTCGGTGACCATACGGAAACAGCATATTCCAAATGTGGACGAACTAACGATTTATATAGCTTGTTAATGAGTGATGGACTTTTGAAATCAAAAGATCGCGCAATCAGTCCCAGAATCTTATATGCTTTCTCAGAGGCTGAAATACACTGCTTGGATGATTTGAGGTCGTTACTGATAATTACGCCGAGATCTTTTTCACTGTCCACTTTTGTTAACGAATTTCCAAATAACTTGTAATCGTACTTACTGTTATTTTTACCTATGTGCATTACTTTGCATTTACTTGTGTTAAATTTCATTAGCCACTTTTGAGACCATTGCTGTAATTGATCTAAATCTTCTTGAATATCTAATTGGTTTGAGTGATCATTTGCCACTCCGCACAGTTTTGTATCATCATCAAATTTGGAAACAGTAGATTTTAGTCCATGGTCTATATGATTTATATATATGAATAGAAGTGGCCCAAGAACGGAACCCTGAGGAACTCCACTTGTAAAAATGTTCTATCCAGAAGTTTTTCCATTTAAAACAACTCTCTGTTTTCGACCATTCAACCAATTACTAGTCCAACTTAATAGGCTACCACTTATTCCGTGTAAAGCTAATTTAGTAATTAGTCTTTCAACATGGACATAACAAGGTGTAAGTGTTTATGACTACACAAATGCATTTCGTGGGCAAATTTTTGTGACACTTTGACACCCAAAGAAGGAAGGATAACTTTTTTATTAGTTCTATTTAGTTTTCCGAAATTCATATCTGGGCGATGGGCTGTTCAGTAGTATCCAAAATTACTGCGGTGCTCAAGCCTTCCGTAGCTCCATCTCTGGCCGTGGTTACCAACGTAGTTTCGGAAGGCTTCGTAGTTGTAGTAGTTTCGGGGACTCCCATTCTGGCCGTAGGTACTGAGGTAGTTTCCAAAGGCCTGGTAGTTGTAATAGTTGTTGGGCCTTCCGTTGTTGACGTATCGTTGATGAAGGCTTCCATATTTGGAGTAAAAGTCCCGAACCTGTTGGATGCCTTTGGGCTGGGCATAAAAGTGTTCTCTTGTCTGAGGAAGACGTCGCTGGCCAGGAGGACTTGTAGTCTCATTAACCTCTTTGGGGTCGTTTCTTGAGGTTTCTTGGTCTTCTGGGCTGTTAGCGAAAGCTTCTGCTGTTGGAGTTTCAATGTCCTTCACGAGGTCCTCTTCACAGGTTTCTTCAGTCGACGCTGGAACTTCCTGTGTCTTGTGGAGGACTTCTTTGGCCTTTTCCTATGTTCGAGGAGAAGGGGCCTCGACTTCGCCCACTTCGACTTCGACCTCGAAGTCTTCTGCAGCTTCGTTTAAGATGGGCTCCTGGTCCTTTTCGGAGTGCTGCTGCTGCACACAGCACAGGACCTTCTTCCAGGATCTGCGGCACCTGGCCGTCAGTGCCTTGCCAAAGCGTCGAAGCTCGTTGATCATTCCGTATTCTTGTAGATCGCTTTGGACAATCTTCTTGTGGGCTTTGAAATAGATCATGACTGGTTGCTGTGAAAAGTGAGTAAACCCAGATTACGTTCTTACGATCGGTGAATACGTTCGCTTGGTCTGGTACGTTCACATAGCGTGTCCATATAACAGTGGAACACTGTGCACATATTCATACATGAAACACACATCACTTGTTGATTAAAAGAAAAAATCACACACACACACACACACACACACACACGACTCGTGGCGCAATGGTAGAGTTCCCGGCTACCACTAAGGCTGTCCGGGTTTGAATCCCACCCAAGGCTAAAATAGTTTCAGTATTGTTGCGCTGCGAGTCGTTACTCTTGTTGGCGGGGAATTGTGTGTGTGAGTGTGTGTAAGGTCACAGTATTACCCTTAGATCGGTCATATATGAGCTCTGAGCTCTCTTACGGAGGGGAAATAGTTGTTGATCACGAGTCCAACACGTGATTGAAGACCATGGTGAATCACACACACACACACACACACACACACACACACACACACACACACACACACACACACACACACACACACACACATATATCTCCTTGCACCAGATGTGGAACTGGCGCAAGTGTGTCTCGACAAATCGAGGGAAATATTCATCGTGGGCAAATATTCAATTAAAGTGGATTTGTCCACGATGAATATTTCCAAAGGTCAATGGATCCCAAATATGATATCAGGATTATT
>NC_134777.1:124692650-124702650 GCF_046742065.1 Oratosquilla oratoria
GTGTCGGTGTGTTGTTGCATCGATAGACTCTATCTAGGATGAAATGTATTGTTCTGTCGACGTCGATGTTTGTGAATAAACTTTCCACGTCCAGCGATGCTATAATGTGATTTTCTGCGGGAGGGGCATTTGCTAGGATTTCTAGGAATTCTTGGGCTGATGTCAGAGCGTAATCCGTGGGTACGTATGGGGTGAGAATTTCGTTCAGTCTTTTGGCTACTGAATAAGTCGCTGTGGGAATTTGGGAGATGATAGGGCAAATGGGGTTATTGGGCTTGTGTGTTTTTACGTTTCCAAAAGCATGACCAGGGGAGTAGTCCCCTGTTAATTTGTTAAAGTGTGGGCTAGACGATGAGGCGTTGATGGTATCTATTACATTGTTGATTTTCTTTTCGATCTGTTCCGTGGGATTACGAGTGATTTTTGTGAACTTGGAGGTGTCAGTTAGAATGTTGTCCATTTTTGTGAGGTATTCTTGTTTGGAGATTATGGTAAAGGCTGGTGTGTTGCTTATTTGGGGAATTACATGTTCCCCCCTCCTTATAAAGTTGTCGTATGATTTGTTGTTTGTTTTATTATTTATTGTAATTATGTGTACATTATATATAATTGTAATACTACTAGATATCGCAAATGCGATGCACGTCTTTCCCGCGGAAATTGGAGCTTGGCGTCAGTTAAAGCCAGCCTTTGTTGTGTGCACACGCATTCGTTGTCAGTGGTATAAGAAAATATATTGTATTTTTCCTATCGAACTTGGTTTCAATTGGCCACACACACACACACACACACACACACACACACACACACACACACACACACACACACACACACACACACACACACACACACACACACACACACACACACACACACACACACACACACACACACACACACAAAGGATTACAAAGGCGGATTATACCGACAGGAGACCTTTTGATCCATATCTAGGTCGGATGCGAAAAAAAAATCATATTAATAATAAAATAACAAATAAAAACTATAATAATGTAAATAACAAATAAAATACATAAATAAATGCATAGGTATAGTTAAATAATAAACAAACAGGTAAATAGTAAATAATAATAAATTGACATATAACTAATAATAAATGAAAATCAGACAGACAAAAGATAACAAAACAAAAACAAATAATGTAAGATAAATTATAATCATTACAGCATCTTACTTAGGTATTTATCTAAATGATTCTTAAAGCTTCGAACTGAACTACATTGCACTACCTGTGCAGGAAGTTTATTCCATTCATTAACTACACGGTTGGCAAAGTTGTTTCTACCTACTTCCAAATTGAATCTATTTCCGGACAGTTTGAGACCATTGTTTCTTGTCTGATTGTCATTCAATGTGAAAATTTTGTCACTTTTGATGTTGTCAATTCCCTTTAAAATCTTAAAGACCTGTATCAAGTCACCTCTGAGTCTACGCATTTTTAGGGAAAACAGATTCATATGTTATAGTCGATTTTCGTATGATTTATTTTTGATATTTGGAATGAGTTTTGTGGCTCGCCGTTGTACTTTTTCCAGTCTGTCAATGTCTTCAATGAGATTCGGTGACCATACGGAAACAGCATATTCCAAATGTGGACGAACTAACGATTTATATAGCTTGTTAATGAGTGATGGACTTTTAAAATCAAAAGATCGCGCAATCAGTCCCAGAATCTTATTTGCTTTCTCAGAGGCTGAAATACACTGCTTGGATGATTTGAGGTCGTTACTGATAATTACGCCGAGATCTTTTTCACTGTCCACTTTTGTTAACGAATTTCCAAATAACTTGTAATCGTACTTACTGTTATTTTTACCTATGTGCATTACCTTGCATTTACTTGTGTTAAATTTCATTAGCCACTTTTCAGACCATTGCTGTAATTGATCTAAATCTTCTTGAATATCTAATTGGTTTGAGTGATCATTTGCCACTCCGCACAGTTTTGTATCATCAGCAAATTTGGAAACAGTAGATTTTAGTCCATGGTCTATATGATTTATATATACTATGAATAGAAGTGGCCCAAGAACGGAACCCTGAGGAACTCCACTTGTAAAAAATTTCTATCCAGAAGTTTTTCCATTTAAAACAACTCTCTGTTTTCGACCATTCAACCAATTACTAGTCCAACTTAATAGGCTACCACTTATTCCGTGTAAAGCTAATTTAGTAATTAGTCTTTCAACATGGGCATAACAAGGTGTAAGTGTTTATGACTACACAAATGCATTTCGTGGGCAAATTTTTGTGACACTTTGACACCCAAAGAAGGAAGGATAACTTTTTTATTAGTTCTATTTAGTTTTCCGAAATTCATATCTGGGCGATGGGCTGTTCAGTAATATCCAAAATTACTGCGGTGCTCAAGCCTTCCGTAGCTCCATCTCTGGCCGTGGTTACCAACGTAGTTTCGGAAGGCTTCGTAGTTGTAGTAGTTTCGGGGACTCCCATTCTGGCCGTAGGTACTGAGGTAGTTTCCAAAGGCCTGGTAGTTGTAATAGTTGTTGGGCCTTCCGTTGTTGACGTATCGTTGATGAAGGCTTCCATATTTGGAGTAAAAGTCCCGAACCTGTTGGATGCCTTTGGGCTGGGCATAAACGTGTTCTCTTGTCTGAGGAAGACGTCGCTGGCCAGGAGGACTTGTAGTCTCATTAACCTCTTTGGGGTCGTTTCTTGAGGTTTCTTGGTCTTCTGGGCTGTTAGCGAAAGCTTCTGCTGTTGGAGTTTCAATGTCCTTCACGAGGTCCTCTTCACAGGTTTCTTCAGTCGACGCTGGAACTTCCTGTGTCTTGTGGAGGACTTCTTTGGCCTTTTCCTATGTTCGAGGAGAAGGGGCCTCGACTTCGCCCACTTCGACTTCGACCTCGAAGTCTTCTGCAGCTTCGTTTAAGATGGGCTCCTGGTCCTTTTCGGAGTGCTGCTGCTGCACACAGCACAGGACCTTCTTCCAGGATCTGCGGCACCTGGCCGTCAGTGCCTTGCCAAAGCGTCGAAGCTCGTTGATCATTCCGTATTCTTGTAGATCGCTTTGGACAATCTTCTTGTGGGCTTTGAAATAGATCATGACTGGTTGCTGTGAAAAGTGAGTAAACCCAGATTACGTTCTTACGATCGGTGAATACGTTCGCTTGGTCTGGTACGTTCACATAGCGTGTCCATATAACAGTGGAACACTGTGCACATATTCATACATGAAACACACATCACTTGTTGATTAAAAGAAAAAATCACACACATACACACACACACACACACACACACACACACACACACACACACACACACACACGACTCGTGGCGCAATGGTAGAGTTCCCGGCTACCACTAAGGCTGTCCGGGTATGAATCCCACCCAAGGCTAAAATAGTTTCAGTATTGTTGCGCTGCGAGTCGTTACTCTTGTTGGCGGGGAATTGGGTGTGTGCGTGCGTGTAAGGTCACAGTATTACCCTTAGATCGATCATATATGAGCTCTGAGCTCTCTTACGGAGGGGAAATAGTTGTTGATCGAGTCCAACACGTGATTGAAGACCATGGTGAATCACACACACACACACACATATATATATCTCCTTGCACCAGATGTGGAACTGGCGCAAGTGTGTCTCGATAAATCGAGGGAAATATTCATCGTGGGCAAATATTCAATTAAAGTGGATTTGTCCACGATGAATATTTCCAAAGGTCAATGGATCCCAAATATAATATCAGGATTATTCATCACCAAACAAATTGTTAACAATTTTCCTCCCCGTCCCCCTGACCCGACCTCATGTCATTCTCAGGTCACATAAGGGTTGGGGCAGTGACGTTTATTCTTTTCCCATTTCCCTTTCCTTTGTAAGAGGTTGCTATTTAAGACGGCATCCTCCTTCCAATTTGTACTACTGAAGAGGATTGTAGTTAGCAATCGAAATATATAGTTTCGCTTAATAAAATCTTTCTTTCGTTTCGTCTGACTGTGGTGTTAATTGTGATTTACAAATGTGTTACTACAATTTGCACCAGTGTTGTGTGTGTATATATATATATATAATATATATATATATAAATATATATATATATATATAAATATATATATATATATGTATATTATCCATCTGGACAGATGAAGATAGGAGGGTGATAAAGAAACACACAAGTCAGAGACGAGTTTATTCCTCTAACGTTTCGGCTTTTACACCTTCTTCAGAGAGTCTCTCTAAAGAAGGTGTAAAACCTCAAACGTTAGAGGAATAAACTCGTCTCAGACTTGTGTGTTTCTTTACAACCCTCATATCTATATACACATATATACTTATATATGTATATATATATATATATACATATATAATATATGCATATATATAATATATGTATGTATGTATATATATAATATATGTATGTATGTATATATATAATATATGTATGTATGTATATATATAATATATGTATGTATATATATATATATATAATATATGTATGTATATATATATATAATATATGTATGTATATATATATATATATAATATATGTATGTATATGTTTATATATATGTATGTATATGTTTATATATATGTATGTATGCTAATAAGAACACGGGTACGTGTGTTCACTTATGCAAAGTAGACCACTTGGAAAAATAAACTAACGAAGCAGAGCGCTTTCGTATATTACATCTTCAGTGCAACATCTTTGTTGCACTGAAGATGTAATATACGAAAGCGCTCTGCTTCGTTAGTTTATTTTTCCAAGTGGTCTACTTTGCATATGTATGTATATGTATATATATATATGTATGTATATGTATGTATATATGTATGTATATGTATATATATATATGTATGTATATGTATATATATATAATTACTGTTGAATGCTAAAGCACAAGTGGCATAAATGATTTTTAGAGAACATTTCTCTAACTTTCTAAGTATCATTCTCTCTTCATGGTTCAAACTCTGGAGGAAAGTACGAAAGTCGTCAAAGTGGTTTTCCATTTTATACCGACAGCTGTTTCAACCATTTCACATGGTCGTCTTCAGGGTAAAACTGATTACAAATGTGAAAAACATTAGAATATAAAGGCCCGTGGGCCGTACAAACAACAGAGAAGAAATAGAAACGGTGGAAAATGATTGGTGGGAATATGCGGGTGGGCGGGGCCAGGAGGGGGGCCCTAGTCCAACGATGGGCTTATGTCGCGTCTTGTCGGGTTGTCACTTCCGGTGAGTAAATGTCTAGATGCACCCTCTCGCCGGGACCTACGGGGAGCTAATGTCACGTCTTGTCGTCTTGGAACTTCCAGTGGGCAAATGTCACGGTGTGCGAGTCTGTTTTTTCTATTGGAAGGGAGGACATGATCCGATGACTTCTGGACGTTTAATGTAGGCTGCTGTAAAGTAATACTAACTGTCTCGTCAATTATTAAGCGTCCGTAATTAGAGTCTGTGTGAATAATTTCGGTGTCCCTGATGAGGTCTTCCAAACGCGGCTTCTTGTCATGTGTGTCAATGTAATGCTGGTGAATAGCTCCGTTATTTCGGTGTGCTAGCAGTCGCCTTCCTAAGGTGGTCATCGTGTGTCCGACGTAGCTCATGTCGAGGGGCTTGCATGCCTCTTCAGAGCATTTAAATTTGTAGACTACGCCGGTTTTCGATTCCTTGGGTCCTGCAGGGGTGGAGTTATTTTTTATTATTAAGGAGGCTACCAGATTGGGACGGCTGGAGACTCTCAGCAAAACTCTCTCGTAGGGTTCTTTTGGTACAACTCCATCGTTGATAATCCTTCGGAGAGTGTCTACTTCCTGTCTGTAGGCCGTTCCATAGTCTATTTTATGATAAAGTGTAATATGTTTCTTTTTATCGTCAGTGGTCTGGGTTAGTGTGTGGAATTCTTCCATATTCCTCCTTATGACATCCTCAATGAGATCACAAGAGAAACCATTATTAGTTAGCATCTGCCTTACACGCTCCAGTTCGGTGTGGACGGCCTTCCACGTATTGCAGTGGGAAAAGGCTCTTCTCACGTATGCCCCAACAACAGACCTCTTGTAGGAGTCTGGGCATTCTCCCCTTGCATTTAGGCAGCGTCCTACGTTGGTGGCTTTCGTGTAGACAGATGTCGCGTAATGGTTCGAATTCCTCTCATTGAGGATGTCATAAGGAGGAATATGGAAGAATTCCACACACGACATGTGAGGTCTTCGTATCAACAGGACGTCGCTGGACAGCTGGTCACGGTAGCCGGACGTTTGGACCTTGTTGCCGCGCAGCCTCGCTGTGTAGTTGTAAGGTACTAACTGTGTCTGTCTGTATATTAATGATAGGAGTGTATTGTGTAATGTAGACTCTTTCTAAGATGTGTAGTTTCTTGGTGTTGTTACATTGTTTAAGTATTTTTGTGTTGTTGACTAAATCTTGTCTGTTTGGAGTTTTGCTGTGTGTTTGTGTCATGTGTTTGCGTATGCTTCCTTCACGGGCGTGCATTGTGAGTCTCCTGCTCACAGAGGTAGTGGTAACACCAATGTAAGAAGCATTGGGGAGAAGTTTGCAACCTTCTTCTGGGCAGGAGAATTGGTATACCACATTAGTCTGTTTGAGGAGAGAGTTTTTTTAGTCATGTTATTTTTCATGATAAGGTTAAAGACTTTTGTGTTTTTGTAGTATATGATGAGGGTCAATTTGTCGTGTGGGTTGGTGCATGTGACGTTACGTGCGAGGATGTCTTTGAGGACACGTTCGTCTGTTTTGTGTGCTGGTGTCATTTGCAAACTTCTCCCCAATGGTGTCATTTGCAAACTTCTCCCCAATGCTTCTTACATTGGTGTTACCACTACCTCTGTGAGCAGGAGACTCACAATGCACGCCCGTGAAGGAAGCATACGCAAACACATGACACAAACACACAGCAAAACTCCAAACAGACAAGATTTAGTCAACAACACAAAAATACTTAAACAATGTAACAACACCAAGAAACTACACATCTTAGAAAGAGTCTACATTACACAATACACTCCTATCATTAATATACAGACAGACACAGTTAGTACCTTACAACTACACAGCGAGGCTGCGCGGCAACAAGGCCCAAACGTCCGGCTACCGTGACCAGCTGTCCAGCGACGTCCTGTTGATACGAAGACCTCACCTCCGTCCAGTACCTGACTCCTAACTCTCCTAGTTCCCCCCTTTTTACTTGTATTTAAACTCCTGTTCTGTATATGTAATCTCACTTACCTGAAGATGGTTGGATGACTCAACCGAAAGCTTGTATTTATATTTTGTGTTATGTTTTTCGTTACAATAACATCATGGATCTCGGAAGTATTGTGTTTGACCTCCCCTCAAGAATCAAACAAACTATTAGAAAAATTGAGAAAATCACTAAGAAGATAGTGGATATTGAATTAGCTCTGGTCTTCAATCGAACATATATATATATATATATGTGTATATATATATATATATATATATATATATATATATATATATATGTGTGTATATATATATGTATATGTATATATATATGTATATGTATATATATATGTATATGTATATATATATATATGTATATGTATATATATATGTATATGTATAT
Source organism: Oratosquilla oratoria (assembly GCF_046742065.1). Lineage (NCBI taxonomy): Eukaryota > Metazoa > Arthropoda > Malacostraca > Stomatopoda > Squillidae > Oratosquilla > Oratosquilla oratoria. The sequence continues at coordinate 124,700,255 of NC_134777.1, forward strand.
ATATATGTATATGTATATATATGTATATGTATATATATATATGTATATATATGTATATGTATATATATATGTATATATATATGTATATATGTATGTATATATATATATATATGTATATGTATATATATATGTATATGTATATATATATATGTATATGTATATATATGTATATGTATGTATATATATGTGTATGTGTATATATATGTATATGTATATATATATATGTATATATATATGTATATGTATATATATTTGTGTATATATGTATATATATATGTATATATTCCTAAACAGAAATGTAGTAGCACATTTGTAAATTACACACAGGAACCCACAGTCGGAGAAAGAATAAACTTCGAATAAAGAAAAATCCTATATTTCGGCTATCAACTGTAGCCCTCTTCAGGAAAGTACATAAGATAGAGAACAGAGGGGACTTATAAACTACAGTAAGAAGAGATGTGGACAGATGACCTCACTCAGGCGCGGGGCAAACTGGGGTGGCGGAGGAGGGAGGAGGTGAGGAGAGGGGAGGATGTAGTGTCCGCATCAACTTGGCTACTGCTGCGCGTGAGATAATGTCAGGTGTCCACTGCCCTTTAGAAATATTAATATTAGGGCATTCCTCAATTAATGCTGATTCGACTATTTTCCTCCTGAAACCGCAGTGGGACTTGAACACTAATCTGGCCTTACCCCAGTCGAAAGAATGATTCTTATTTTTGACATGAAGAAATACAGCCGAGTTTTCTTGCCCATACCTAATTGACATTTTATGTTCTGCCAATCTAGTGTTCAGGTCTCTCCCGGTTTGACCCAAGTAAACCAAATCACAATCTTTGCAGGGCAAACAATAAACACCAGGTGACTCAACTTCCTTCGGTTTTTGTTGAACGTTCACAATTTGCTTACGCACGGTGTTAGGATAGTGATAGGCAATAGTGAGACGTTCATGAGGAAACAATTTAGTAGAAGAACTGATGGTATTATTAAATGGAATTTTTAAAATGTCCTTAAAGGAGCGGTGAAAACTTGAGGGGACGGAGGTTTTAAAATGGTTGGCCCTAGCCTTACTGAGGGCTTGATTCAGAAACCAAGGTGGATAAGCCAACTTCTCAAGTTGACATTTGATCACCTCAATCTCATGGTCCAGAAGTTGAGGACTGCAAATCCTGAAAGCCCTCAGGAAAAGGCCAGAGGCAACACTTTTCTTAACATTGTCAGGGTGATTGCTAAAAAAGTGGAGATAACTGCCTGAATGGGTGGGCTTACGGTACACTGTAAAGAATAAATTATCATCAGTTCTTCTTAACAAAATATCCAAGAAAGGGATTTGGTGTCCTTCTTCCCATTCAACTTTAAATTTAAGATTCGGGGTCAATTGGTTCAATTTATCATGGAACACTTCAAATGGGCCCCAACTGTCATCCCACGCCGAAAAGATATCGTCTACGTACCTGAGCCAAATCATTTCGGGCGGTTTGATGCTGGGCAAAAGGGTACACTCAAAATACTCCATGTACAAATTGGCCAAAACAGGAGACAAATTGGAACCCATACTGCAACCGAATTTTTGACGGAAGAATTGGTCTTGAAAGGAGAAAACATTTGAAGAAACACACAGGCGAACTAAAGCAAGAATTTTGTTGACAGGGAGGGGGAAAAAGTCTTGAAACGGTTGCAGTTTGGATTCCAAAAAAGTACATCTTCAACATTAATATTCGTAAATAACGAGGACACATCCAGGCTGAGGAGCCTTAAACCCGTACGTAGGGAATTTCTCCAATTCTCATATCACAAATTCATGTGATTTTATTTCTAAGATCAAAAATATGAAAGTTCAGGGTTTAAGGCTCCTCAGCCTGGATGTGTCCTCGTTATTTACGAATATTAATGTTGAAGATGTACTTACTTTTTTGGAATCCAAACTGCAACCGTTTCAAGACTTTTTCCCCCTCCCTGTCAACAAAATTCTTGCTTTAGTTCGCCTGTGTGTTTCTTCAAATGTTTTCTCCTCCTCTTCCCCCTCCCCCTCCCCCCTCCCCCTCCTCCTCCTCCTCCTCCTCCTCCTTTGTTGGAGACTCCTACCCGCCTACAGGGAAGCTCTAGTCTTTTACTTTATCCGCGCCGGCAGCACAATCGCCAACACCCTCTACATGACAACCATCACCACCACCAACATCATTACCATTATATACCATTATCATCCATCATTATCGCCTCCAACACAAATACCACCGCCACCATCATTACTATTACCACTACCACCAACACCACTACTACCACCACCACTACCATCACCATTACCATACCGTCCCATCATAGTTTGAGTGGGGTAGAAGTTCCTAATTCTTGGAAAATTTGAACAATTCCTGGAATTCCATTTGAGGCTGGGT
>NC_134777.1:124707650-124710150 GCF_046742065.1 Oratosquilla oratoria
GCCGTTGTACTTTTTCCAGTCTGTCAATGTCTTCAATGAGATTCGGTGACCATACGGAAACAGCATATTCCAAATGTGGACGAACTAACGATTTATATAGCTTGTTAATGAGTGATGGACTTTTGAAATCAAAAGATCGCGCAATCAGTCCCAGAATCTTATATGCTTTCTCAGAGGCTGAAATACACTGCTTGGATGATTTGAGGTCGTTACTGATAATTACGCCGAGATCTTTTTCACTATCCACTTTTGTTAACGAATTTCCAAATAACTTGTAATCGTACTTACTGTTATTTTTACCTATGTGCATTACCTTGCATTTACTTGTGTTAAATTTCATTAGCCACTTTTCAGACCATTGCTGTAATTGATCTAAATCTTCTTGAATATCTAATTGGTTTGAGTGATCATTTGCCACTCCGCACAGTTTTGTATCATCAGCAAATTTGGAAACAGTAGATTTTAGTCCATGGTCTATATGATTTATATATACTATGAATAGAAGTGGCCCAAGAACGGAACCCTGAGGAACTCCACTTGTAAAAATTTTCTATCCAGAAGTTTTTCCATTTAAAACAACTCTCTGTTTTCGACCATTCAACCAATTACTAGTCCAACTTAATAGGCTACCACTTATTCCGTGTAAAGCTAATTTAGTAATTAGTCTTTCAACATGGGCATAACAAGGTGTAAGTGTTTATGACTACACAAATGCATTTCGTGGGCAAATTTTTGTGACACTTTGACACCCAAAGAAGGAAGGATAACTTTTTTATTAGTTCTATTTAGTTAGGCTGAAATACACTCCTTGGATGATTTGAGGTCGTTACTGATAATTACGCCGAGATCTTTTTCACTATCCACTTTTGTTAACGAATTTCCAAATAACTTGTAATCGTACTTACTGTTATTTTTACCTATGTGCATTACCTTGCATTTACTTGTGTTAAATTTCATTAGCCACTTTTCAGACCATTGCTGTAATTGATCTAAATCTTCTTGAATATCTAATTGGTTTGAGTGATCATTTGCCACTCCGCACAGTTTTGTATCATCAGCAAATTTGGAAACAGTAGATTTTAGTCCATGGTCTATATGATTTATATATACTATGAATAGAAGTGGCCCAAGAACGGAACCCTGAGGAACTCCACTTGTAAAAATTTCTATCCAGAAGTTTTTCCATTTAAAACAACTCTCTGTTTTCGACCATTCAACCAATTACTAGTCCAACTTAATAGGCTACCACTTATTCCGTGTAAAGCTAATTTAGTAATTAGTCTTTCAACATGGGCATAACAAGGTGTAAGTGTTTATGACTACACAAATGCATTTCGTGGGCAAATTTTTGTGACACTTTGACACCCAAAGAAGGAAGGATAACTTTTTTATTAGTTCTATTTAGTTTTCCGAAATTCATATCTGGGCGATGGGCTGTTCAGTAATATCCAAAATTACTGCGGTGCTCAAGCCTTCCGTAGCTCCATCTCTGGCCGTGGTTACCAACGTAGTTTCGGAAGGCTTCGTAGTTGTAGTAGTTTCGGGGACTCCCATTCTGGCCGTAGGTACTGAGGTAGTTTCCAAAGGCCTGGTAGTTGTAATAGTTGTTGGGCCTTCCGTTGTTGACGTATCGTTGATGAAGGCTTCCATATTTGGAGTAAAAGTCCCGAACCTGTTGGATGCCTTTGGGCTGGGCATAAACGTGTTCTCTTGTCTGAGGAAGACGTCGCTGGCCAGGAGGACTTGTAGTCTCATTAACCTCTTTGGGGTCGTTTCTTGAGGTTTCTTGGTCTTCTGGGCTGTTAGCGAAAGCTTCTGCTGTTGGAGTTTCAATGTCCTTCACGAGGTCCTCTTCACAGGTTTCTTCAGTCGACGCTGGAACTTCCTGTGTCTTGTGGAGGACTTCTTTGGCCTTTTCCTATGTTCGAGGAGAAGGGGCCTCGACTTCGCCCACTTCGACTTCGACCTCGAAGTCTTCTGCAGCTTCGTTTAAGATGGGCTCCTGGTCCTTTTCGGAGTGCTGCTGCTGCACACAGCACAGGACCTTCTTCCAGGATCTGCGGCACCTGGCCGTCAGTGCCTTGCCAAAGCGTCGAAGCTCGTTGATCATTCCGTATTCTTGTAGATCGCTTTGGACAATCTTCTTGTGGGCTTTGAAATAGATCATGACTGGTTGCTGTGAAAAGTGAGTAAACCCAGATTACGTTCTTACGATCGGTGAATACGTTCGCTTGGTCTGATACGTTCACATAGCGTGTTCATATAACAGTGGAACACTGTGCACATATTCATACATGAAACACACATCACTTGTTGATTAAAAGAAAAAAATCACACACATACACACACACACACACACACACACACACACACACACACACACACACACACACACACACACACGACTCGTGGCGCAATGGTAGAGTTCCCGGCTACCACTAAGGCTGTCCGGGTATGAATCCCACCCAAGGCTAAAATAGTTTCAGTATTGTTGCGCTGC
>NC_134777.1:124717650-124727650 GCF_046742065.1 Oratosquilla oratoria
ATGTCGCTGTGGGAATTTGGGAGATGATAGGGCAAATGGGGTTGTTGGGCTTGTGTGTTTTTACGTTTCCAAAAGCATGGCCAGGGGAGTAGTCCCCTGTTAATTTGTTAAAGTGTGGGCTAGACGATGAGGCGTTGATGGTATCTATTACATTGTTGATTTTCTTTTTGATCTGTTCCGTGGGATTACGAGTGATTTTTGTGAACTTGGAGGTGTCAGTTAGAATGTTGTCCATTTTTGTGAGGTATTCTTGTTTGGATATTATGGTAAAGGCTGGTGTGTTGCTTATTTGGGGAATTACATGTTCCCCCCTCCTTATAAAGTTATCGTATGATTTGTTGTTTGTTTTATTATTTATTGTAATTATGTGTACATTATATATAATTGTAATACTACTAGATATCGCAAATGCGATGCACGTCTTTCCCGCGGAAATTGGAGCTTGGCGTCAGTTAAAGCCAGCCTTTGTTGTGTGCACACGCATTCGTTGTCAGTGGTATAAGAAAATATATTGTATTTTTCCTATCGAACTTGGTTTCAATTGGCCACCCAACACACACACACACACACACACACACATTGTCAATTCCCTTTAAAATCTTAAAGACCTGTATCAAGTCACCTCTGAGTCTACGCTTTTTTAGGGAAAACAGATTCATATGTTTTAGTCGATTTTCGTATGATTTATTTTTGATATTTGGAATGAGTTTTGTGGCTCGCCGTTGTACTTTTTCCAGTCTGTCAATGTCTTTAATGAGATTCGGTGACCATACGGAAACAGCATATTCCAAATGTGGACGAACTAACGATTTATATAGCTTGTTAATGAGTGATGGACTTTTGAAATCAAAAGATCGCGCAATCAGTCCCAGAATCTTATATGCTTTCTCAGAGGCTGAAATACACTGCTTGGATGATTTGAGGTCGTTACTGATAATTACGCCGAGATCTTTTTCACTGTCCACTTTTGTTAACGAATTTCCAAATAACTTGTAATCGTACTTACTGTTATTTTTACCTATGTGCATTACCTTGCATTTACTTGTGTTAAATTTCATTAGCCACTTTTGAGACCATTGCTGTAATTGATCTAAATCTTCTTGAATATCTAATTGGTTTGAGTGATCATTTGCCACTCCGCACAGTTTTGTATCATCAGCAAATTTGGAAACAGTAGATTTTAGTCCATGGTCTATATGATTTATATATACTATGAATAGAAGTGGTCCAAGAACAGAACCCTGAGGAGCTCCACTTGTAAAAAATTTCTATCCAGAATTTTTTTCCATTTAAAACAACTCTTTATTTTTTATCATTCAACCAATTACTAGTCCAACTTAATAGGCTACCACTTATTCCGTGTAAAGCTAATTTAGTAATTAGTCTTTCAACATGGGCATAACAAGGTGTAAGTGTTTATGACTACACAAATGCATTTCGTGGGCAAATTTTTGTGACACTTTGACACCCAAAGAAGGAAGGATAACTTTTTTATTAGTTCTATTTAGTTTTCCGAAATTCATATCTGGGCGATGGGCTGTTCAGTAATATCCAAAATTACTGCGGTGCTCAAGCCTTCCGTAGCTCCATCTCTGGCCGTGGTTACCAACGTAGTTTCGGAAGGCTTCGTAGTTGTAGTAGTTTCGGGGACTCCCATTCTGGCCGTAGGTACTGAGGTAGTTTCCAAAGGCCTGGTAGTTGTAATAGTTGTTGGGCCTTCCGTTGTTGACGTATCGTTGATGAAGGCTTCCATATTTGGAGTAAAAGTCCCGAACCTGTTGGATGCCTTTGGGCTGGGCATAAACGTGTTCTCTTGTCTGAGGAAGACGTCGCTGGCCAGGAGGACTTGTAGTCTCATTAACCTCTTTGGTGTCATTTCTTGAGGTTTCTTGGTCTTCTGGGCTGTTAGCGAAAGCTTCTGCTGTTGGAGTTTCAATGTCCTTCACGAGGTCCTCTTCACAGGTTTCTTCAGTCGACGCTGGAACTTCCTGTGTCTTGTGGAGGACTTCTTTGGCCTTTTCCTATGTTCGAGGAGAAGGGGCCTCGACTTCGCCCACTTCGACTTCGACCTCGAAGTCTTCTGCAGCTTCGTTTAAGATGGGCTCCTGGTCCTTTTCGGAGTGCTGCTGCTGCACACAGCACAGGACCTTCTTCCAGGATCTGCGGCACCTGGCCGTCAGTGCCTTGCCAAAGCGTCGAAGCTCGTTGATCATTCCGTATTCTTGTAGATCGCTTTGGACAATCTTCTTGTGGGCTTTGAAATAGATCATGACTGGTTGCTGTGAAAAGTGAGTAAACCCAGATTACGTTCTTACGATCGGTGAATACGTTCGCTTGGTCTGATACGTTCACATAGCGTGTTCATATAACAGTGGAACACTGTGCACATATTCATACATGAAACACACATCACTTGTTGATTAAAAGAAAAAATCACACACATACACACACACACACACACACACACACACACACACACACACACACACACACACACACGACTCGTGGCGCAATGGTAGAGTTCCCGGCTACCACTAAGGCTGTCCGGGTATGAATCCCACCCAAGGCTAAAATAGTTTCAGTATTGTTGCGCTGCGAGTCGTTACTCTTGTTGGCGGGGAATTGGGTGTGTGCGTGCGTGTAAGGTCACAGTATTACCCTTAGATCGGTCATATATGAGCTCTGAGCTCTCTTACGGAGGGGAAATAGTTGTTGATCGAGTCCAACACGTGATTGAAGACCATGGTGAATCACACACACACACACACACACACACACACACACACACACACACACACACACACACACACACACACACACACACACACACACACACATATATATCTCCTTGCACCAGATGTGGAACTGGCGCAAGTGTGTCTCGACAAATCGAGGGAAATATTCATCGTGGGCAAATATTCAATTAAAGTGGATTTGTCCACGATGAATATTTCCAAAGGTCAATGGATCCCAAATATAATATCAGGATTATTCATCACCAAACAAATTGTTAACAATTTTCCTCCCCGTCCCCCTGACCCGACCTCATGTCATTCTCAGGTCACATAAGGGTTGGGGCAGTGACGTTTATTCTTTAACCATTTCCCTTCCCTTTGTAAGAGGTTGCTATTTAAGATGGCATCCTCCTTCCAATTTGTACTACTGAAGAGGATTGTAGTTAGCAATCGAAATATATAGTTTCGCTTAATAAAATCTTTCTTTCGTTTCGTCCGACTGTGGTGTTAATTGTGATTTACAAATGTGTTACTACAATTTGCACCAGTGTTGTGTGTGTATATATATATATATATATATATATATATATATATATATATATATGTAATATATATATATATATATGTATATTATCCATCTGGACATATGAAGATGGGAGGGTGGTAAAGAACACAAGTCAGAGCTGAGTTTATTCCTATAATATTTGGCTGTACACCTTCTTCAAGTCTCTCTGAAGAAGGTGTAGAGCCGAAACGTTAGAGGAATAAACTCAGCTTTGACTTGTGTGTTTCTTTACCACCCTCGTTTATATATGTATGTATATATATATATGTATATATATATGTATATATATATATATATATATATATGTGTATGTATGTATATATATAATATATGTATGTATGTATATATATAATATATGTATGTATGTATATATATAATATATGTATGTATATATATATAATATATGTATGTATGTATATATATATAATATATGTATGTATATGTTTATATATATATATGTATGTATATGTTTATATATATGTATGTATGCTAATAAGAACACGGGTACGTGTGTTCACTTATGCAAAGTAGACCACTTGGAAAAATAAACTAACGAAGCAGAGCGCTTTCGTATATTACATCTTCAGTGCAACATCTTTGTTGCACTGAAGATGTAATATACGAAAGCGCTCTGCTTCGTTAGTTTATTTTTCCAAGTGGTCTACTTTGCATATGTATGTATATGTATATATATATGTATGTATATGTATGTATATATGTATGTATATGTATATATATATGTATGTATATGTATATATATATAATTACTGTTGAATGCTAAAGCACAAGTGGCATAAATGATTTTTAGAGAACATTTCTCTAACTTTCTAAGTATCATTCTCTCTTCATGGTTCAAACTCTGGAGGAAAGTACGAAAGTCGTCAAAGTGGTTTTCCATTTTATACCGACAGCTGTTTCAACCATTTCACATGGTCGTCTTCAGGGTAAAACTGATTACAAATGTGAAAAACATTAGAATATAAAGGCCCGTGGGCCGTACAAACAACAGAGAAGAAATAGAAACGGTGGAAAATGATTGGTGGGAATATGCGGGTGGGCGGGGCCAGGAGGGGGGCCCTAGTCCAACGATGGGCTTATGTCGCGTCTTGTCGGGTTGTCACTTCCGGTGAGTAAATGTCTAGATGCACCCTCTCGCCGGGACCTACGGGGAGCTAATGTCACGTCTTGTCGTCTTGGAACTTCCAGTGGGCAAATGTCACGGTGTGCGAGTCTGTTTTTTCTATTGGAAGGGAGGACATGATCCGATGACTTCTGGACGTTTAATGTAGGCTGCTGTAAAGTAATACTAACTGTCTCGTCAATTATTAAGCGTCCGTAATTAGAGTCTGTGTGAATAATTTCGGTGTCCCTGATGAGGTCTTCCAAACGCGGCTTCTTGTCATGTGTGTCAATGTAATGCTGGTGAATAGCTCCGTTATTTCGGTGTGCTAGCAGTCGCCTTCCTAAGGTGGTCATCGTGTGTCCGACGTAGCTCATGTCGAGGGGCTTGCATGCCTCTTCAGAGCATTTAAATTTGTAGACTACGCCGGTTTTCGATTCCTTGGGTCCTGCAGGGGTGGAGTTATTTTTTATTATTAAGGAGGCTACCAGATTGGGACGGCTGGAGACTCTCAGCAAAACTCTCTCGTAGGGTTCTTTTGGTACAACTCCATCGTTGATAATCCTTCGGAGAGTGTCTACTTCCTGTCTGTAGGCCGTTCCATAGTCTATTTTATGATAAAGTGTAATATGTTTCTTTTTATCGTCAGTGGTCTGGGTTAGTGTGTGGAATTCTTCCATATTCCTCCTTATGACATCCTCAATGAGATCACAAGAGAAACCATTATTAGTTAGCATCTGCCTTACACGCTCCAGTTCGGTGTGGACGGCCTTCCACGTATTGCAGTGGGAAAAGGCTCTTCTCACGTATGCCCCAACAACAGACCTCTTGTAGGAGTCTGGGCATTCTCCCCTTGCATTTAGGCAGCGTCCTACGTTGGTGGCTTTCGTGTAGACAGATGTCGCGTAATGGTTCGAATTCCTCTCATTGAGGATGTCATAAGGAGGAATATGGAAGAATTCCACACACGACATGTGAGGTCTTCGTATCAACAGGACGTCGCTGGACAGCTGGTCACGGTAGCCGGACGTTTGGGCCTTGTTGCCGCGCAGCCTCGCTGTGTAGTTGTAAGGTACTAACTGTGTCTGTCTGTATATTAATGATAGGAGTGTATTGTGTAATGTAGACTCTTTCTAAGATGTGTAGTTTCTTGGTGTTGTTACATTGTTTAAGTATTTTTGTGTTGTTGACTAAATCTTGTCTGTTTGGAGTTTTGTTGTGTGTTTGTGTCATGTGTTTGCGTATGCTTCCTTCACGGGCGTGCATTGTGAGTCTCCTGCTCACAGAGGTAGTGGTAACACCAATGTAAGAAGCATTGGGGAGAAGTTTGCAACCTTCTTCTGGGCAGGAGAATTGGTATACCACATTAGTCTGTTTGAGGAGAGAGTTGTTTTTAGTCATGTTATTTTTCATGATAAGGTTAAAGACTTTTGTGTTTTTGTAGTATATGATGAGGGTCAATTTGTCGTTTGGGTTGGTGCATGTGACGTTACGTGCGAGGATGTCTTTGAGGACACGTTCGTCTGTTTTGTGTGCTGGTGTCATTTGCAAACTTCTCCCCAATGGTGTCATTTGCAAACTTCTCCCCAATGCTTCTTACATTGGTGTTACCACTACCTCTGTGAGCAGGAGACTCACAATGCACGCCCGTGAAGGAAGCATACGCAAACACATGACACAAACACACAGCAAAACTCCAAACAGACAAGATTTAGTCAACAACACAAAAATTCTTAAACAATGTAACAACACCAAGAAACTACACATCTTAGAAAGAGTCTACATTACACAATACACTCCTATCATTAATATACAGACAGACACAGTTAGTACCTTACAACTACACAGCGAGGCTGCGCGGCAACAAGGCCCAAACGTCCGGCTACCGTGACCAGCTGTCCAGCGACGTCCTGTTGATACGAAGACCTCACCTCCGTCCAGTACCTGACTCCTAACTCTCCTAGTTCCCCCCTTTTTACTTGTATTTAAACTCCTGTTCTGTATATGTAATCTCACTTACCTGAAGATGGTTGGATGACTCAACCGAAAGCTTGTATTTATATTTTGTGTTATGTTTTTCGTTACAATAACATCATGGATCTCGGAAGTATTGTGTTTGACCTCCCCTCAAGAATCAAACAAACTATTAGAAAAATTGAGAAAATCACTAAGAAGATAGTGGATATTGAATTAGCTCTGGTCTTCAATCGAACATATATATATATATATGTGTATATATATGTATATGTATATATATATGTATATGTATATATATATGTATATGTATATATATATGTATATGTATATATATATTGCTATAGTTGGGCAGTAGATCCTCTTTAAGGCAAATGTCATTAAAATTTGCAGCAGCTTCTGCGTTCACGAGTTTTTTGCTGACATTCTCAACTTTTCTAATGCTGGCGCGCTGAGTCGTGCTAAGTTCTTTAATTACCTGACCAAATAGCATTGGAGGTATAAGTAAAGGCATTGGAATTATCTTCTCTAATTTTATGCAGAGCTTTCGCCTAACTGTTAGGCATCTTCAGTGCTAATGAGTACAGTGTGTGGGAAATGATCTTATATACACAATACACAGATCACAGACACATGCGTGCTGATCCGGTTGACCAATCAGGAGGCAGGAACACTAAGCTCCGCCCCCAGGCCTAGCGGCTGATCCTTAAGGTGACCTCGATGTCTTTTGATGTGGGAATAATAAATGGATCCGGAATCTGTCTGTTCATCGTGGGGTTTTTATCTTTTATGTATAAGGCTTCTAGGATATGAAGGCGTGTGTGGTTTGTTTCTGTCTGTAAAATAGTGATGCCCTCCTCCAAATTCTTTCTTGTCAGTGGGGTCTGATGTACGTCTTCGTGGTGTCGCTTGATAGCGCCATTGGAGAGATGAAGGGTGAGACGCCTCGTGAGCTTCGTCGTAGTCATCCCTATGTATGTTTCATTGAGGGCTTCACAGTTCCCTTTTCTGCAGGAGTATTCATACACGAGATGGCTACGCTGAAGTTCCGGTGTCCTCTGGCAGGGGTTGTTCTTTATAAGGAGTTGGGATGTCTTCATGTTTTTATAGAAAATAACCAGATCTATTTTGTCGTTGTCGTTGGTGGGTTTCACGTCTTTGTGGATGATTTTTCTAAGGGCTTCCTCATCGGCTCTATAATGGGTGGACATGGTGTTTTGGTAGAAAATTTTAATCCTGGCTTCTCCTACTGGTTTTTCTGCTGGGGTTGAATACCATCTATCAAGGTGCTTGTTAATGGCAAATTGCACCTCTCTATTAGAGAAGCCATTGTTTACCAGGACCTGCGTCGTTCTGTCGAGCTCTGCGTGGGTTCGGGCCCAGTCGCTACAGTGCGTCAGTGCCCTTCTGACATAAGCATCGATTGTGGACCTCCGGTAGCGTTGAGGGCATTCACTGTTGCCGTTGAGGCAGAGTCCTGGGTTGGTGGGCTTTGTATATACTCCGGTCCTAAAACCTTGAGAACTGGCTTCAACCTTTACATCTAGGAAAGGGAGCTGCTTACTGATACTGTTCTCTGAAGTAAAGTTTAGGCCGGAGACGCGCTGTAGGTTGCTCCTCAGGTCTTCAAGCTCCCTACGGTCCCTCACGAGGACGAAAATATCGTCTACGTAACGAACGTATATGGGAGTCTTTCTGGTAGTTGTGTAGACGTCTCTCTCCTCCTTCACCATGAAAAAATTGGCGAAGAGGACTCCAAGGGGCGAGCCCATAGCCACACCATCAACTTGCCTGTAGAGTTGTTTATTGGGACCATAGAAAGGGGCTTCCTTGGTACAAATCTCCAGTAGTTGGCGTAGGAGATTTTTGGGGATCTTTATCTTTGCAGGGCCATCCTCAGGGTAGACTACCTGTAGGATGTAATCTATGGTCCTATCCACGGGGACGTGGGTGAAGAGAGACTCCGCGTCGAGGGATGCGATATCACCTTTGGCATCGACACCTTTGAGGATGGACAGAAAGTCAGCGGTAGACTCAATGCTGTAGTCCTTAGGAATGAAGGGTGTTAGGAGGGCGTTCAATCTTTTGGCTAAATGATAGGAAGGAGTCGGAATCTGAGAGATGATGGGTCGCAGTGGGTTGTTCATCTTATGAGTTTTTACATTCCCATAGCAGTAGCCTGGGGTGAAATCCCCAGAAAGTTTCTGCAGCTTAACCCCATCCATGTCGGCGTTCACGGCGTCAATGATTTTATTGATTTTTGTCTTTTGTATATATATGTATATGTATATATATATGTATATGTATATATATATGTATATGTATATATATATGTATATGTATATATGTATGTATATGTATATATATATGTATATGTATATATATATATATATATGTATATATACGTATATGTATATATATATGTGTATATATGTATATATATATATGTATATATTCCTAAACAGAAATGTAGTAGCACATTTGTAAATTACACACAGGAACCCACAGTCGGAGAAAGAATAAACTTCGAATAAAGAAAAATCCTATATTTCGGCTATCAACTGTAGCCCTCTTCAGGAAAGTACATAAGATAGAGAACAGAGGGGACTTATAAACTACAGTAAGAAGAGATGTGGACAGTTGACCTCACTCAGGCGCGGGGCAAACTGGGGTGGCGGAGGAGGGAGGAGGTGAGGAGAGGGGAGGATGTAGTGTCCGCATCAACTTGGCTACTGCTGCGCGTGAGATAATGTCAGGTGTCCACTGCCCTTTAGAAATATTAATATTAGGGCATTCCTCAATTAATGCTGATTCGACTATTTTCCTCCTGAAACCGCAGTGGGACTTGAACACTAATCTGGCCTTACCCCAGTCGAAAGAATGATTCTTATTTTTGACATGAAGAAATACAGCCGAATTTTCTTGCCCATACCTAATTGACCTTTTATGTTCTGCCAATCTAGTGTTCAGGTCTCTCCCGGTTTGACCCAAGTAAACCAAATCACAATCTTTGCAGGGCAAACAATAAACACCAGGTGACTCAACTTCCTTCGGTTTTTGTTGAACGTTCACAATTTGCTTACGCACGGTGTTAGGATAGTGATAGGCAATAGTGAGACGTTCATGAGGAAACAATTTAGTAGAAGAACTGATGGTATTATTAAATGGAATTTTTAAAATGTCCTTAAAGGAGCGGTGAAAACTTGAGGGGACGGAGGTTTTAAAATGGTTGGCCCTAGCCTTACTGAGGGCTTGATTCAGAAACCAAGGTGGATAAGCCAACTTCTCAAGTTGACATTTGATCACCTCAATCTCATGGTCCAGAAGTTGAGGACTGCAAATCCTGAAAGCCCTCAGGAAAAGGCCAGAGGCAACACTTTTCTTAACATTGTCAGGGTGATTGCTAAAAAAGTGGAGATAACTGCCTGAATTGGTGGGCTTACGGTACACTGTAAAGAATAAATTATCATCAGTTCTTTTTAACAAAATATCCAAGAATGGGATTTAGTGTCCTTCTTCCCATTCAACTTTAAATTTAAGATTCGGGGTCAATTGGTTCAATTTATCATGGAACACTTCAAATGGGCCCCAACTGTCATCCCACGC
>NC_134777.1:124732650-124735150 GCF_046742065.1 Oratosquilla oratoria
TGGAATGAGTTTTGTGGCTCGCCGTTGTACTTTTTCCAGTCTGTCAATGTCTTCAATGAGATTCGGTGACCATACGGAAACAGCATATTCCAAATGTGGACGAACTAACGATTTATATAGCTTGTTAATGAGTGATGGACTTTTAAAATCAAAAGATCGCGCAATCAGTCCCAGAATCTTATTTGCTTTCTCAGAGGCTGAAATACACTGCTTGGATGATTTGAGGTCGTTACTGATAATTACGCCGAGATCTTTTTCACTATCCACTTTTGTTAACGAATTTCCAAATAACTTGTAATCGTACTTACTGTTATTTTTACCTATGTGCATTACCTTGCATTTACTTGTGTTAAATTTCATTAGCCACTTTTGAGACCATTGCTGTAATTGATCTAAATCTTCTTGAATATCTAATTGGTTTGAGTGATCATTTGCCACTCCGCACAGTTTTGTATCATCAGCAAATTTGGAAACAGTAGATTTTAGTCCATGGTCTATATGATTTATATATACTATGAATAGAAGTGGCCCAAGAACGGAACCCTGAGGAACTCCACTTGTAAAAAATTTCTATCCAGAAGTTTTTCCATTTAAAACAACTCTCTGTTTTCGACCATTCAACCAATTACTAGTCCAACTTAATAGGCTACCACTTATTCCGTGTAAAGCTAATTTAGTAATTAGTCTTTCAACATGGGCATAACAAGGTGTAAGTGTTTATGACTACACAAATGCATTTCGTGGGCAAATTTTTGTGACACTTTGACACCCAAAGAAGGAAGGATAACTTTTTTATTAGTTCTATTTAGTTTTCCGAAATTCATATCTGGGCGATGGGCTGTTCAGTAATAATCCAAAATTTACTGCGGTGCTCAAGCCTTCCGTAGCTCCATCTCTGGCCGTGGTTACCAACGTAGTTTCGGAAGGCTTCGTAGTTGTAGTAGTTTCGGGGACTCCCATTCTGGCCGTAGGTACTGAGGTAGTTTCCAAAGGCCTGGTAGTTGTAATAGTTGTTGGGCCTTCCGTTGTTGACGTATCGTTGATGAAGGCTTCCATATTTGGAGTAAAAGTCCCGAACCTGTTGGATGCCTTTGGCTGGGCATAAACGTGTTCTCTTGTCTGAGGAAGACGTCGCTGGCCAGGAGGACTTGTAGTCTCATTAACCTCTTTGGGGTCGTTTCTTGAGGTTTCTTGGTCTTCTGGGCTGTTAGCGAAAGCTTCTGCTGTTGGAGTTTCAATGTCCTTCACGAGGTCCTCTTCACAGGTTTCTTCAGTCGACGCTGGAACTTCCTGTGTCTTGTGGAGGACTTCTTTGGCCTTTTCCTATGTTCGAGGAGAAGGGGCCTCGACTTCGCCCACTTCGACTTCGACCTCGAAGTCTTCTGCAGCTTCGTTTAAGATGGGCTCCTGGTCCTTTTCGGAGTGCTGCTGCTGCACACAGCACAGGACCTTCTTCCAGGATCTGCGGCACCTGGCCGTCAGTGCCTTGCCAAAGCGTCGAAGCTCGTTGATCATTCCGTATTCTTGTAGATCGCTTTGGACAATCTTCTTGTGGGCTTTGAAATAGATCATGACTGGTTGCTGTGAAAAGTGAGTAAACCCAGATTACGTTCTTACGATCGGTGAATACGTTCGCTTGGTCTGATACGTTCACATAGCGTGTTCATATAACAGTGGAACACTGTGCACATATTCATACATGAAACACACATCACTTGTTGATTAAAAGAAAAAATCACACACATACACACACACACACACACACACACACACACACACACACACACACACACACACACACACACACACACGACTCGTGGCGCAATGGTAGAGTTCCCGGCTACCACTAAGGCTGTCCGGGTATGAATCCCACCCAAGGCTAAAATAGTTTCAGTATTGTTGCGCTGCGAGTCGTTACTCTTGTTGGCGGGGAATTGGGTGTGTGCGTGCGTGTAAGGTCACAGTATTACCCTTAGATCGGTCATATATGAGCTCTGAGCTCTCTTACGGAGGGGAAATAGTTGTTGATCGAGTCCAACACGTGATTGAAGACCATGGTGAATCACACACACACACACACACACACACACACACACACACACACACACACACACACACACACACACACACACACACACACACACACACACACATATATATCTCCTTGCACCAGATGTGGAACTGGCGCAAGTGTGTCTCGACAAATCGAGGGAAATATTCATCGTGGGCAAATATAATATCAGGATTATTCATCACCAAACAAATTGTTAACAATTTTCCTCCCCGTCCCCCTGACCCGACCTCATGTCATTCTCAGGTCACATAAGGGTTGGGGCAGTGACGTTTATTCTTTAACCATTTCCCTTCCCTTTGTGTTTGGAACTCGACAGCCCACCAGTGATTGATGGGAATAACTCTCATTCGTCAGGGGAGAGGTGAAGAGCCTACGACAGGAGGCCTGTACCTGCGGCAGAAGCCGCCACCTTTGCTCTATTCGCCT
>NC_134777.1:124737650-124740150 GCF_046742065.1 Oratosquilla oratoria
ATTTGAGGTCGTTACTGATAATTACGCAGAGATCTTTTTCACTATCCATTTTTTGTTAACGAATTTCCTAATAACTTGTAATCGTACTTACTATTATTTTTACCTATGTGCATTACCTTGCATTTACTTGTGTTAAATTTCATTAGCCACTTTTGAGACCATTGCTGTAATTGATCTAAATCTTCTTGAATATCTAATTGGTTTGAGTGATCATTTGCCACTCCGGACAGTTTTGTATCATCAGCAAATTTGGAAACAGTAGATTTTAGTCCATGGTCTATATGATTTATATATACTATGAATAGAAGTGGCCCAAGAACGGAACCCTGAGGAACTCCACTTGTAAAAAATTTCTATCCAGAAGTTTTTCCATTTAAAACAACTCTCTGTTTTCGACCATTCAACCAATTACTAGTCCAACTTAATAGGCTACCACTTATTCCGTGTAAAGCTAATTTAGTAATTAGTCTTTCAACATGGGCATAACAAGGTGTAAGTGTTTATGACTACACAAATGCATTTCGTGGGCAAATTTTTGTGACACTTTGACACCCAAAGAAGGAAGGATAACTTTTTTATTAGTTCTATTTAGTTTTCCGAAATTCATATCTGGGCGATGGGCTGTTCAGTAATATCCAAAATTACTGCGGTGCTCAAGCCTTCCGTAGCTCCATCTCTGGCCGTGGTTACCAACGTAGTTTCGGAAGGCTTCGTAGTTGTAGTAGTTTCGGGGACTCCCATTCTGGCCGTAGGTACTGAGGTAGTTTCCAAAGGCCTGGTAGTTGTAATAGTTGTTGGGCCTTCCGTTGTTGACGTATCGTTGATGAAGGCTTCCATATTTGGAGTAAAAGTCCCGAACCTGTTGGATGCCTTTGGGCTGGGCATAAACGTGTTCTCTTGTCTGAGGAAGACGTCGCTGGCCAGGAGGACTTGTAGTCTCATTAACCTCTTTGGGGTCGTTTCTTGAGGTTTCTTGGTCTTCTGGGCTGTTAGCGAAAGCTTCTGCTGTTGGAGTTTCAATGTCCTTCACGAGGTCCTCTTCACAGGTTTCTTCAGTCGACGCTGGAACTTCCTGTGTCTTGTGGAGGACTTCTTTGGCCTTTTCCTATGTTCGAGGAGAAGGGGCCTCGACTTCGCCCACTTCGACTTCGACCTCGAAGTCTTCTGCAGCTTCGTTTAAGATGGGCTCCTGGTCCTTTTCGGAGTGCTGCTGCTGCACACAGCACAGGACCTTCTTCCAGGATCTGCGGCACCTGGCCGTCAGTGCCTTGCCAAAGCGTCGAAGCTCGTTGATCATTCCGTATTCTTGTAGATCGCTTTGGACAATCTTCTTGTGGGCTTTGAAATAGATCATGACTGGTTGCTGTGAAAAGTGAGTAAACCCAGATTACGTTCTTACGATCGGTGAATACGTTCGCTTGGTCTGATACGTTCACATAGCGTGTTCATATAACAGTGGAACACTGTGCACATATTCATACATGAAACACACATCACTTGTTGATTAAAAGAAAAAATCACACACATACACACACACACACACACACACACACACACACACACACACTGTGGTTAGAGCTCTGGCCTGCCACTACGGAGATCCGGGTTCGACTCTCGCCCGGGGCTGAAATAATATCAGTATCGCAGCGCTGAGGGGTGTTACTCCAACTCTCGTGGGCGGGGAGTTGGGGGTGTGTGTGTGTGCAAGGTCATAGCATTACCCATAGATCGGACCTACGAGCTCTGAGCTCTCTTCCAGGAGGGAAATAGCTGTCGATCACGAGTCCAACACGTGATCCAAAGACCAAGTGAAAAGACCAAGTGAATACACACACACACACACACACACACACACACACACACACACGACTCGTGGCGCAATGGTAGAGTTCCCGGCTACCACTAAGGCTGTCCGGGTATGAATCCCACCCAAGGCTAAAATAGTTTCAGTATTGTTGCGCTGCGAGTCGTTACTCTTGTTGGCGGGGAATTGGGTGTGTGCGTGCGTGTAAGGTCACAGTATTACCCTTAGATCGGTCATATATGAGCTCTGAGCTCTCTTACGGAGGGGAAATAGTTGTTGATCGAGTCCAACACGTGATTGAAGACCATGGTGAATCACACACACACACACACACACACACACACACACACACACACACACACACACACACACACACACATATATATCTCCTTGCACCAGATGTGGAACTGGCGCAAGTGTGTCTCGACAAATCGAGGGAAATATTCATCGTGGGCAAATATTCAATTAAAGTGGATTTGTCCACGATGAATATTTCCAAAGGTCAATGGATCCCAAATATAATATCAGGATTATTCATCACCAAACAAATTGTTAACAATTTTCCTCCCCGTCCCCCTGACCCGACCTCATGTCATTCTCAGGTCACATAAGGGTTGGGGCAGTGACGTTTATTCTTTAACCATTTCCCTTCCCTTTGTAAGAGGTTGCTATTTAAGACGGCATCCTCCTTCCAAT
>NC_134777.1:124750150-124752650 GCF_046742065.1 Oratosquilla oratoria
TTATAATTCAAGAAAACTCCAGCTCTTAGAATCTCTATACATTAGAGAAAAAGCCCCTTCCATCAATTTGCAATGCGACCTAATTTCTAATATCCCCTTGTATAGAAATAAATTGCAACATCCCGCCTCTACCACCCCCTCCTCCTTAGCTTCACCCTCTCCTCTCCCTCCTCCTCCTCCTCCTCCCCCACCCCCTCCACACACCCCCTCTCCTCATCAGGTCTCTGAACCATTTAAAAGGGCAGAGGTCACGGGTAATCCGCTAATCTCCTCACACCTGCAGATGAGAAGGTCGCCCCGGGTTTAATATGTAGCCGCACGCCATCCTTTTCACCTAAGGCAAGAAGTAGTTTTTAATATTATTATCATTATTATTATTAATAATATTATCTTTAGTGTTGTTATTCATTCAAATTTAAAATGTAAATGCAATTGTAAGATTTGATATAAATTGTAAATGTGTAATAATCAATGTAATTCAGACTAGTATCATAAATATCTATTGTATCTTTAAAACAGAAATACCAGAAGATGTCTTATTAGAGACGAAACGTTGTGCAATAAAATGGAGAAGTATAATGAATTGGTCTATGCCCACCCTATCCAAGGGAAGAATATAATTAGAAAAATAGAAAATACAAGAAAGAAATTCAACAACTTCCAGAATGCTGTCGTATTCAATCAAACATGTATATATGAATATATACATATGTATGTATATATGTATATACAGTATATATATATATATATATATGTATATATATACATGTATAAATATGTATATATATAAATGTATATATATGTATATATATATATGTATATATATGTATATATATATATATATTTTTCAATTTTCATATTATACGGATTAATTATCAACCGCGTGTATTTTGCGCGTAATGGTAAACAAGTCATTCTCGTCAGTGTGGGCGTATGTAGGCGTGGTCAGTAACGTTCCCAAGAAAGGTAATACCGGTAGGGTGAGGTTGGATTTATCATCGTTCCCTTTATTCTTCGCCTACCGGAAGAGGGAGTGGGAAGGAGGGGGTAGGGGGAAGTTTACAGTGTGCGCAGTATTTTATATAAACAAAGAAGTCAGACCCCGTTATAGTGGACGCCATTGCCTCCTACCCCGCCCCTTCCCTCCCCTCTCCCTCCCCTCCTCTTCCCTTCCCTTCCCCTCCCCTTCTCTCCCCTTCCCTCCCCTCCTCCGCCCCTTCTCTCCCCTCCTCCTCCCCTTCTCTCCCCTTTTCTCCCCTTTTCTCCCCTCCCCTTCCCCCCATCATCCAATGTTGCGACCTTTACTTGATATGTAAAACACACTCTTACACCTCTCTCTCTCACTCTGTCTCTCTCTCTCTTTCACTCTCTCTCTCTCTCTCTCTCTCTCTCTCTCTCTCTCTCTCTCTCTCTCTCTCTCTCTCTCTCTCTCTCTCTCTCTCTCTCTCTCCACCCCCATACTGCACGCCCTCACAGTATAGATGCAGGCTATGTAAGGCGAGGAAGAGGAGTGTGAGGGAGTAGAGGTAGAGGTGGAAGTAGATAATGTGGTGAGGAAGTGGAGATAAGGGTAGAGGAAGTTGAGTTAGTAGAAGTTAAAATAGAGGAATAGGTAGAGGTGGAGGAGGTAGATGTGGAGGTGGAGGTAGATGTGGAGGAGGAGGTAGATGTGGAGGAGGAGGTAGAGATGGTGGAGGAAGAGGAGCTAAAAAAGTAGTAACCTGTGTAATGATAACAGTAATAATAATATTATTAAAAAATATATAATATTAATATTATCATTGTTAGTATCATTACCAGTATAAGCATCGTAGCCTAAAATAGATATATTGAAAATATAACTTGATGAGATGCAGAGATTGGAGTAGGAGGTAGAGATGGTGGAGGAAGAGGAGCTAAAAAAGTAGTAACCTGTGTAATGATAACAGTAATAATAATATTATTAAAAAAAATATAATATTAATATTATCATTGTTAGTATCATTACCAGTATAAGCATCGTAGCCTAAAATGGATGTATTGAAAATATAACTTGATGAGATGCAGAGATTAATAAATGACGTGAACCATCTCCGAGCAACACTGTAAGTGGATCAATAGGAAGGTCTCTTATAGGAGCCTAGAATCACCTAGGAATCCATCTTGATCCATCTAGAAAGTTGCGGAGTTTTGTAGATCACTGCCCCCAGAAATGGAGTTCCCACGGGCCGTGGGCTGTTGTTGTGACAGGACGGCAAATGTTATTTATAAAGAATTCTGAAGAGGCTAGTGTGCACGTCATTTACTTAGGCTATCTTATCACCTAGGGCAAAGGAGGTAAAGAATGGCCTCAGCTCTCGTCATAGGCTGGATTTTTTTTCCCTTCAAACTTTTTGACATGTAATTATTGTTGTTGTTTTTATTGAACAAGCTTACTGCTAAAACGTTTTGGGGAAATTTATTTCATTTGTCAACTTCAAAGGCCAATGTATGCAGGTCGGTAGACCGAATATGATAAAAA
>NC_134777.1:124767650-124812650 GCF_046742065.1 Oratosquilla oratoria
TTAGAGAAGGTATGAGGTGGATACGTGGATGGAGGGAAATATAGAGTGGAAAAGGAGGTAAGGAAAGAGGGAGAATGGGAAGAACATATTGACATAGAAAATGAGAATTCTGAGCGAAAGTATAAAGAAAATGTTTGGAAGGGGAGCGATGGTTATGCGTATTTTGTTTGTTTACATTTGTTTATTTTTATTTGTGTTTGTTTTATTTTTTCTATTAGACGTGTTGAGGGAACTACCGAAAATATCTAAATAATATTGCTCAAGGCACGGTCTAGATTACTCGTGATATTGTCTCAATCTAAACTAAGCTAAATCAAACTAAGATACTAACCTGTCAGAAAACAAACAAAATAACCAAATAGATAAGAAAAGAGAAATAGAAACTAGAAACCAGGAGGGAGAGCGTGAGTGATTGGCAGTATAAAGGATTTCAAAGTGTTATACAGGCATGGCCGTTCTCTCTCTCTCTCTCTCTCTCTCTCTCTCTCTCTCTCTCTCTCTCTCTCTCTCTCTCTCTCTCTCTCTCTCTCTCTCTCTCTCTCTCTCTCTCTCTCTCTCTCTCTCTCGGACTCTAACGTCGTTATGGAGGTACAAGTGGTGTAGTGCACTATATGCTGTGGAGTGGTGATGTTCTTTAAATATATGGAGGAATGAAGAGGAAATTATGGAGTTGTATGTTTGCGAATGGAGTAAAAATGCTGGGGTATTATTAATTCATCCATTATTCAAATATATTTTTAATTCAGTATTAGGCATTTTTAGACAGAAACGTCTTTTGTCAGCATGTTATTTCATCGTAATTGTAATGTATTTCAATTGTAATATATTTTAATTGCAATTAATTGTAATTGTAAATCTAATTGTAATTCTAATTGCTATCATTTCATTACCTCAGTTCTGAGGTAATTAAATTGAATTCCCGTAAAGGGTACTACCTAAATGCTTGATCCAATCTGTCGTTTAAGGATTATAATACTACCCCTACGGACCCAAGTCACGCAGCTTTATTTCAAGATTAGAGATTAATCTCCGCTCAAATAAATAATTCTGATCACTTTGTAACTTCTATTTCTCAGTTTTGTTTCTATTCTTTTCTCTACCATTTCTGTGACTTCACCTCTTTGGTTTGAAGTTCTTGAAAATAAGATTTTACGGAGAATTTTAGAATCCGTGTATGACAACCAAAAGCAAGAACGGAGAATGACATAACTGGGAAATTCGAGAACAAACGAAACAACCCCATATTAAAAATGTAATAAGATTAGAAATATTGAAATGGGCAGGAAATGTTGCAAGGATGCAAGAAGATAGATGGCCAAAGAAAATGCTCAATAGTGGCGTGCATGGAAGACGATCACTTGGACGACCTAGAAAAGACTGGAGGAGATGCGTTGAAGATGTGCAGATATGCAGAATAGAACCAAGAGAATGGGAGGTGGCACAGGACAGACAGACACATGGCGAGACGTTTCAGAAACGTTTATGGATCACAAAGTGGCCCGAAGCTTCACCAGCGGAGTGATTGGTATGATTTTGTCCCCAACTAGACAATCTGAAGATGTACTACTCAGTTTTCTCGAAATTAACGTGTACCAAAATAATAATCTCAAAAATTGAAATTCAAGGATGAATATTATTTATATCATAATGAAAAAAGTACAAATGAGCAGTGATCCTAATGATTTGTCAAGAATGCTTATGACATTAAAAAGTAAATAAAATTAAAAATTGATGACAATCCATAGTCATTTCAAAGTGCAAATAATAAAGGCTATACTATAGCTACTCCATTCTTATGTAAGAACAAATTGGAATAATAGATAATAGCTTTAATTGGTAGTTTCCATGGAAGAGTACCACATGAAAAAGAAGGGAGTGGCTGGTACTTAGGAGAATGTTCTGAAGTGCCAAGTGAGGATTGACTCCTAATGTTGACAATCTACGGATCCTACCCACGATGTTTGAAAAACACCTGATATTGACACTCTACGGATGTTGCCCGCGATGGTTAAAACATTCTAAGATAACATTTTAGTGTTTACACCATGGTTTTTATACATTATGTAGACCTTTATTTGATTTTTTAATTCTTTTTGTTTTGTTATATATACGTATTCATAACATTTTAGGTTTCTGTTGCATAGAATAGATATTAATTCAATAGAATGAGTACAGAGGAGAATGACCAAAATGTTACATGTGCTCAGAAATTTACCTTACGAAGACAGGCTGAGGCATCTTAACTTATACTCTCTGGAAAGACGCAGAGTGCGGGGTGATCTAATAGATGTGTTCAAGTGTGTCATAGGCTTTAACAATGGTAATGCAGACAAGGTCATCTCATTAAGAGAACTGGGTAGACAGGACTCGCTGTAATAGTTTTAAATTGGTCAACTTTAGATTTAAGAAGAAAATAGGCAAGAACTGGTTTACCAGTGGAGTGGTTAACGAATGGAATAGACTTAGTAACCATCTAGTGAGCGCTGAAACTATCGGTTGCCTTAAGAGAAGGTTAGATAACTTTATTGATTGGGATGAGGTGATAATGGACATGGAACTGCCTAGTGTGGGCCTTATGGTCTTGCAGTCTACTTCGTTTTTATGTCCGTGTGTATTTATTTACTTGCGATTATCTAGTAATTTATTATTTATTCATTTTGTCATTTTATTTTTTCTGTGCATATGTTTTTTCTTTATGACGGGGGGACTAGGGGTAACGGAAGGAGATGGGGTTGGGGCTGGGGATGCGGGGTGTTGATGGGGGAATGGGGAGTTTAGTTGGCACTCTCATTAATTAAAACTTTTCAAAAACGGGTACAGAGGGACCAAGTCAGTCCAAATGGCCTTCGAATACCGTCCATGTCAGCTTCCAATAAGTCAAAGACCCGATTTTTACTTCTTCAGTTTGAATGCGAAGATGTTGATGTTTTTTTTCTTTCTTTTTCTTTTTCTTTGAAGGATTCGTTGAGAGGGGCAGTTATCATCCGGGACCGAGGCCCGGATCCATTGATAAACCTTTTCCGGGCGCAGGGTGTTTACTCCTGGATATCAAAACACGTCTGTGGCGGAAAAAAAAAAAAAACGCGGCGAAAGTTCGAAGCTTCTGGGCTCAACCGGGTTTCGTTTCCAGGTAATCAGCGTATCATTCCGTTCCTCGGGAGGGTCGAAGGGGGTGAGGTTAGGGAGGGCGGTTGGGGGGGGCACTTAGGGGGGGAAAGGGGGCTTGATGGAGGGTGTTTCCAAGGTGATACTAGAAGCTTTTAGTTGACAATCTCCCACCTCTGCCTCCTCTTCCTTCTTTTCGTCTTCCTCCTCCTCCTCCTCCTCCTCCTCCTCCTCCTCCTCTTCATTCCATCTTCTCCTGCCCTTGGCATCCTTTCCCTTCTTCTCCTATTCCTCTACATTCTTCTCTCCTTCTCCTTTTCATCTACGTTTTTCTCTCCTTTTTTTCCTCTTCTCCTTCATCGCTTCCTCCTCCTTTTTCTCCTTTATTCATATTTTCCTCCTCATCTTTCTCTTTCATCTTTTTCTCCTCTCATAATTTTTTCCTTCCTCCCTATTCTCCCTCCCCTTCCTTTCTTCCTCATGTTTCTTATCCTTTTCTTTTTTGTTCCCCTCTTCCTCCTAGTTCAATTATATATATATATATATATATATATATATATATATATATATATATATATATTTCTCCGTCGTCGTCTCTTCTTCCATCTTTCTCTTTTTTCTCCTATTTCTTGCTCAAGTCTTGTATTTTGTCCTATTATTTTTATTTATCTTCTATTTCTTTGTTGTCTATATTTCAAAATTTTCTTGGCTCTCTTCATCTTCACCTAATTTTCCTCTTTGTATTTTTCTTTTATATTTTTCTTCTTTTATTCGTCTTTGTTATCTTAATCTCCATTGTCTTCGTCTTCTCTCTCCTTTTCCCCCTCCCCTCCACCTTCCTCTTCTTTCTCTTCTCCTTCCTCTTTTCCCTCCTCTTCTCCTTGCTCTTCTCCCTTCTCTTCCCCTCTCCTCTTCTCTCTCCTCTTCTCCTTCCTCTTCTCCTTTCTCTTCTCCCTCCTTTTCTCCCTTCCCATTATCTTTTTCGTTCTCATCTCTTTCACCGCCATAAATTGAAATCCTCTCGCTTTGGGGAATATCCTTTTCCCCAGCGGAATAAACTTCAGTTAAGAGAACCTTCAGCTGTATTTAATAGAACTACATAATTAGATTCCTGAACCTGTTCGTAAACATCCATTTGATGTCGACATAACACCTGTGCCACAGGGGGCTCACTCGTGGGGTGACCCAATGGGGTCCTGTGGATGGCGGAGGTCATCCATAGGACCGTAGGCCTCCTTGGGTGCGTGTTCATCGTGAACAAATGAACAAAACGCTAGAACTTTTGTTATTGGGTGTACATAGGAGGTTCTCTGTGTGTATGGAGGGCATACAATCGAAGTATACTCTTTAGTTGAGTTCGAAGAACCTTTTGGGGTCTTCTGGAGACATTATCTTCGCGAATGCGTCTTCGAGGTACGCGATAAGAGCAAGAACATTCGTCCTCGTGCGCGCGGCTCGTGCGAAGGGGCGTCTCCCCCCAAAAAAAAGTCTGATCAAATTAGATTCTGTGTACTTATTCCGGCAGCCCCGGGGGTTAGAGGTATTATTGAAACCCAAACGGATGTGCTGAGGTAAAAAGGGAACGCGAGAAGAGGAGAGGAGGGGTAGGGGGAGAGGAAGGGTAGGGGAAGAGAAAGGAAAAACGGAGGAGAGAGAGAAACCAGTGTTTTGAGATGAATAGATACTGTGAGACGAATATTAAGAAAATGTTTCAAAAGGCGGTGGGAGTAATGGGAGAGGGAAGAGGAGGGGACAAAAGAGAGAGTAGGGGAGGGGAGGGGCAAACAATTTATTTTCTTTTTCTTTATCTTATTTTATTTTATTCAAGTATACGGTGCGATGAAATGTAAACTAAGTTGGGTAGACTAAGTTAGGATTGCATGCTTTCTGTGAGAGATCTCTAGGAATAGAAGTGGTGACCTAAAGCACCAATAAGAAAAAATACATAATACTGTTTTCTTTATAATCACCGACAGAGGAAAATAAAAAATATAAAAAATAAATGGAAAGAAAATAATTAGGGAAGAGAGGAAATAGGAAGACTGAGTGTAGGGAATAGGGAGGTAGGCAATGAGGAGATGTTCTGACACAAGAAAAAAAGTGGGAATAAGGGAAAGAACAAAAAAGGGGGGAAATAGAAAATGGATAGAGGGAGTTGTAACATACAACGCTGGGAGAATAAATAAGCAAACGAATAAGTAAACAAGTTAACATTATATATATATATATATATATATATATATATATATAATATATGTATATATATATACAGTATATGTATATATATATACAGTATATGTATATATATATGTATATGTGTATATATATGTGTATGTGTATATATATGTACACACAGACATATACATATATATATATATATAATATATACATATATAATGTACATATATGTATGTATATGTATGAGTATGTATGTACATGTATGTATATTTATGTATAGAAATGTACGTATATGCATGTATGCTTACTTTTTTTTGCTTATGGTAGTCCCTCGGTAAAGAAGATGACGTACCTATCCCCTGAATGATGATTACATTGATTAGTAAATAGATTAGAATTGTAGCAACGATAAAAACAATATCAGTAGTAATAACAGTATCAACAATAATTATAATTTAACGCTTATTACATCTTTGGTATAATAGTTTTGACATCAGTTTTAGAATCTATTTTCTTTGAAGGTGACTTCTTTGGGGACTTCTCTGGCCAAACGCGGAGGCACAGATCCTACCGCAAGTGGGACAGGAAATTCCTTGTGCCTTTAGGTTAACAGGAGGACCTCGTGCCATGCCTTCATGTCTGCGGTTTTGTCGCTCGATCCTGATATTCGTGCAAGCTGCTTCAAACATGTCGATAGCTTGATGGACTGTAAATCTCCAACTTTCTCGGTCTGCGAGTTGGTCAACAGAGATGTTGCGTTGTTTGAGAGTGGCCTTTGTTTGGTCATTATTTTATTTTATTTATTTATTTATTTATTTATTTATTTATTTATTTATTTTGGTCCTCCCGGATAGGCGATATTAAGGCATCCTTGTCACATGACCGATCCACCGGAGCTGGAGACGTACTATCATTGATTCAATACTGATGGTTGAAGCATTTTGTAAAATAGTTACGTGAGGGGTTCGGTCTCTCCATGTGATGTTAAGGATAGTTTGAAGACAGCGGATATGAAACCCTTCAAGTCTTCTGATTTGGGCTTTGTATAAGGTCCAAGTTTCACTGCCAGATAGTAAGATGGATAGACAGAGTTCTTGATAAACCTTAATTTTATTCAGCACAGTTAGATCACGGTTTAGGAAGACGCGTTTGGACAATTTTCCAAAGCTTGAGCTTGCCTGTCTAATCCTGGTCTGGATTTCATTTTCTGTGTCGAAAGTTGCAGAGAGAATGCTGCCAAGATACTTGAAAGACTTGACGGTTTTTGAGTCTTCACCGATGGTAAATGGTGGTATTGGGGTGTTGTGTTGTTGTATTAGGAGAACCTCAGTTTTGCTGGCATCGACAACCAGACCACCTGCTGAGTAGATACTGTTTACCGCATCCAGATTTCTTTGAAGAGATTGAGGGCTAGGTGCAGGGTAGGCGGCATCAACAGCATATTGCATATTAAAGACATAGGCAGTGCGGGCTTTTGTCGTAGCCTTGAGACACTGGGGGTTGTATATGTATGTATATATATGTATATGTATGTGTATATACGTATGAATATGTATATATAATGTATATGTATATATATATATATGAATATGTATATATATGTATGAATATGTATGTATATATACGTATAGATATGTATGTATATGTAAGTATATGCATGCATATGTAAATATATTATATGTATATATATATATATATATATATATATATATAACGTGTGTGTGTATGTATATCAAAACTAAAACCACAATCGGAGCAGAAATAATGGAAATGGTGAGTCTATATCTCGACTTTAAGCTAGTTCTCTTAACTAGTACAAAATGGGAGGAGGGTACTGTACTCGTATAACGTTCTCTTACAATAAGAGGGACAAGGGAAGCACTAAAGGACGCCTACCCTTACTCGAATGGTGACCTAGGACTCATGCGATGTGGGGTCAGGTGGAAGATGCTTATTGACGAAATTGGTGATCAAAAGTCCTAATATGTCCGGAGACCACTGTTTCTTGGAAATGTTCATATTGGGAATATGTTCTATTAATGTGGATTCCACCCTCTTCCTAAACCCACAACCAGATGGAAGATGGTGGTAGCTTACAGTCGAAATATATAGACTCAGTTTTCATTTTTTTTTTCATCTGGTTCGACTATGGTTTTAGTTTTGATTTACAAAATTGCTACTACATTTTCATCAGTGATG
The DNA here is from genome assembly GCF_046742065.1 of Oratosquilla oratoria. NCBI lineage: Eukaryota > Metazoa > Arthropoda > Malacostraca > Stomatopoda > Squillidae > Oratosquilla > Oratosquilla oratoria. The sequence continues at coordinate 124,775,133 of NC_134777.1, forward strand.
TATGTAATTATATATATATATATATATATATATATATATATGTATATAATATATATATATATATATAATATATATATATATAATATGTATATATATATATATATATAATATATATATTTATATATATGTATATACAGTATATATATATATATATATATAATATATATATATATATATATATATATATATATATATATATATATATATTGTGGAGAAGGACGGGGTTTGATGTAATGGAAGAGATAAGACTTGTTTTGATGATAACGATGGAAATGTTGGTTTTAGATACTGGAGTGTTCTTGTTTGTTTGTGCTTGTGTGTATATATCTGCATTTACCTAATTTTAGTATAAAGGAAAGGAGGAATTTTCGTTTTATTTTCTATTCTCTAATTGTGTAACATACCTAGACTCAAATTCATGTACGGTTCGTATTTGATCTATATCTTTGATTTTCAGTTATCATATATATATATATATATTTGAACTTGTGTATTTTTTTAGCTTGGGCTATATCACCTTAAACTCTTCCACATATACATCTATATGGAAAAAGTATTTCATCATATCTTTGCGACATATGTTCTTTCTTAATTTACTTCCATGACCTCTTAAAACCCTCCCATCTTTAGTCTGGTCTCTACTATCCCCTTTAGTGACCTGAACACTAATCATATCGCCTCTCTCTCTTCGATCTTTCAAAGTTGGTAGACTCAGTACTTTTAGTCTTTCCTCGCATGATTTATCTGCCAGGCTGAGGACCACTTTGGTTGCTGCCCTTTGTATTCTCTCAGTCTCGCTTATATCCTTCACTCTGTGTGGGGACCATACCACTGACGCATATTCCAGTCTTGGACGTATCAAGGTTTTCATGAGTTTTTTCATCCTCTCTTCTCTTCATCCACACACTGGAACTCCACTTTAATCATCTGATATGTCTGTCAGGTGACCATTTATCTTTTATCAACACTCCCAAGTTTTTTCCCTCTTTTGCTTTTGTAATGGCTTTGCTTCCCAAGGAATAGTTTACGGATGGCCTTTGCCGCTATTGCCCATTTCCAGTGAGTGTGTGATTCACTATGGTCTTGGATCACGCGTTGGACTTGTGATCGACAGCTATTACCTTCCCGGAAGAGAGCTCAGAGCTCATATATGGCCGATGTATAGGTAATGCTGTGTGTGTGTGAAAGTGTGTACGCACGAGCATTCTCGAATCGTTATAGTCTTGCAGGAGAGGCCAAACAAAGAAAAATACACATGGTTACTGAAAGAAGAGATTTACCGTGAAAGTCGGAATAGAAAACGCGTGGACGTGGAAACAGGAGAGGAGAGGAATCAAGTCAGGCGAATCAAAAGGAAAGAAGAGGGAAAAGCGCGGGAATTGAAGAAAGGAGGAGGAGGAAAGGCATGTAATAAAAGAGGGGGAAGGAAAGACAAGGAGATCAAAGAGGGGGAGAAACAAAGAGAGAGTTGAGGGATTTCAACGAAGAGGAGGATGTGGCTGAAAGGAGAACAGGACAGAAAGGCAGTGGGAATGCCACTTGATGGCGGGAAGAATGTGGGGCGGTTGGCCGCTTGAAGCGTGTCACCTCAGATGAGGTTGGTAACTTGCCGTATGGGGAAAGGGCGAAGGGTGTACTCAATGTAGACATAGTGTGGGTAAGGTCAAACGCTGTAATGACCTTGGTTGACCTTAATTTCCTTGGGTGACGTTAGGTGACCTTGTCTTTTGGTGATATCGGTTGACCTTGGTTGTCCTTAGGCGACCTTGGTTGACTTTAGGTGACCTTGTCTTTTGGTGATATTGGTTGACCTTCGTTGTCCTTAGGCGACCTTGGTTATCCTCAAGTGACCTTGATTGTCCTTGGGTGACATTGTTTGTCCTTAGATGACCTTTGTTGGCCTTAGATGACCTTGGTTAACCTTAGGTGACCTTGGTTAACCTTAGGTGACCTTGGTTAACCTTAGGTGACCTTGGTTAACCTTAGGTGACCTTGGCCTCTCGAGAACATCTCTCAGGGAGGGAACATCCTGTAAAGAAGAATATTTTCCATCAGTTTTTACTTGTTGATCTCGCTGGTCTCCTTCGACGCAGTTCGTCTTCATTTTCTCCGGCTTCATTCACGATAAAGTCAACTTCGCCTCCATTCATTCTCACTCCATACAGTTCTCTACAAAAGACCCGTCAGGTCAAATTGGACTCGGATGACAAAAGTATTGCTGACGTGGCAACGTCGCCTTTTGGGAAACAAGGTGAATGAGGTGCGGGTAGACGACAACAAGGGAGATGTGGCATCAGTGTAAATGACAAAAAGTGGCTGAGTTGGCTTTTGGAGGGAACGGGGAATGAGGTGGGTGGGACTCGGGTTGTTTTGTTGTTAGATTAGTTTCGTTCATGTGATGATCAAATGTTAGGGTGATTTTGTTTACGTAGCTGTACGCGCGCGTGTACATACACACAAACACAAACACACTCACACACACACACACACACACACACACACACACACACACACACACACACACACACACACACACACATACACACATACACACACACGCGCGCTCGCGCGCATGCACATACTCAAACACATGGAAAGGGTAAAGAGTGTCTAGATAAGATACATCAATCTGGGGACCAAAGATTGTGGTGCATAATTGAAAAGAGTGGAGAAGACACATTAGAGGAGAACGGAGAGGTAAAGGAGATTGGAAAGAAAGGAACGATCTGGGATAGATAGGAAAGCTTAAAAAGATGTCACATAAAAAGAGGAAGCCAAATAAAGATTGTAAATAGCCTATTCCTTTGATTTAGGGGCCAGCTATGCTTCCATTGAAGAATGGGTTGGTGATCATTGTCTACAGAGACAGATGTTGTTGGTGAATTATATGTGGTTCATGTATATGGGCCTGTGTTAATAGCCGTGTATGGAGGTGGATAGGTATACGCATTTGAGAGCAAGTTGGATGTATTTATCCACGACATAGGTGAGAGGAGGATAAACGTTAGAGAGAGAGAGAGAGAGAGAGAGAGAGAGAGAGAGAGAGAGAGAGAGAGAGAGAGAGAGAGAGAGAGAGAACAGTGAGTGCATTAATTGGGAGTCTTGTGAGAGGGGGAGGAGGAGGAGTGGGGGAGGGGTTAGTATCCTCCCTTGGAGTAGGCACCAGAGCGCAAGAAAATTTCTCAAAATGAAAATACAAAAATATAAAAAAAAATAATAAATGAAAACTAGAAAACACACACACACACACACACACACACACACACACACACACACACACACACACACACACACACACACACACACACACACACACACACACACACACACACACACACACACACACACACACACACACACACACACACACACACATATGAATATATATATATATATATATATATATATATATATATGTATATGTGTGTATATATATGTATATATATATATGTGTATACATATATATATATATATATATATATATGCATATATATATGTGTATATATATGCATATATATATGTATATATATATATATATGTGTATATATATACATATATGCATATGCAAAGTAGACCACTTGGAAAAAGAAACTAACGAAGCAGAGCGCTTTCGTATATTACATCTTCAGTGCAACAAGTACATAGTGATAGGAATACATAGACAATATATACATGATACAAAGGAACAAGGACAGTTTGAATAAGCGTAGCGACCAATTACCCCCTGGAGAGCGGAAGGTCATTGTCAATTATCTTACGATGGTGGGGCGACATCAGGTCACAGTCGCCAAGGGTCACTGTTTCTACTAATGATATAGGGCGACATTAGGTCAATTCGTTGGGTTACATTTTACCTGATATTATCTTACTAATTTCTTGACAAATGAAATTATCAAGTTTGTACAAGTCTTTATGTAGGTTGGTATTTTGATTACTGGTGGTATGAATCAAACTGCACTCTATTAAATTTCTTGCTATTATGTTGTTGGTATAATAGATTGCCTGGGCATTACCCCAATCAACTGGATGATTATTTAATTCAATATGCTTGAATATACCACTAGAATGATTGCCATCCCTAACATTTTTCTTGTGTTGTTCAATTCTAATGTTTAAGGGTTTGAGAGTTTGACCTATGTAAAATTGATTACACATTTTGCAAGGAATTTTATAAATGCATCCTTTTTTAATTTCAATACTATTGTTGATGAGTTTATGTTTTACTGTACTATCATGTTTAAAAACTACCTTTACGTTAAATCTTTTAATAATTCTGTGATACTTAACAAATTTTCTTGAAATGGTAAAATTAAAACATTATGATAATTGAAAGGTGATTTAGGCTGAGGAGTTAAAAATGATTTCCTTGCAAAATTGTAAGCAATATCAAGGAATTGCTTAGGGTATTTTTATTCTAGCCCAATGTTAAAAACATTTCTGATTTCTTCATCAATAAATTCAGGACTACAAATACGAAAAGCTCTTAAATACATTGAGGCAAATACTGTACGTTTAATATTATTTGGATGAGAATAATAATAATGAATATATGAACTTACATTGGTTGGTTTACGATATACTTTAAATTTAAGGCTATTGTCATGACGTAGGATAGTGCAATCTAAGAAAGGTAAGGTACAATTTTTTCTCTCAATTTCTAAAGTAAATTTAATAGAATCAACAAGGGTATTCAACTTAGTTAAAAAATTATGGACTTTTTTTTCTGCTTCGTTATTTTCTTTTTTCGAAGTGGTCTACTTTGCATAAGTGAACACACGTACCCGTGTTCTTATTAGCATATATATATATATACATATATATATATATATATATATATATATAATGCATATATATATATATATATATATATATGCATATATATATATATATATATATATATATATATTGCACATATATATATAAATATATATATATATTTATATATATATATATATATATGCACATATATGTATATATATATATACATTGCACATATATATATATATATATATATATATAAATATATATATATGCACATATATATATATCTATATATATATATATATATATATATATATGCACATATATGTGTATATATATATATATATATATATGTGTATATATATCTATATATATATGTATTTATATATATATATGTGTATTTATATATATTATGTATATATATAATATATATATATAATATATATATATATATATATATATAATATATATGTGTGTGTGTGTTTTCTAGTTTTCATTTATTATTTTTTTTTTTATATATTTTTGTATTTTCATTTTGAGAAATAAGTGCATTATAGTAGTCATATTACTTCGTACAAATTTACTACAATTCTTTGCCTCGTCATTAGTTTTGTAATTAAGTTTCGCCAAACAAAAGGCGGGAGTGGCGAAGATGCTGCACAAAAGACGAAGAAAAGTTCACTTTGCTTCATTTTGGCGTCAATTTCATGGTCGTAAATTTTTCAATTCGAATACGGGACGTCGGAGAGGAGTGTTTCATTGGATGTGATAATACGGGGGAAGTCTGTTGAGGATTTACTCTCAGGGTTATGGGGTTAGGGGCGGAGGGGGAGGGGGGGAGGGGGAGGTGGCAAAAAGTTTTAAGAGGATTTCCCGAGAAGGGAAGGAGACAGAACTTGTTGCTATTGTTGCTAACTTTTGTTGTTGATATTTTTGTTGGCAGTACTTGTGTTTTTATTTTATTTTTGTCTGTTTATGTTTTTACACACACACATGTATGTTTTTATATACACATGTGTATGCTAGTTTTGCTTTGTTTAAGGTAGGGCGTGTCTTCCCGTCCTGGCTAGAAACTGTCAACTGGTTTTTACTGCTTCGATGATTATTCATTCATTTATCTACTTTTTTTTATTTATCTATTGTTTATTAATTTTTCCAATTTTAACACTCCCTTGTTTTGTTGCATCGTTTTGTTATTACTCGTTAGTAAAGTCGTTTGGAAACATCCAGAGTGACATAAAGAGAGCAAATAATCACCTGCCGACAGTCAGATGAAAGAGTATTTTGTCACTAATAACCAGCGCTTCTATCCATAGGGGCAATATCGTACCCTATGATAATGATGTTGATGGTAATAGTAATAATGTAATACTAATATATTTTGTTGAAGGTGATGCTATTTTCTCCATTGATGATTTTCTTGCGGACAGTTTCTATAGATCTCGCTAGTATTACAGAAAATAGCATCACCTCCAAGAAAAGTGTCTATTAGAAGACTTACTGCCTGCCTACACTTTAAGTGATAGTAATAATGGTGATGATAGTAATAACTATAATAATGATTACTAATAATGATTGACTTAGGTTTCATTAAATGGAAAATCCGCAGCCCCACAGTGGCTGGCAACGTTCCTCGGACTCTCCTGCGGAGTTCTCTTGGCAGTTATATGGGTTTTACTGATGTGGGGCTCTTTCAGTATCACCTGCTGAAAGAGCAGCAGTCGCCGGATGCCAACTCCCCCTGTCTGAAAAGGTGTAAAAAATATACTTGAAATTAAAAGAGAGAGAGAGAGAGAGAGAGAGAGAGATATCTTGGGTCAGTCCGGAGACCGAGTGTCAGCCCCTCATGGCTGTACCTCCAGATGGAGGAGAGGTGGAGATGGGGAGGATGGAAACGAACTTCGAAAATGGTTCAGCTTCGCTTTCCATCTTGCAGAGGACCATCATCGCCACAGGGCGTTGGGTCGGGCAAGAACGAGAAAGAATAAATGTGGCTTTTCGAAGTAAGATCCACCTTAGCTTCGACATTTTCTTTCCCCCCCATTCCCCCCTCTACCCCCACCCCCTCGCAGGTCACTGGGCAGGACAAAGAACGAGAAAAATAAATGTAGGGTTTGGAAGTAAGGTCCTCTTTTGCGTCGACATTTTCTTCCCTCTCTCCCCACTGTCCCTACTCTCCCCACTGTCCCCCCTCTTCCTCCCTTCCACTCTTCCCCTCTTCCGCCCCCCCCCACCCCCGTCCCGCTCTCCCCCTCCTCCTCCCAATGACGCCAAAAGTGCCGAAGAGCAAATGGATCTGGCCCTGAATGGTAATCAAAAGAAGGGACACGGTCGGGCAGTGAGAGGGGATGGGGGTGGGGGATGGGGAATGAGGGGAGATGACCCCTCCCCCCTTTGTCAATAGCCCATGTGTTATCGTCCTACGTCAGGCGAGGTCTCATGGGGCCCCTCGGGCTCTTTAGGGCCCATTCCCGGGGGCCCCGTAAGTGTTGTTTCCTTCCTGAGAGCCTTGTAGGGACGAGGGTGAGGTCTTCGGGGGAGAGACTTCAGGTTCCTCGGCTTCTCGATGCACTTCTTGTTGTAGCCCTCCGCCCCCCAGGCGAAACACCTCCGAACTGAATAAAATCGTCTGCCGTCTAACAGAACGAACCTTTTAAAGGGAAATTTAATGTTGTTTAGTTGGGACCCAACGCTTCTATCCCCGGGGGACGAAGGATAGTAGTACGGAGGGGTAGTTTGAGCTCAAGGTGGTTAGTATTTCAAAGAAGGTAATGGGCTTTGATAAGCTCAGGATATCCTTCCTGGGGATTTCATTCAGAAGAGGAAAACCCTACAGGTTAGACGAGCATCTAGACGCTAGAATGTAGTGGTTCCTGTTATGTTTATTCATTTATTTATCCATCATTTATCTATTTATTATCTATCTACTTATTCGTTATTTATTCATCTATTTAGACTATGTAGTCTTTCTCATGTCCTTCAATTAGCAATACAATTATGCTCAAAGTCCAAAACTACCTTACTTGGTAATATATTCTGGAACTTATGATAATTTGGAATGAAGTTTCTTGCTCCCCATGGAGGCTGGTCTTCAGATATCACGTCACACGTCACAAAACTACCTGGAGTGACGTCAGTGACGCCAGGAGTGACGTCATACCCGCAGTCCCAAGGGACCTTGTTAAAGGGAGAGGAGGAAGGGGGAGGTGATCAGTCGCCGGTTGGTTGGCAAAGGATACAATGGGAATGACACGTATGGCCTGTGAGATTGACTTACAAAGGCTGTCTTTGTGTCCTTAGAGCGGTTAAAAAGGCAGGCTTTTGATCGAAGCACTTTGACCTTAGGAGAGGGAGAAATCTTTTTTCGAAAAGGAAATATTTCTGATAACGTATGAGATTTTTTTGTATTTTATTTCATGCATTTAAGACTACTTCAACGTTCATAGAATTTTTCTATTTCATAATAATTTTGATTTCCGAAGTTCTAAAAAAATCAACTAACGGCAGACGGGCCGAAGTGTGCCACGGAAATTAATAAAATCGCCCGGCGGCAGCCAGGAGTAAAAGGGAAAGTTCCACCCGGTACGGAAGGGTTGGATTAACATGAATGGAATTCTTTTGCTCCTGTGAGGCAGCTTTGGTTCACTTTGTGAACACGATTTGACTGCAGCAGAAAAGCTGTGCTCTGCTTTATGGCAACATTCACAGCTTATTGGCGTTGTTGCCATTAAGTGAGTTCGGATTTATTTTCTTAGACCACTTGTGCGCGCATGCACACACACACACACATTACAAAGGATTACAAAGGATTACAAAGGCAAAGCATGCCGACAGGAGACCTTTTGATCCATATCTAGGTCGGATGCAAAAAAAAAAAAAAAAAAATCATATTAATAATAAATTAAAACTATAACAATGTAAATAACAATTAAAATACATAAATAAATGCATTGGTATAGTTGAATAACAAACAAACAGGTAAATAGTAAATGATAATAAATTGACATATAACTAATAATAAATGAAAATCAGACAGACAAATTATAACAAAACAAAAACAAATAATATAACACGCTAAACTGCTCACTCGCTTGAACATTCTATAAGACGGAGACCAAAACTGCACCGCATAGTCAAGGATGGGTCTAACTAACGCTAGAGAGAGTTTGACAATTACCTCTGCACTTCTATTCGTAACCGACCTAGCAATGAAACCTAATTATCTGTTAGCTTTATTCCTGGCGCTAATGCACTGTTTTTTGGATTTAAGGTCAGGACTCGCAAGAACTCTGAAGTGTCTCTTACACTCTATTTTCTCTAAAAACGTGGTATCTAAGCTATATCTGTTTTCGGAGTTGTGTAACCCTACGTTTAACACGCTGCACTTTGAGATATTGAAGTCTATTTGCCATTTCACCGACCATGTGAACAATTTGTTCAGATCAACCTGCATAATCTCGGCGTCGTCTCCTGACCTAATTTGGCCTCCTATTTTAGTGTCGTCCGCAAACTTACTAACATCACTATTCATCCCATTATCCAAGTCGTTTATGTACATAATGAACAATAAGGGACCCAAAACCGACCCCTGGGAAACTCCACTAGAAACACTCCCCATTTGGATTTTACACCATTTATGGTGACCCACTGTTTTCTGTCACTGATCCAAGCTCTAATCCATTCTAACACTCTTCCTTCTATGGCATGGGCTTTGATTTTATTTAGTAGTCTCTGGTGGGATACCTTGTCGAACGCTTTGCTAAAGTCAAGGTAACTGTAAAGTCATCGTAACTGTGTTATCTGACGCCCTATATACTCGCACGTTAGTGTACAAAGATTAGTCACACATGACTTACCCTTGGAGAAACCATGCTGTGAGTCACGAATCAAATTCTCGATGTGATCTCTGAGTCGATTAGATATTATTGATTCAAGCATTTTACCTATAACTAATGTCAAACTGATTGGCCTGTAGTTGCATACGGACGATTTATTTCCCTTTTTGAAAACAGGAACAACGTTTGCCTGCCACGAAGCAATAGGCACAAAACCAGTGTCTACCATCTTATTAAATATTTCTGTTAACTGTTCGCAGATTTCAAATTTACACTCTTTAAGCACTCACAAAAATTTCGTCTGGACCCGGGTATTTTGTAGCTTTAAGTTTTAATATTTTTGACTACTTCTACCTTACTAATACTGATATCAGATAGTCTACTTTGCTACATTAGTTCCTGATGTAGCAAAATAATAATAACAATTTGGCAACTGACAATTGGTCTTGATGTCTAGGTACATATGGCACAGGTGGCGTTTTCTGCCGCTGGTGAACCCGTTCTAGGCGTGTTCGTTCTCTGCCAGCAAGTACTTCCGCGGTATAGGCACCCGGAACTTACAATCGCGAAATTTATGAACCTGCCAATATTTGGTGAACGCTTTATTCCTTAACGTGACGTTGCGAATTTATGAGCCTGCTAACATTCGCTGAAGACTTTTTCCATTTCTTCCAGTGGGTAGGCCGACGCTGGTCTTGCCCCTTTATTCATACTCTCTTTCTCTTTTTCCCTCCCTACCTCCCCCCCTCTCTCTCTCTTTCTCTTTCTCTTTCCCTCTTTCCCTCCCTCCCTCTCTCTCTCTCCATCGTGAGCCTTCTCTTAATGATCCACCGCAGGACTACCCTATTCCTGAGAGATCAATACAACCTTTGTGCATCACTACGGTAGTTTAATGTTTATTAGGATGTATGTATGTATGATTGAATGTCTGTATGTATAAGTGTCTGGATGCTTTAATGTATGTTTGTGTGTATGTTTATGTAATGTATATATATATATATATATATATATATATATATATATATGTGTGTGTGTGTGTGATTGTACGGTATGTGCTTTATTCTGTCATCAAGTAACTAACCTAATATGCATTACGAATATACAAATATGCATCTTTCAGTGTTTAGTGTATAAAGTATTTATACAGTAGTTCGCTTAATAATGAGTTGTATTTGTCAAGAGCATACTCTGGACATGGGAAAGTACTGCCATAGTTTTCTGGCTCCTCCTCCTCCTCCTCCTCACTCTCCCCTGTCCCTCCTCCCCCTACTGCTAATCCCTCCTACTCACCCTCATCTGTACTCCACTCTTCCTCCTCCTCCTCCCTCCTCCCATCCCTCCTCTTCCCCTTCTATCCTTCCTCCTCTTCCTCTTCCTCTTCCTCCTCCTCTTCCCCTCCCTTCCTCCTCCCCTTCCTCCTCCCCTTCCTCCTCCTCCTCCTCCTCCCCTTCCTCCTCCTCCTCCCCCTCCTCCTCCTCCTCCCCTCCTCCTCCCCTTCCTCTCCCCTTCCTCCTCCCCTTCCTCCTCCTCCTCCCCTTCCTCCTCCTCCCCCTCCTCCCCCTTCCTCCTCCCCCCTCCCCCTTCCTCCTCACCCCTCCCCCTTCCTCCTCCCCCCTCCACCTTCCTCCTCCCCCTCCCCTACTCCCTCCCCCTCTCCTCCTACCTCTCCCTCCCCCTTCCTTCTCCCCCTCCTCCCCCCTCCCCCTTCCTCCTCCCCCTTCCTCCTCCCCCTCCCCGTTTTTCCTCCCCCTCCCCCTTCCTCCTCCCCCTTCCTCCTCCCCCTCCCCTTCCTCCTCCCCCTCCTCCCCCTTCCTCCCCCTTCCTCCCCCTTCCTCCTTCCTCCTCTCCCTCCTCCTTCCTTCTCTCCCTCATCCCCCGTCCTCCTCTCCCTCCTTCTCCTCCCTCCTCTCCTCCCTCCTCCTCTTCCTCTTCTACCCTTCCTCCTCCTCCTCCTCCTCTTCTTCCTCTTCTTTCTCCTCCTCCTCCCCTTCCTTCTCCTCCTCCCCTTCCTCCTCCCCTCCTCCCCTTCCTCCTCCCCTCCTCCCCTTCCTCCTCCCCTCCTCCCCTTCCTCCTCCCCTCCTCCCCTTCCTCCTCCCCTCCTCCCCTTCCTCCTCCCCTCCTCCCCTTCCTCCCCTTCCTCCTCCCCGCCTCCCCTTCCTCTCCTCCCTTCCTCCTCCTCCTCCTCCTCCTCCCCTCCTCCCCTTTCTCCTCCCCTCCTCCCTTCCTCCTCCCCTCCTCCCCTTCCTCCTCCCCTCCTCCCCTTCCTCCTCCCTCCTCCTCCCTCCTCCCTTCATCCCCTTCCTCCTCCCCTCCTCCCCTTCCTCCTCCTTTCCTCCTCCCCTTCCTCCTCCTTTCCTCCTCCCCTTCCTCCTTCCCTTCCTCCTCCCTTCCTCCTCCCCTTCCTCCTCCCTCCCTCCCCCCCTTACTCCCCCCTTTCCCTCCTCCCCTCCTCCCCTCCTCCCCTTCCCTCCTCCTCTTCCTCCCCTTCCTCCTCCCCTCCTCCCCTTCATCCTCCCCTCCTCCCCTTCCTCCTCCCTTCCTCTCCTTCCTCCCCTTCCTCCTCCCCGCCTCCCCTTCCTCCTCCCCTCCTCCCCTTTCTCCTCCCCTCCTCCCCTTCCTCCTTCCTTCCTCTCCTTCCTCCCCTTCCTCCTCCCCGCCTCCCCTTCCTCTTCCCCCTTCCTCCTCCCCTTCCTCCTCCCCTCCTCCCTTCCTCTCCTTCCTCCTCCCCGCCTCCCCTTCATCCTCCCCCTTCCTCCTCCCCTTCTCACCCCCTTCTCCCCCATCCTCCCCCTTCTCCCCCATCCTCCTCTCTCTTTCTCCTCCTCTTCCTCCCCTTCCTTCTCCTCCTCCCCCCTCCCCCCCGCACCACCCCACAGCTCTTGCGGTCGCAGCTGTTGCATCGTCGTCCTGTGAGCACCAGTGCCAAGGCGCTCACGGTCTTGGGCGGGCGAGATCTCCATTTGTATTCCTTTGTGGCCATTTTCGAGGCGGGTGTCACCAATACCATTACTTCCTCCTCCTCTTCCCTATCTCCATCCTCTCCTCCCTCTCCTCCTCGAGGGGGGTGCCGCCAACACCATTACTACCTCCTCCTCTTCCTACTCTTCCTACTCCTCTTCCTCCTCCTTCCCATCCCCATCATCTCCTCCCTCTCCTCCTCTTGCTCCTTGTTTTCCTCCACTTCCTTTCCTCCCCATCCTCATCCAGCCCTTCTTTCCCCCTCTCCCTCCTCCTCCTCCACCACCACCCGTGGGAATGACTGCTGAGTCTGGAAAAAAGAAATGTGTTATCATTCGCTTTTGGAGAGCTATCGGAAACTAATAAACGCCATAATATCCTCACCCCGGCCCCCCTCACTCATTTTTTTTTAATAAAAGAGAGAGAGAGTGTATGTGTGAGAGAGAGACTGACGTATACACATCATGAGAGAAAGTGAGACATCAAATGCAAAGAGAGAGAGAGAAGGGGGTGCTGGAGGTTATCCTGCATTGTAGACGGCTGGAACTCGATGTTGTTGTTGTTGTTGTTATCGTTCCCTAGACTGTCTGTCCGAGCAGTCCCGTCTCCCCAAGGAAGGCCACAGCCGAAACTGGGTTTTCCCACAAATCCTTTATAGAGTGTATGTTGTGTTGTTTGCGTGCATGATTGTGTATAATGCAGTCTTCCATTATGTGTTGTATGGTATGGGGTGAAGTGTTACATCCTGGGCAGCTGTTCACAACACGGTCGTCCAGCCTCTTCTGGTAGCTTAGAAGTGCTGGGTGGTGACCGCATCGCAGTCTGGCCAAGTGGACTCTGTCCTTTCGTGGAAGAGAGGATTCAGAAGGGTGGATATCAGGGGGTCTGGCATGCAGCAGTGTGTTGTCTTTCAGTGTGTTAATGGAGCGGTGAGTGATATGATTATGAATATGTTTCCGGAGGCTGGTATTTGGTGGTTGTGGAGGAAGAGAAGAGAGTATCTGTGCGTAATAAAGGTCTTTGGGTGTAGTTTTAATGTTTCTTGGTGTGTGTGGGTGTTCTGCTATGTAGTGTAGCGGGTGTGATGTGTTTGTGGTGGCTGCAGCAAGTGTTTGTGTGCCTCTCATGTCGAGGTGGTCCTTGACTTTGAGGACTTTTGTTTCATGGTGTAAATGGTCTGTAGGTGTTGTATTTGTGCAGCTGTTGTATTTGTGGAACTCGATGTCGATTCACTTGGTTAACCCCTAAAGTGCGTGTGTGTGTGTGTGTGTGTGTGTGTCTATGTCTATGTATGTTTGTGCGTGTGTGGGGAGAGGAAAATTCCCTTATCAAAATGAAATGGTTCAACGTCTCTTCAGATAAGGATAGAAGCGCTGGTAAATTGTCAGCAATAATGATTCATTATTAAGGTTACGCTATAAAGGGTAACCGAGATGGGTTGCTGGATGGATTGTTTCCTTTATCTGAATAGAGTCGCTTGGCGATATCCAGAAAGAGCACAAGACACCAAGGAATGAGGAATTTAAAAAAAATTCAGTTTTATTTGTTTGTTTTGTTTACTTGTTTATTTTCTCTACTTGTTTATCTATTTATTTGTTTATGTATTCATGTTTATCTATTCATCTATTTATTCACATTTTTTTTTACTTATCTATCTCTATATTAGTTGATTTATTTTTATATGTGTATATATTTTTTAACTTTACGTTATTTTCACTTGTACTTGGCCTGAGGGTACCCATATCCACTCCCCCAAGGCGACCTGTTGTACACTGAAACAAGAATAATTGAGTGCTTTCAGACTTGTCAAACAAGAAAAGTTTCAACGAAACTTCTGTAGTTTTGATACGTCGATACGTCACACGCTTGTTCACTTCGATGTGATTGCCGCCGGAGCAGCTCGCCTCCCCTGCGGAGTATCTCACCGGAGGGCATGGAACAGGCTTGGAGAGCCGGAGAGAGAGAAAGAGAGCCGGAGAGAGAGAGAGAGAGAGAGAGAGAGAGAGAGAGAGAGAGAGAGAGAGATGAGGAAAGAATTGGAGAAATGAGGAAGACGAAATGAGGGAAATGGAGAAGGAAGAAGAAAAAGTGTAGGAGAAGGAGGAAGTAGGAAGAGACAGATGAGGAGTTGGAATAAGAAAAATCGGAGAGAGGAGGAAAAATTGGAGAGGGAAGAAAAAAGAGAAGTACAGGTGGAGGAAGACGTAGGAAGAGAGGTAAAGATGGAATTGAGGAGAAGAGGAGGAGGAGGAGGTGGCGGTGGAAGAGGAGAAAGAGGTGAAAGAAGAGACGAGGAGGGAGGAGGATGAGAAGGGGAATAAAGAAAAGGAAGGAGGGAGAGAGAAAAAAAAATAACGTATATAATCCATAAGAGAAGTAATCTATGGAAAAGGCGTAATTGACAAATTTAAAGATGACCCAAACCTCTTCTATTGCACTGTTAATGGCGAATTGAGACGCAGGGAACAATCATCAAGTTGAAAGTTGATGGAATAGCTGTGAAGATGTAAAACACCATGCTGACCTAACAAATATGAGTTTACAATCTATGTTTACCAAGAAAAAAAAAACTACCTTGGAGAAGGGGAAGGAATAGGTAGAAACAGTATTCAACGGCATAAAAGTAGGAGTTCGAAAAAAATAAATAAATAGATTAAAAATGCTAGAAATTGAATATAGAAAACCTGCCGGGCCTGGTAGGATTTCACAGCGAACACTCAAAGTATTTGAAAACAAATAATGAATAACATTCATGAAGTGGTTGTGTGTTCATTAGAAAAAGGAAAAGTGCCGATATATTGAAAAAAGGCCAAAGCTGTTCCAATTTATGAAGTAGGAAACCTTACACTATGGACCTTTGTCCTTGACCAAGATGATGGGAGAATTGTGAAAGACAAGAGGACAAAATGTTGATAGATAATCAATTTGTGTTCGGAAAAGTCAGGAGGTGTGTTTCAGATTCGTCGTTTTTACTCAGGAGCAATCGATCTTATGCAAGAGTAAGGTGGGTTGGTTGACTGCGTATACCTGCCTTTGGAGAAAGCGAGTGAGGTGATGAAGTGGAAGCAGTTAATAGGAATGTAATCCTTGTCTTGACTCCGTAATGGTCGACCCGACTTAAGTAAACAAACCACAAAATTGTTGCAGTATTCTTTTGATCCTCTCTCTCTCCCGCACACACACACACACACACACACACACACACACACACACACACACACACACACACACACACACACACACACACACACACACACACACACACACACACACACACACACACACACACACACACACACACACACACACACACACACACACACACACACACACACACACACACACACACACACACACACACACACACACACACACACACACACACACACACACACACACACACACACACACACACACACACACACACACACACACACACACACACACACACACGCGCGCGCGCGCGCGCGCACCCTTGCTCATTTTCTTGTTCATTCTCTTGCTCATTATTGCTCGTTAGTTCGCTCGTCCGTTCCTTCTCTCGTTCTCTCACTCGTTATTTCTCTCATTTTCTGATTCATTTTCGTTTGTTCGTTTTCTGGTTCGTTCTCGTTCTCGTCCTCACGTTCATTCACACATTCGCCGTTCATCCAATGTAAAAAATAAACTCCAATGTACCCGTGGTTTGTGTCCTTCTGCCGGTGAGGCTCGGTGGGAGGGAGAGGAGGCAACACCTTTACGGTCATTGATAACGACAGCGATAGCGATAGTGTGGATAGTGACAGAGATGCTCCTGTGTCCTCAGTTGAGGTCATAAAACGGTGTCGGTGGCGGTTAATTGGGGTCGGTGGCGGTTAATTGGGGTCGGTGGCGGTTAATTGGGGTCTATTGTGGTGGTTAATTGGGGTCTGTTGGGGCGGTTAATTAGGGTTTGCTGTGCCGGTTAATGGCGATGAAGGTAGAAAGTCATTAATGCTATTATTCTTCACGTGAATTTGTTCTTAATCCCTTACCTGCCCAGCCACAGCCCTTACTAAGGTCCAGCCTTCCCAATACTCCTTTCCTCCTCCCCTCCTCCTCCCCTCCTCCTCCTCCTCCTCTCCTCTTCCCCTCCTCCTCCTCCTCCCCTCCTACTACTCCTCTTCCTCCTCCTCCTCCTCCTTCTCTTCCTCTTCCTCTCCCTTCCCTCCTCGTATGGGATATTGACCGCATAAGTTTGATCGAATTAATACTTTAGGGATTTCAGTGAGCCCCTATGGATTAGAGTCGCGCAGTATTTTCTTTGTGACTGGATGATGAATCTACATTCAGAAAAGAATGTTGATCAGATTCATCTTTTATCATCACTCCGATCTGTTATCCTACTTGGACATCCGTTATCATCTCTGTGACTCCACCTCTTCGTCTCGGTATTGTCCTTAATGATAGTGATGGCTTTTGGGAATGAATTAGATATATGCCCTCCTCAATTTCTCTTTCTCCTCCTCCTTTTCCTCTTCCTCTTCCTTTCTTCTTTCTCCCCCTCTCCTTTCTCTTCTTCCTTGTCCCTCTTCTTTCCTCTTCCCCTTCTATTACTCCTCTTCTTTCTTTCTCTTCTCCCTCTCCCTCTTCTTTCCTCTTCCCCTTCTATTCCTCTTCCTCTTTATTTCTGTTCTCCCTCTCCCTCTTCTCCATCTCCCTCTTCTTTCCTTTTCCCCATCAATTCCTGCTCTTCTTTTTTTCTCATCCCCCTTTCCCTCTTCTTTCCCCTTCCCCAGCTAATCCTCTTTTCTTTCTACTCTCCCTTTCTCTTTCTCCACCTCCCCGCTCCATCCATCCTTCTATCTTTTCTTCCTCCTTCTCTACCACTTACTCTTCCTCTTACGCCCCCTCTCCCTTCTCCTCACCTCTCCCCCTCCCCCTTCTCCTCACCTCTCCCCCCTCCCCCTTTGCCTTCCTACTTCCCCTCACAATGAGCCTCGGTCATTATCCACTTCTTCCATACCTCTGAAAGACATCGCGTTCCGAAACTTAGCCCTCTTCTTAGCAACCAATGGACGATCCCTTTGGAATCTACACCAAACTCTCACACAAAGCAAAATTGATTATGGATGCCAAGCTTAACCCTCTGGCTCACCCATGCCCTTTCCGACTGGACCCTCGTATGCTATCTCGGCCTTCGCCTCAGCACAGTTGCCTTCCGCGGTGCTGCAGTGAAAAGTTTATTTCCAGAGAACGTATAACCCCTTCTACCTTGAGACATCTAGCGTTCGTTTATATCACCATAATGTCTTTTTCGTATCAAGAGCTCTCCACTTCTCAAATTTCTCGTACACTTCAGGATTTTGACAGATGTCCCCACTGTGCTCGTTTATTTGGGGTTAGAATGGTATATTTGCTATCCTCACCTAAGCCCCCATTTCTACTCTTCCTTGTACGCCCCTCCTTTGCCTCCAAAGACCATCTGATATTACCCGGTAAGAGTTTCTTCGCCACTTATCCTTTCAGCCCCCATCCATCCACATCTACACAGACGGCCTCCGTTCAGACCGCGAAATGGGTTCTGAAGCTCTGTATATACCACAAACACAGTCCTGACCTCCTCTTTTTGCTTTATTCCTTATCTCTTTGCTACTCTCGTTGCTTTACATATTTGATCTAACTACCCTTCCTTGTCCTTGATAATCGATCACTTGTGACTCAGCACTATAGAAACTCATTCCATCCCTCCTTCCCGCAACCTATCGGTCCATGAAAACAACATTTTCGTTAGTGAATGGAATGGACTTCCAACCGAGGCAGTCGAATGTACTGCAGTTCAATTTTTTAAATGCACTTGGATAAGCAGATAAACACAATCTTTTTTATTGTTATATATTTTGCTTATTACACAACGTAACATTTTTTTTTCAAAAGTTTTGTTTATTGTATTTTTTTTAGAGTTTATTAATCCATTTTTCCTGCTGATTTCAAATATGCAATTATTTTTTCTGTATCATCGACCGTTATAGAAATACATATAATTTCAATGTTACCATGTATATTTTGGAATTGTTATGTGGTCTGCTACTAAATGTTTATCTAATTTTCTCTTTCAGATCAATGACTGAACTATTTACCTGTTAAGATGGCTACTAGAGGATGTGAAAATTCTCCTGATACATTTTGCTATGTGTGTGGTTATTATATTGGGAAAAAACAAGTACTACATAAGATCGTGAGAGGTGCTAAAGTGTGGATAGCGTACAGACTCTATTTCGGAATGCCCATGGGTGACCAGGACAAGCCATGGGCACCTCATGTGATATGTGGAAGCTGCCGATCTACTCTAGAAGGATGGCTGAGAGGTACAGGAAGGGCAATGCCTTTTGCCATTCCTAGAATATGGAGAGAGCCGAAGAACCATCACGACGACTGCTACTTTTGTATGATTGATGTGACGAAATACAGGAAAGTGAAAGGAAGACAAGCTCTGCAGTATCCAGACATACCATCATCTAGAGCACCTGTCCCACATGATGATAGCTTACCAGTACCACAACCACCAGAAAATGCAAGTTTATTTTTATCATACTCTCTTTACTTTTAATTAACTTCAATATTAAGTACTTAATATACATTCACTTTCCTAAAGATATATGGAATACTAATGCTATTCGTCTTTGTTGAAGTTGCTATATTTAGTTATTTCTTTCCTTCCAGATGGAAGATGCAATGGAAATTTAATCTGAAGGGTGAGCAGGTAGTAGCAGCCATGAAATGAGAGACGAAGATTTCGCACCAAGAACGACTTCGGAGCCTCACTTTCCAAGTCAGAGTGAGCTGACTTAATCAGAGACTTAGGTCTTACTAAGTCAGGAGCTGAGCTTCTTACATCAAGGATGAAAGAATGGAATCTACTAGGAGAAGACTGCAGGACATCTGTGTACCGGAAACGAAAACGGAAAATGGAAACTGGAAAGAGCGATGACGAAAGTTGAAAGAGAAGCTTGGTGTTCATTTCGTGATGTAGTTCGTGGATTCCTAGGAAATCACAAGGACCCTAATTATAAACAAATAGTGGCAAAGCTTATTGAGAACTTCAGGAAACTTAGTTGTCGTATGTCCTTGAAGATACATTTCTTGCATTCTCACCTAGATTTCTTCCCCGAAAACTTAGGGGCTGTCAGTGAGGAGCATGGCGAGAGATTTCATCAGGATATCGCAACTATGGAAAGAAGATATCAAGGACGATGGAATACTGCTATGATGGGAGATTACATATGGTCACTAGTCAGAAAAGACGAAAGCATGCATTCTAGAAAATCTCGATCGTCAAAGCACTTCTAATCATGAGAAGAGTCATCAAAACATTTGCAGTGCAAAGTTGTGTTGTTTATTTTGTTCTTACTAATATTGTAGCTCTTAAATACACTTCATATTATGAAAAAATACTAGATGTTGTATAATTATCCTTAGAATGCTAAAGTAGATTGAATCAATTAACTACTGTAGAGAAAGGTTGCGTATATAACAATAAAATATAAAATCAAGAATAAATAAAGAAATATCGATGTTACGTCAAAACTAATGTGATATTTGGATTCAGTGACACGAAATACATATATAAACATGAAAAAATACAAATAAACAAAACATGTGTTACATTGTGTTATTTGTTTGTTTATTCATTATCTATTTATTTTTATTTATCTATTTTTATATCTTCATTAATTTACCTTGATAATTGTTTACTTCTTTATCTATTGCATTGGTTAACAAAGAATTTGTCCCGAGAAAAATAATAGCTGTATCTTGTATGATTTTACATGCAGAATCCAAAAATAATGTCCAATTTTTTCCACCATCTACAGTTTTTGTGTTCCACGGTATGTTACATGTGTTACGTGGGATAAATTTCAATCAAGCGGTGGCAACACTGCGTGAGATTGTTATGCGTTTGGCAGTACTGCGTTTGAAGTGTTGGTGTGAGGCTTGTTGAGTGTATTTGTGTGACAATAAGTTTGTGATATTGTACAATAGCGTACCCGCCATTCACCTTCACAATGCCAAGAAACTGTATAAACCATCCAAGATAGTTTTTGCTTTATTTGCGGTGTATTAACATTCAAGTCACAAAGACTGTATTTCACGCGTTATGAGCATTATATTGGTTGCAAAGTGGGGGACCAGGGTAAAAGCTGGGCCCCTCATGTGTGCTGTGTAGCCTGTCTCAGGCTTCTCACTGCATGGGCGAAAGGTTCACGCCATATGCTTTCTGCCTTCCATATATTTTGGAGAGGACCAAAAGATCATACTTCAGATTGATACTTCTGCATTACAGATATAAAAGGTATAACATCAACATCCAAGCATATTGCAAAATTTCCTAATTTATCATCTGCTATGGGGTCAGTACCTCACAGTCAAGACTTTCCTGTACCTGACCCTCCAAAACAAATGGAACTAAGTGATGATGAGTCAAGTGAGAAGGTTATGGAAAAAGAAGCAGCTAATCTGTTCTTCAAGTGAACCACAATTATTGAGTCAGGGAGATCTGAATGATCTTGTCCGGGACTTAAAGTTGTCAAAAAATCAATATGAACTTCTTTCTTCCAGGTTAAAGGTCAGGAATCTTTTCCAGAAAGAATCCATATTCTTTATCGTAAGCGGCATTGGGATTTTGAACATTTTTCTCACTTGAGGATGGTGTGGTGTTTTGCAGTGATGTATATTCTGTTATGGAGGAACTTAACCATAAATGTGACAGGAATGAGTGGCGCTTGTTTATTGATTCTTCAAAAGTGAGCCTGAAAAATTGTTTGCCCCACAATGGAAATAAGGTTCCTTCTGTTCCTCTGACCCATGCAGCTAACATGAAGAAAACATATGAGAGTATAAAGCTTCTATAGCAAAAGAATAAGTATGAAGAACATAAATGAAATATCTGTGATGACCTAAAAGTTGTGGCACTTTTACTTGGAATGCAGCTTCGTTACACAAAGTTTTGTTGCTTTCTGTGTGAGTGGGACAGTCGGGATAAGAAAAATCATCATGAAAAGAATGTGTGGCCGAAACGATCTCTGACCCTAGGAGAGAAGAATGTTGTCAATCCCCCTTTTGTTGATTTAGAGAAAATTTATCTTCCTCCTTTGCATATTAAGCTAGGGTTGATTAAATTTTTTGTTAAAGATATGGATAAAACTGGCAAGGGATTCACCTATTTGAAAAATATGTTTCTTAGAGTAAGTGACGCAAAAAATCAAAGAAGGTATTTTTGTTGGACCAAAGATTAGGGAGCTGATGAGAAACCAGAATTTTGATGAGCTAAATGATCTTGGAAAAGCTGCATGGCTTTCATTTAAGATAGTTTGCGCAGATTTTTTGGGAATCATAAACAACTATTTTGAAATCGTAAAAGAGCTACTGACATCCTACAAGTCCTTGGGATACAACATGAGCCTAAAAATCCACTTCCTAGACTCTCACTTGGACTTTTCCCTGCCTTTTCCCCGCAAACCTTGGCGCCGTCAGTGACGAGCACGGTGAGGGGTTTCACCAGGACATTCTAGACATGGAAACCCAGTATCAAGGGAATCGGAGCTCTTCAGTGTTGGCCGATTACTGTTGGACATTAAAAAGGGATCCCCCAGAAGAAAAATAACTCGAAAATCATATATTTCTACATTTTAAAGCTTTCATTGAAATATCAGCTTCATTTATTTGTTATAATTGTTTAAAATTTAATATGCTATCACAGAAAAACTATGCCTGATAGAAAAATTCATATTTGAAATTAGCAGAAAAAAATTCTATCAAGTTAACATTTTTCTGCGGGACAGGTATTTTAAAAACTTTTGTTGAGCAATGTTATTACTATTTTTATCTTTTTGTGTATTTGACTTCATGGACTGAAATATCAGTATGATTAATCATTGTAACTCACCATAGTTTTCTCCCGCTTATATATATATTTTTATTATTATCATTCTTTTTTATGTCATCTCATGCCGGCATTCCTAGCAACGAACAATGCAACATCGGGCCCTGTCGATGCATTCCCCCGCCACCCACTGGCTGCATACTCAATCCCTCGCAATAAGCTCCTCTTTTCTCAACTTCCTGAACGATTTTGTTGCATCTTATTTAAGGGAGAACCAACACAGTCTTGTTTGATTTCCACGTTTTCCGTCAAGGAATGAATGCGGTTCTTAAACCAAAACTATTATACCATACACATCATCTGACATAGCGTCCCAACACTTAAAACGTTCCCATGGTTACCCGAGCATTTAGTAACTAACCCACATCTACTACCCACACATCCTCCCACCTCCCCTTCCTCCCTCTCCCCTTCTTACCCCTCCTCTTCTTGCCCCCTCCTCTTCTTGCCCCCTCCTCTTCCTGCCCCTCCTCTTCTTGCCCCCTCCTCTTCTTGCCCCTCCTCTTCCTGCCCCTCCTCTTCCTGCCCCTCCTCTTCCTGCCCCCTCCTCTTCCCCTTCCTGCCCCTCCTCTTCCCCTTCCTGCCCCTCCTCTTCCTCTTCTTGCATCTCCTCTTCCTGCCCCTCCTCCTCTTCCTGCCCCTCCTCCTCTTCCTTCTTTCCGTCTCCTTCCTGTCCTCCTCTTCCCCTCCTCCTCTTCCTCTTTCTCCTTCCCCACCTCCTCCCCCTCCCTCCTCTTCCTCTTTCTCTTCCTCTTCCTCTTCTCCCTCTCCTACTCCCCCTCCCTCCTCTTCTTCTTTCTCTTCCTCTTCTCCATCTCCTCCTCCCCCTCCCTCCTCTTTCTCTTTCTCTTCCTCTTCTCCCTCCACATCCTCACCCTCCTCCCCTTTCCTCCACCTCCCGGTCTCCTCCCCTCCTCCCTATCTTCCACGCCCTCCTCATCCCCCTCCTTTTCCTTCTCCTCTTCCTCCTCTCCCCCTCCTCCCCTCCCTTCCAGCCTCCTCGTTCGAGTCTCGTCAACCGTTCATTTTCATCTGGAAGGAAGCAGGATGTCAAATAAAGGGATATAAAGAGAGCTGAGGAGATTAGGTTCCCCCTACCGTGTGATATTCGGGGAGAGGGGGAAGGGTATTTAGGGGGGATAATGACAAGAAAAGGAGGTGTCTGGGGGGAGGGGGCTTGCCCTGGGGGTATTAAGGACAAAATTGGAAGGAGTGGATATTAAGTTATGACTCGCTGGCGATGGGTATTAGGAGCAACAGTGTGTGTGTGTGGGGGGGGTATTTGGTCGAGGCTACAACAGGTGGGGAGGGGTATTCGGGGGTAGCGGCTGTTCCTTGGGATGACCGTTTTAACCGACTTTCAACTCGGTGACGTGTCTCAGATGAATAACATCACCTGGCGGTGGTTGGTATGAAGTCTCGGTCGTTTTGGGTTACGGTTTACCAGCGCTTCTATCCCAGTGTTGAGGTCTTAAGGGATGTCCTTTTGAGGACAGTGAGACCCCTCGGGTGAATTAAATCGCCTGGCGACAGGGAGGATGAGGTCTGTAGAGGTTTTATGTGTCGATTGTATTGAGATTCAGAGTACCTATTGTACTGTCATTTTTACATTACCAATAAATATGTAGCCAGGTACCATGTAATGCGTTGGTCCCTGCAAGATGCCACGGGGCAGGACGTCGGGTTGGGTCTTCTCCCTTCTCCATTATTGCATCTGATGACAGACACTCTTCCTCCTCTTCTGGTTTGACGTCAGAATGGCTTGAGTGGCGAGTAATCACAGCGGGTAATAGGGGTAATTATGAGGGAATTACCTGGAATACTAATCTAAGGTCTGTATAGACCTCTACATTGACTCTCCAGAAACTAAGATAGAGGCCTCATTATGCTAGACCTATTTATAGAAATAAAAATAAAAAATCTGAAATGTGAATGTTGTATGTATGTATGTGTATATATACATGTATGTATGTATAAGAAACGTGAATATTGTGTGCCTTTCTAATGTAATGAAATGAGAGTTTTAACTCTGTGTGGATCAATGTTTTATCTCACCGGAGATTAAGACACCGAATTCTCTCCATATTTCGAGAAATAACATCTGCACGTTCGCACAGACAGAAATACGAATCCGAGAAAGAGAGAAAAATTGGCAGGAACTTGATCCCACTTCTCATTTTCCATCCTTCTCCTTCAGGGCAACAAGTCCAGAGGCGTCGCCTTTCGTAGGAGAACTGGACCCACGGTGGAGGTGGAGGTTGGGGCGGGGGAGGTTAGGGAACAAGTGTTCTTCAGGAGGTACCAAGGAACACGCGCAGAAAGAGGTCTTGGGTCTCTCTCTCTCTCTCTCTCTCTCTCTCTCTCTCTCTCTCTCTCTCTCTCTCTCTCTCTCTCTCTCTCTCTCTCTCTCTCTCTCTCTCTCTCTCTCTCTCTCTCTCTCTCTCTCTCTCTCTCTCTCTCTCTCTCTCTCTCTCTCTGTTCTCTCTCTCTCTCTCTCTCTCTGCCTCTTTCTCTCGCTCCCTGTTTTCTCTCTTTCTCTCTTTTTCTCTCTCTTTTCTCTCTCTCTCTCTCTCTCTCTCTCTCTCTCTCTCTCTCTCTCTCTCTCTCTCTCTCTCTCTCTCTCTCTCTCTCCCTCTCTCTCTCTCTCCAGACAATATGGTATTGATTAACTGACCAAATACATAGTCTTCAGGTTTTATGGACAAAAAGCACTAGGAAGGTACTTTTGTCCATAAATGACCCCAGTTCTATGTGTATCTTTGCAAATTCAACTGTGTTATATATGAATGTATGGGTTAATATTTTATTGAGTACTGAACGCGGGGGTTGGGGGGGGGGAAGGTTAGTTTCCAGTTGGAGTGATGTCATGGGTGGAGTCCCGGTGTAGTCTCGGTGGAGTCCTAGGTGTGAGGCAAGCATCCCCTAGAAAATAATAATAAACAAAACGACAAATAAATAAATAAATAAATAAATAGATAGGATAATAAGCAGACTATTACATTAGATATAAGATGACGTACAGCAGTGGCGCGAGTCTTTTCGTAAGGATAGAAGCACCGGTAATGAATAACTATAACAACTAATCTTCTAAGCTACGTCATGGTCTAGTGGTTAGTGTCGAGGTCTAACAATCTTACTGCCCTGGTTTCAGTTCCCTTGACATGAAGCCATTTATTCAGTATGAACTTGTGAATACATATGCAATGTTCTAAGGTATACATAACAATTTAAATCTTTTTCGTATATGTAAGTATATTATCTTTTAGTGTATGCTTATGTGCAGGTGTTTGTAGTTGATGATATATTCATCAGCTGTGCGAGGGAAGCCTTGATGGAGTACTCTGCCTCAGATTATTAAAGTTTGTTTAAATTTACTCTCGTTGCCCCAGAAGCTTGTAACCTGACGATCTTCAAAGAAAAAAAATTCAAAATATGTAAACATTATATAGAAACGATGACTGAAATGCTTGTTTCATACGTACATACATTGTACATCATACACATGCATTTGCTAGTGCATACGAAATATACCAAATTAATCGGCCCAGTAAAGAGGGAAGGGAATATTTTTTTTTAAATCGAAAAATGACGAAAATATCCGTACTAATACGTTTGACTTGGGAATGCAAATTTGATTGAGAAACTAGAAATCTTTTCACTAATATATAGCTTGTGTTTTATTTGTCGCTAGAAGTAGTATGCTTGATATATTTTGCGAATATTTAATGAGAAATAAATATATAGCGCGTCTGGACTCGAGTTCTTTCCCAGACTGAATAGAATTGACTGGATCCTGAACCTATACGAACAATAAGAAAATAGAAAAGAAAATAGAGAACGTCTCTTTACAATTTGAATTTGAAATTAAAAAGAAAGAAAGAAGAAGAATATGAAAAGAAAAACGGGGGAGAAATCTGGGCGAAGAAAAATAATCTTAAAGGATTGATTAAACAAGATAAGACCCATTTGTTATCTTTATATCTACTTTTTATCTTTATATCTACGGATGATGTAGTTCAATAGTCTCAAGGAAAGTAGATGAGGGGTAGGTTCTGTAGTCATAAGGTAAACATTACTTCTCTCTCCCTAAAGTGAAAGAGTAACTCGTAAAAAATGGCGCAGTTTATTAAAGGGACCAGCGATGACGTGCACACACACGACTCGATGGCGCAGTGGTAGCGTTCGCGGCCACCACGACGGTGGTCCGGGTTCGATCCCGCCCAGGGGTGAAGTAATTTGAGTATTGTTTCTCTACGAATCGTTATTCCAACTCTCGTAGGCAGGGAGTTGAGTGTGTGCGTGTAAGGTCACAACATTACCCATAGATCGGTCATATATAAGCTTTGAGGTCTCTTCTGGGAGGAAAATAGCTGTCGATCACGAGTCCAACACGTGATCCAAGACCATGGTGAATCTCTCTCTCTCTCTCTCTCTCTCTCTCTCTCTCTCTCTCTCTCTCTCTCTCTCTCTCTCACTCTCACACACACACACACACACACACACACACACACACACACACACACACACACACACACACATATATATACACACACACATACACACACACACACACACACACACACACACACACACACACACACACACACACACACACACACACACACACACACACACACACACACATACTCTTTCCCTCTCTCTCTCTCTCTCTCTCTCTCACAGACTTACACGTTTTCGCTTTTTTCGTTAATCTACTTTTGCGTATCTACGTTTACCCTAAGCAAATATTTGTTTTAATTCTTATCCTTGTACTACGTGATGAGTTTTCCTTCGCTTAATGAAATAGGTGAATGCATAGAATGTAGAGAAAGATAGAGAAGTAGGTGAGGCGAGGAGAAGCATATGCCAGGAGGCCCGTAGCTACGGCCGAAGCCGTCACCCTTTGCTCTATGCGCTTGGACTGCTGGGGGCAGGTAACAGTTACCGCTGGGAACCGGAGGGAAGTGCGGGGTTCGAACCCACAACTAAGCGAATGCGAGACCAGTATGATTCCGTTTACGCTACCACCGCACAAAAGTGAGAGAGGGAGAGAGAGAGAGAGAGAGGGAGAGGGAGAGAAACATATGAAGCTTCTGGCAGTATTTAACATTGGGAAACTTTTTTCATAAGACTTTGTTGAACAATTCCTGGTCCAATTCCAGGACCAATTCCTGGTATTAATTTCGAGTCTTTAGCTAAACTTTTGGCGTTGCAATTTCGATGCAGATTGTTGCAAGTTTGTTGCAGAACGAATATTACCACTCGTTTATTACGTGTGTCAGATTTGATCGTCTTTGAGTTCTTCTCCCCAAGCGGTTTGCGCGAGTGTTTAGAAGGATAGAAGCGCTGGTAAACAAAGGATTACAAAGGCGGAGCATGCCGACAGGAGACCTTTTGGTCCATATCTAGGTCGGATGCGAAAAAATCATAATAATGATAAATAAATTAATAAATAAAAGCTATAATAATGTAAATGATAAATAAGATACATAAATAAACGCATAGGTATAGTTAAATGATAAACAAACAGGTAAATAGTAAATAATAATAAATTGACATATAACTAATAATAAATGAGAATCAAGCAATTGATAATAAACAAACAGACAAATGCACGTGTGAGCTCAAATTTTATTCTTATTTATTCATTATAATTTTTTTTATCTTTTATTTTTTTTCAAACATGTTTGGGATACGATTAATATTTTTTCTCAATGAAATAGGAAGATGTATTTTTTTTTCTGTTGGTTAATATATCTGACTTGTTTTCCCAGACCCTGGTACCTTAAGCTTCATTAGCAAGATCTCGTTAATTTTACGCTGAGTTTGTGTTCAATAGCATGACAGCGCTCATCAGCTTTCTAAGATAAACATGGGGACTGTCTCATCCTGTAATGAGCTCAAACCGCCCGCCGGCAGCCAGAATGAATAAGAAATAAGTGATAGAAATTGTTGATAGTGATCAATTAATAAACAAATAAATGATAAATAGGTGAACGAAGCACCTAGTGTGTGATATTAACTTTCATAATGTTTTATGTTGAATTGAACGGAGTCGCCTAGCGGCAAATAGGATGAAGTATACAGAGAGAGAGAGTTATGTAAAGACGATCACCGTTGTCTGTTCCATTTCATTGGTTTATTCATTTCTCTATTCATTCATTAGGTAATCTATTTCTTTATTCAATCATGAACTTTTTGTTTATTTGTCCATTTATTTTTATCTTTATTTATTTATGTATTTATTCATTTATTTATTCATTTAATTAGATTCATCTATTTAAATTCATTGCCTGGCCTTGTGATCATGTTTACCTTCAGTTCATCCCTATAAACGTCATTGTCTGCACCACGCCACCAACCCCCGCAGATGGAAACAGATGGCTAGACAGGCGTAGAGACATTTACACACTCCATTTACCTCTTGATTTGCGCCATCTGAAACGCCTCCATCGCAGCCGTGTTTGGCGCCAACAACAACGACGGCCTCAGGTGTACAGAGGACTAATTGCACGCCACTGTGACACCTCTGCGATGGATTACACAGAATTGGGTCGTTAGAGTAGGTTCTTCCTTAACGACCTGTTTGTCGCCGAGCGAAGTTGTTCTCCTTCGGGCGTTGGCACTCGTGGCACGCTCCAAGGGTGCCACTGTGTTAGTCGTGTCGCATCGGGCACATGTTCTTTAGAAATAAATATCTAACTTTTTTTTTTTTTTACGAATTTCAGTTGTATTTTCTGTTTGTTTTATATTTATTTAATCATTTATTTGTTTATCTATATTTATTTATTTATTTATTTATTTATCTATTTGCTCGTTATGTATCCTAGGTAATGTACGCTGAGGGCATAATCGGAAGCGTGCTGGTTTCACATTTGGTTAGTTATGGGTTCGAATCCCGCATTCCCTTCCGATTCACAGCAGTGACTGTTACCTGCCCCAACAGTCCAAGCGCGTAGGGTAAAGGTGACGGCTTCGGCCGCAGATACTAAGCACCTCTTGGCGTAGGCTCCCTACCACTATCGTATCCTGAGTTGTGTTACTAATTTGTTGTGTTTTGTGTTGTATGTCTTTATGCTGGTTGTCGCCAGACTTTTCCATTCAATTGACGGGGGAACCTTCTCACAACAGTCACGTGATCAAATATTATCTAAGAATATGATTTTATTCACTTCTATTTTAAAGAATATACAATTAGAATCCCTAACCTCATCCACAGTTCAGGTATTGTATTGTTATTGTATTGTATCGTGAGTAAATGCCTTGGTGGTTTAAAGAGTGTAATGAGGAATAGACATTTGGGAATGGATGCGAAGAGGAGACTGTATGAAGGAGTGATTGTGCCAACAGCACTGTATGGGGCAGAAACGTGGAACATAACATAAGAACATAAGAACATAAGAAATAAAGAAGAAGAGAGAAGGAGTTTGAATGTGTTTGAGATGAGGTGTCTGAGAAGTATGGTGGGGGTTACTAGGCTGGATAGAGTGAGAAATGAGGAGGTGAGGAGGAGAACAGGGGTGAAAAAGGATTTGGGAGATAGGGTTGATGAAAGAATATTAGGATGGTTTGGACACATGGAAAGAATGAGTGAAGAAAGACTAGTAAAAGAGGTATGGAAGGCAGATGTGGAGGGAGTGAACATGAGGGGACGTCCTAGGATGAGGTGGATGGATGGGGTGAAGGGGACTTTGGGGAAGAGGGGAATGTCTGTTGAGGAAGGAAGGGAGAGGATGGAAGACAGAGATGAGAGGAGAAATGTAGTATATGGATGATGATGAGACAGCATGAGGAGAAATGGGCGGGGGGGGTGGGGGGTTTGGTAGTATGTGTGAGTAAATTTTGACGCAGCCCGAAGGGATTTCTCCCCGTCCTCGCCTTATATGCAAAGGGGGACGGAGAGGGGGGGTCGCCGATTAAATGAAGCGGCCTTGCTGTGGATGTACTGTGTCTTGCGACACTGCTTCTGACCCAGGGCTGTGGGCAGGGTGCAGGGATGACCCGTCATCCAGGAGGTGCTCAGATGAGAGGAAGGGTGGGAGGGGTGTGGAGGGTATTTAGGGATGAAATGGGTGGGAGTGTTTTTATGCCTTTCCCTTTTTGGCTACCTCCCTTGGAAGGGGGAAAAAGCCTTGGTATATGTATGTATCGTGATCACGTTTGCGATTTCAGTATTTCATCCGTATGATATTACTTCGACACATTCTTTGTATGATCATTCAGAAATTCCGTGCGTTTTTTATTTCGTATCGTTTGTTCTTTTCGAGAATTGTACATGTTGTTCCTTTGAACAGAAATGTTACATTGTTCATATCCAGCCACGAGCAATTTTTTTTTTTTTTTTTTTTTAAGGTCTATAGAGGGATAGCTACAGGTAGCTCTGTTTCTGTGGTAGAAAAGTCTAGGAATGACGCTCGCTCAACTTAGATCATGAAATGCAAGGTCTATATCCATACCTTCAAGCACTGTATGTACCAGGCTTAACTTTGTGTGCTTCGCATAACAATGAATAACCTTGTTTGTGACCTGGTAAAGGTTCACAAATAGATCTACGTTCTCGGTAGAAATCGTGTGGCACTACAACGTGAGTGCTGTTCTCCTGGGGATGGCACTCTTGGCACTCAGGTCTCAATAACAAAGGTGGATCGATAAAAGCTGAGGTTTATTTGTCTAGCCGAGGCTTGGTGTACAGTTGCCAGCACCTCTGCCTGGCTGTTTCGCACATTGACTAGTTTCTCTCTGTTCTTCAGAAATTTGAGTCTCTCGTCTCTTTTATTTCACTTTATTTTATCCTTATTTATTTCTCCCCGTCCTCTCCTTTTATGCAATGGGAGGACGGAGAGGGGGGGTCGCCGATTTGATGAATCGGCCTTGCTGTGGATGTGCTGTGTCTTGCGACACTGCTTCTGACCCAGGGCAGTGGACAGGGTGCAGGGATGACCCGTCATCCAGGAGGTGCTCAGATAAGAGGGAGGGTGGAGGGGTGTGGAGTGTATTCAGGGATGGAATGGGTGGAAATGATTTTATGCCTTTTCCTTTTTGGCTACCTCCCTTGTAAGGGGAAAAAAGCCTTGGTATATGTATGTATGTGTGTATTTATTGATTTGCTTATTCGTTTGTTTATTTTTGTTGGTCTTTAAAATATGTAGATAAAAAAAGAAAAACAATAATAAATAAAATGGCTACCATTTCTGTCATTAGGTCCTCAGTTTCAGTACAACCAATACCTTCTCCCCCTCTCCCCCCATCTCCCCCCTCCCTTCCCCACCCCCCTCCTCTCCTGGTTCTCCGTTTCCCAACGAAAAATGCACCTCGCTGTTTGCACTGTCGACGAAGTTCGAGTTTAATGAAGCCGATCTGTCGCTTTGGCGTATGATTCTCCGACCGGCTGACTCGCAATCCAAGGGACGATTTGTATGTATGAGTTCATCAAAGCCCAGAACTCCGCACCATTCCCGTACATCTCACGGATTGGGTTTTCCGGTGAACAAAATCGTCTGGTGGCAGAGGGTGTGAAGCTTATAAGAGAAAGGGTTTTTGGTTTTTTTTTTTTTTTTTTTTTTTTTTTTTTTTTTTTTACGGTTGTATGGATGGAGTTTTCCTTCCCCGATCCTCACTGGGATCTTGGTATGTCTAACGAAGTTGTTTTGACTTTTGTACACAAGAGGAAGGTAATTAGGATAGGCCAAAAAGTTCATTATACACGTTGCGAAAATTTTACAGATGTAATGAAGACATTGAGGAAGGGAACACTGTACAAAATAGAAGTGTTCAGGCCATAGGACTCTAAACACTGAACAACTTCTACAAAAAGAAATGATAATTTTACAACAAAACAAATAGGCAGAAAAGTGTTTAAGCTTCAGAGTCTGAGAAGTTCAGTGTCTACCACATATAACCGTATCAAGCCAATTGTTGAACAGGATTATCGACAATACTAGTTTACGATAGCAACCTGATTATGTACAAAGGGTGAGAACTGTGCGTGCCTTATCGTGACCAGAATCTAATATATCAAGTTAGACATCTAGAGTAGACCGTATCGTTCGATAATTGAATCTACTCCGACCTACAGGTTGCATCATACTAATTACATAGTTTTTCTATATAAAAATTGTATAGAAATGTTACACAATATATTTTAAGGTGAAAGAATTATAAACCTTTACAAAGGAAAGAAACACTATTATGAAACCTGTTGTTCGAGAGCGGTCTTTCATACACGTAAAATAATATTGACCGTTAAAAAACGAAAGGGAAATTTTAAATATTCAAGTAACACCTAGAAATGAGCAAACAAGGTGTTAAAATCGTATACTTATGGTGAACGGCTATGTATCCTATATACGTCTTAATTTGTAAGACCAAGTCAGACATTAGTTCTCGAACAAAGCTTGTAGAAGCTTTCCAACACAGCATATTAAACACCTAAGCCTATAAATTACTTCAGTGGTAATCCAACTTTATCAGTACTTTTTTTACAACAAGAAATCACATTATGTAAAGAATGCATATACAAGGTCCAAGACGACAATTTATATAATTAATGTAGATATTTAAAAGGTGCCTATTCTTAATCCAAACTTATTGTAAATTATTCTTTTGTCTTTATTATTACTCGTAAGACCCATAAATACGTAACAATAGCCAAATTAAAGTAACTAAGGGCCTCTGGGCCTAAATGGTTTAATGACCTTCAGCTTTTCTTCGTAAGCCGTTAACGTTCAAAACTGCTCCCCTTTAAACTAACTAAAATCGCCAAAATTTAACCAGAACACACACTTTGAAGACGCACGAGCTTTGAGAAGACAGCAGAAGGGAAATAGGGACGATGGAAGAGCCTATTAGGAAGGTAACACACCACTCTCCTCATTTACTCTCCTAATAAAGGGGCTTCCATAGTTCCGTGGTTCCTTTCACTCGTCTCTATAAAATTTTTGAAGCAATGGGATTCAATGAGGGGAATGGGGTTCCACTTGCCCACACGGACAATAGAAGACTTACATAGTGCTTCGTAGTGCTTGTGTCCAAGATTGTGAACTTCTGATTCATGGATGTTTTACAGGTCCCAACATAAATTTGTGAAATCCGGGTATATGGAATCCTTTCATCTTAGTGAATTTCGTCACCAAGACATCCTTTAATGATGTCTTGAAACTTCGATGAATATTGGTAGATTTGCGTGCATGTGTGTGTGCGCGTGTATATATGTGTGCGTGTGTTTGTATGTGTGTGTGTGTGTGTGTGTGTGTGTGTGTGTGTGTGTGTATGTGTGTGTGTGTATGTGTGTGTGTGTGTATGTGTGTGTGTGTGTGTGTGTTTGCATTGCTGAACCCCTTCGACATGTTAACATGTCTTAATTTTTTGTTCTAGTTAAGTTCACACGATTTTATTAATTCAAAGTGTGGACTCCGGGGTGGAAGGCGGGAGGGGGGGTAGAATGGAACCTCGATTGAAGGAGATCCCTCCTTCAACTGAATAAAATCCATGTCCCTGCCCATGTGTGTTGAACACAAAGGTCCACAGAGGTTGTAAATCTGATAGTCCAGAGTACGTTTCCTATTTCAGTTTTGTCTTCATCGAATTTAATCCTCCCTATCTTTTCTTTTTCTTTTTCCTTTTTTATTTTTATTTTGAATAACAGGCCATGAAAGAACTTTTATGGGAAATCTCCATGCAATGTTTCTTTTCGGATGTTCATGATGAACAACTCCTGTTCTTTGTCATGTTCATCATCATATGTGGAAGTGGAATTTCGTGTAGGACTAATAGACTGTGTTCAGTATGAACATGAAGTTCCATTTTTTAATTAAATAAAAGAATCTCAGGATAAAGAAATTGCATGAGAAATTGGGCTCACAGTTGATTTGTACAGTAGTCATTATAAACTGCGTTTTTTTTTTTCTCCAATGTATTAGGGGGAGAGGGTGGAGGATGGAGTCGTTTCAATATGAAGAAAATCGCCTGGCGGCAGTCAGAAAAACAATAAATCGTTTCCATTGTTTACGAACTACACTTTTATCGGGATGTTGTCCTTTGTCAGACTTCTAAGGCAACACCTCACCAGTGTCCTTTGTCGCTCATGAAATGTCGGGGCTTTTTTCATTTCCTTGATGAATCAAGGCAATGAAATGTCTGCGCCTTTTTCATTTCCTTGATGAATCAAGGCTGCTGATTTACAAAGAGAGGTCTTCGTAAGTGTTTGTTCGTGTCTTGGTTTCTTGAGGACACAGAGGCGAAGAATAAATGCATTTACCAAACACTTTATTCGAACTCGTCTTTTTTTCTATAAAACTTTATTTTATTTTTATTAAGCTATTTGTTTCAGAGAATTTTCGTTTTAGCTCGGAGAAGTATGTTCTTTTATGGACCAAATAGTCTCTTTGTCACGGACCGAGAGGTTTCATCTCAACCTCTTGTTCCGTCACTGTAACTCTTAACAAAGGGGACGGGGGGAGGTCTTGATTGACCATAACACAAAGGTGTTAACCCGTCTCTTGAAAACTTGTCGTCACACACACACACACACACACACACACACACACACACACACACACACACACACACACACACACACACACACACACACACACACACACACACACACACACACACACACACACACACACACACACACACACACACACACACACACACAAACACACACACACACACACATATATATATATATATATAAAAGGATTTCGACAGCTGGTTTCTTTCAGAGAGAAAGCTAGATACAGACGCAACTTCTTCAGCACGGAAGCCCCTTTTTGACCGAATGAAATCGTCTACCACTGGGGGTGGGGTGAGCTTCCTTGGGTGGGTTGGGGTCGGCAGATGATTTTATTCAGCGGAGGGGGAACAAAGCCCCCCTCCCCCCTACTGAAGTGTTTGAAGTGTTTGAAGAAAATCACTTAAATTTTCTTATTTCGAGTGTGACAAAATTGACAAAAAAAGAAAAAAAAAGACATCTCAGAACAAAACCGTTTTTCTTTTCAAGGTCGATGGAATAAATGTACACGTATCCAAATGTCAACAATTTTTTTTTTTCTTTTGATTAAATCCATATTTTTTTTCTCCTTCATAATTGAAAGCTCTAATATCTCACGTGGTCAAAAGTCTTGTAAAGATATTTTTTTTCTTTCTTTTTGGTGATGGGGCGACATGGTAGAGCACCTCACTGGATATTGATTACATGTCAGGAAGGTTCCTAAAAAAAAGAAAAAAAAGAAAAAAAAAAAAAAAAAGAAAGCAAGATCGGCTTCCCCAATTTCTGACACAGCAGATCGATGTCGAATCAGCTGTACTCCCTTCACATCCCTCTCTCCTCCCTGTCTCCCACCTCTCTCTCACCTCCCTCCTACCTACCTCCTCTCTCCCCCTTCTCCCTTCTCCCTCTCTACTCTCTCCTGCCTCCCTCTCTCTCCCTCCTCCCTCTCTCTCCCTCCTCCCTCTCTCTCCCTCCTCCCTCTCTCTTGCTCCCTCCTTCCGTCCGTCCCTCCCTCCCTCCCTCCCTCCCTCCCTCCCTCCCTCCCTCTCTCCTTTCTCGTCCCTCCTACCTCCTCCCTCCCTCTCTACCTTTTTCTTCCCTTCGTTCCTCTCTCCTCCCTCCTTCTTCCCTCACTCCCTCCTCCATAGCGAGGGAGGGAGGCGAAGAAATAGTGAATATATTTCTACAGTTACTACAACAACTTCTGTTCTACGAATTGTGCACTAATTCATCGTAAACTTAGAACTTGCCCCTACATTACCGTCATCGCGAAATGGCGACTCATAGCGACGAATGTGTTTGCAAATTTCACGAAATTGGGCTAATATTCAAAGACGTTGTGGCTACAAAGATTAACAATTTCTTGTACAAATACAGTCATTCTTTGTAACCTGCTGAGCCTGTGTGCTTGTGTGTGTGTGTGTGTGTGTGTGTGTGTGTGTGTGTGTGTGTGTGTGTGTGTGTGTGTGTGATTCCCACCTTACTTCATCCACTGAATAAAATTGTTTTGGTTTTAGCCAGAATATAATCAGTAGAGTACGTCACCGGAACGAAAGGGTAATAGTGTCAACTTAAACCGATAATAAAGGTAATTAGGGTTTTTTGGGGGGTCAGTCTCTCTCTCCCTCTCTCTCTCTCTCTCTCTCTCTCTCTCTCTCTCTCTCTCTCTCTCTCTCTCTCTCTCTCTCTCTCTCTCTCTCTCTCTCTCTCTCTCTCTCTCTCTCTCTCTCTTTCTCTCTCTCTACTCTCCTACTCTCTCTCCCTATCTACTTGTATTTACATTTATCTTTCTCTATCCTTCTGTTTCCCATTTTTATTTAAATCTCTCTCACTCTCTCCATCTGTTATCAATTCGTACATGGAGGTTGCAACCCCGTTTTCCCAAGTCGAATGAAATCGTTTGGCGCTAGATATGGTATATTTTCCAACGCATTTCTTCATTTATGTATTTATCCACTTATTCATTTACTTATCTATTATATATTTATTATTTAATATATTCATTTATCTATTATTATATTTTTTATTTTATTAGTTATTGATTTATTTTCATTTTTTTTTATCTATTTAATTTATTTTATTTATTTATTTTATTTATTCTATTTTATTTATTTATTTATTTATTTTTTGAGGTACCCTGATACCGCTCAAACTCCAAGCGCCTCCTTACCCCAAGTGCAAACAGAGTTGATAGTGTGATGATGGAGATTTGAAGGAAAAGAAAAAAATAACAATAGTAATAATAACCTCGTGATAGGAGCTAGTCCGTTCCACTTGTTGGTGCCAAACAGGCCCGGCCTACCCATCTGTCTCGTCGCTCTGCAATTGACTAATTCGATATTATCTTCAGGAAAGGCGAATTAGAAGTGATGTGCAGCACCGCTCCAACGTCTCTTTGAAGTCAGTGATGCCAATCACAGGTCACAAGGGAAGGGGGAAAGGTAGACGGATCTGTCTTAGTATGACTGAAACTGACAGAGTTATGAGATCTCTGCTCTCGCGTCCGTCCTGGGAGGGGAAAGACGCACAGCACCCGAATAGAATTCATAAGAACTTAAGAATGAAGGAG
>NC_134777.1:124817650-124822650 GCF_046742065.1 Oratosquilla oratoria
TCTGGAAATGAAAATATTGTATGTGGTTTTATTATTTCCCATAAGTATTTATATTTTTTATTGGTGTTGATTGTTATAATTTCTAACCTGGAAATTATTTTTTTAATGGGAGTTAGGTAACGTTTAAAGTCGTCACGTGGTGTAACGGGGCCGTTACGCTTCCCTACAGATGTAACAGTCAAGGCTTTCGTGCCTAGCTACTTCGTAGAGCGGGAAGCATACGGAAATGGAAAAAAGAAACTTAAATTAATTTTTTTCCATAAATATTTATGTTTTTCTTGGTGTGGATTGTTATTGTTTATAACACTTCCAGAGGTAAAAATAAGTTGGATATATATATATATATATATACTGTATATGTATATATATATATATAATATATATATATATATATATATATATATATATATATATTAGAACATAAGTATGAATAAAAGACTAAAAGACAAATATGAGAAATTGGTAATTTTTTATAATTTTTCACAGACTTTGATTTTTTGTGTAAGATTAACTAATTGAAACTAATAAATCAATCAACTAATTAGGCCTAGATTTAGTTTTATATACAAGAGAATATTTTTTGTAAATATAAGAAAACCCACTGTATTTGCCTTAGTATAAACTTCTGTTTTAACCTGGTGAATATGCGTTTTATTTCTCTGCTTGTTCTATGTCTGATTGGCTGATTAGAGCTTGAAAATTGGTTGTTTAGTCAATCAGGATGATGCTAGTACATTACCGCTAACTTAGAAAAAATGCGATTGTGATCTGTTTCTTCTGTTATCTCCGAGGTATATGGTATTTATTAAAGTAAACGTTATGTATATAAAAAGGACCGAAAACAGCTTAAAATGTGTTTTAACATTTTTAACACTGGAAATGATTAGAGGAGTCTTAATGTCAAGGTTAATTAGCGAATGACTTGTGTCTGAAAGGCACATGGGACTGTTCTCGACCAGTCACGTGCAAGGAAATGAAGTGGGAGGGGCTTGAGTGGGCGGGGCTTCGATATCACACCCTTGTGATTGGTCCATTGTTATCATCTATTTATTATTATTGTTATTATTATTATTATTATTATTATTATTATTTTTATTATCATTTATTTATGTATTTTCTATTTATTTATTTATTTTTTGAGGGAGTTGGTGGCTGTAAATACTTTTGGATTTTTTGTAGCAAAATATGTTACACACTGCATCCATCATTGTTTGTGATTATTTAATTCTATCTCGTCTTATTTAGTTTTGTTGATTTTATTTTTTTCTTTGTTTACAAGGTATCTAATATTTACATAATTTTCATTTACATTTGGCCGTGCGATGCTTCACTTCTTGTGGCGTCTGGGCTCCATACTGATGAAATGTCCTTTTGTATGTGATGGTTTTGCATGTAAATCGCTTGGCGATGAGTTTTTTCCTCTCTGTATGTAAATTGCTCAGAGATGTATTTTCCTCTCTTATTTATACTACCATGTAACTTGATTTGGTTTAACGTCACGACGCTAGGACGGTGCCCCTTACAATGGACTTTGTAGCGTCGAATTTAACGAACCATGCTCTTGGTCCAACTCGCTGTTGGTAGGATTTGAATTGCCGTCACCTCGACCTCCGCCACAAGTAGCGACGCTCTAACTCGCTCGGCCATGTAACGTACATACTCCTCTCCACCTTATAACGGGGTGGCCGAGTGAAAACACACATCCACTACATACACAAAGAAACCTAACCTAACCACGCTCCTATATAAACATTTTATATGTGAAGGGCAGGGCAGTGGACAAGATGCAGGGATGACCCGTCATCCAGGAGGTGCCAAGATAAGAGGGAGGGAAGAGGGTGGAGGGGAGTGGAGTGTGTAGGGGATGAAATGGGTGTGGGGGAATTTCTATGCCTTTGTCTTTTGGCTACCTCCTGTGTAAGGGGATGGGAAAGCCTTTGGTATATGTATGTATGTGTGTGTGAAGGGTCATCCCTACCTCCCGCCACAAGGCTCGGTCGTACAGCGAGGCATATTTCACACGTTAGGCTTAAAAATGAAGTAGACAAGAATGATTTGCCAACAGACTGGTTAACGAAAGGAATAGGTTTAGTAACAATATAGTGAGCGCTAAAACAATTGGTTGTTATAATAGAAGATTAGATTACTTTATGGATAGGGATGAAATGGGTAAAGAAACTGCATAGTGTAGGCCTTATGGCATCTTGCAGCCTCCTCCATCCTTATGGTCTTGGTTTTTTTTTTGGATTTGTGTTGGATAGGGAGCGCGTACTTTCTTTGTCTGAAGTTCAGGGATAATCCGATTCTAGCTGGGGGATCCCTCCAGGAAAGAAACAGATAGAGAATTTTTCCAACCATAATTTGATTCGAAAAAGGACATTTCCTTGATTGCTTTATTCGTCTGAATCTCTCCTTATCTCTCTCTCTCTCTCTCTCTCTCTCTCTCTCTCTCTGCAGATAACATCTATGTCTTATGGTTATATTCACTGATTTTTATATATACACAGTGGTTAATGCAAAAATCTGGTATCTTTGTTATATATCAAATAAAAGCAAATGTGGAGAATGCAAATATTCAACCAAAATGAAAATAGAATATGATATAGCTCGAGACTACACAGACGAATTGATAAATGAATAGATAAATAAATATATAAATAAAATTAGTATGTGATAGGACCTGAAAGAGGAAATGGTAAATAATAAGAAGGAACAAGGATAAGTTGACAGAAGGTAATTAAGAAAGAAAATTATTCTCAGAGAGGATGGAAGGTCGAAACTAGAGGAATATATGAGAGTACTTGGGAAGTAAGAAGTTTAAATTGAAAAAACTTATATATGATTCGTGTAATCATTTGAGCTGTGTAAGTTTGTAATCACACACACACACACACACACACACACACACACACACACACACACACACACACACACACACACACACACACACACACACACACACACACACACACGCACACACAGACACCACGCGTACACACACATACGTATACACACACGTACATACACACACACGTACACACACACGTATACACACACACACACATACACGCACACACACAGACACCCACGCATACACAAACACACACACACACACACACACACACACACACACACACACACACACACACACACACACACACACACACACACACATACACGCACACACACAGACACCCACGCACACACACACACACACACACACACACACACACACACACACACACACACACACACACACACACACACACACACACACACACACACACACACACACACACACACACACACACACACACACACACACACACACACACCGCACACACTCACACACACACACACACACACACACACACACACACACACACACACACACACACACACACACACACACACACATACACACACACACACACACACACACACACACACACACACACACACACACACACACACACACACACACACACACACATACACACACGCACACACATACATACACACACACACACACACACACACACACACACACACACACACACACACACACACACATGCAAACAAACACAAACAACCACAAAAACACACAGAATTTATATCTTTTAACGTTAGATTAAGCATTATAAATGACTCTTGGGACAGATCAGATTCTTTGGAGAAAAAGGGCTTCTTCCTCGTGTGGTTAAAATCACCTGGCGCCGGCCAGAACAAACAGATGAAATAGATGCCAAGGTGAATAAGGCAACAGAGAGGTCATATGATCATTGTTTATTCCAATAAGAGAGAATATGGCTTGTCAATATCAATTAGACTAATTGACATGTGAATAGATGTTAGATTGTTCTAATCTTCTCATGCTGAACAGTAATGGATATCATATGTGTGATTCACCATGGTTTTGGATCACGTGTTGGACTCGTGATCAACTATTACCTTTCCGGAAGAGAGCTAAGAGCTCGTATATGACCGATCTTTGGGTACTGCTGTGATCTTACACGCATACACATACCTCCAACTCCCCGCCCACGAGAGTTGGAGTAGCGACTCGTAGCGCAGTGATACTGAAATAATTTCAGCCCTGGGCGGGATTCGAACTCGGACCGCTGTAGCAGCAGTGTGTGTGTTTTCGGCAACAAATATAGTGTTCACTGTGCTTAAAAGCTCTTAACTCAGTTTAAAATTTGAAGCGTTCACAGAACTATGGATTATACACGTATATCCTCAATAGTAAATTGGGAAGCCGGAGGACAT
This sequence comes from Oratosquilla oratoria, assembly GCF_046742065.1. Classification (NCBI taxonomy): domain Eukaryota; kingdom Metazoa; phylum Arthropoda; class Malacostraca; order Stomatopoda; family Squillidae; genus Oratosquilla; species Oratosquilla oratoria. The sequence goes on from NC_134777.1 coordinate 124,821,920, forward strand.
TAAGCGATATTACAGTTTCACATTCAAACCAATTTGACCTGGAATAGGTGATAATGACACAATACCTTAATCCCATCCCAGTGAGGATTAACCCATTCAACTCCGATGACAAGATGTCTTGTCATTTGGTCAAATAAAACAAAAAATCATAATAAAACAACAAAATGTTTGATGATCAAACAGCACCAGAAAAATATGACGTCGTCAGTCCTCCTTCGAGGAGGACTGATGACGTCATATTTTTCTGGTGCTGTTTGATCATCAAACATTTTGTTGTTTTATTATGATTTTTTGTTTTATTTGACCAAATGACAAGACATCTTGTCATCGGAGTTGAATGGGTTAAAATCCAGGTTATGAATATACAATATTTACTGTTTTCGTGAAAGCTCTAAATATTCTTAAAGTGGAGTAGAAGACGTATACTCTTTAGTTCTAACGTGTAAAGTAATCTCGTAAAGAATGATTAGGTAGCGACGCCTAATCACGACGTCGCGCCAAGCGTGGGATTGGTTGATTGGCGCTGCAGCGCTTTCAATGCCCTCCAGGGCCAATCACGCCCCCACCCTCTCCCACCCCATCCACCTCCGATCGCCCTCCTCCCCCTGCCTCCTCTCGTTCCCACCCTCACCCAACACCCCAAGTCTTCATGTCTGAGTCCTTTTGATGGTCCAACGCCCATACGTACATGTAAGGACATGCATGTATGTGTGCATATGTACACGCACAAG
>NC_134777.1:124825150-124835150 GCF_046742065.1 Oratosquilla oratoria
ATAGGCTTGGTAACCGTGTAGTGAGCGCTGAAACGATTGGTTATTTTAAGAGATGATTAGATATTTTTATGGGCAGGGATGAGAATTGGTAAGGGACATGGAACTGCTTAGTTTAGGGCTTATGGTCTTTTGTAATCTACTCCATCCTTATGTTTTTATGTTCTTTCTTGGTTCTAGATCTGAGAGCGGGTTTCATCCCTGCAGAAAAAAAATATTGAGTTTCTGTTATTGAATTATGAAGAGAAGATTTTTTTAGGATTGGATAATTTTTTTAACCGAGAGTGCCAAACAGACCTCTTAGTTTCTCCAAGGCACAAGGTTCAGCACTTTTACAGCACAAATTGTAATTGGAGGGAATATAATTTCGCACTTTTGTATATCATGATCATGTATGGACGTAAATGTTACTATAGGTAATAAACTAATATACTTATATAATTCGTATTCTTTAGCAAAATATATTTTATTACGACAAAGAGCTACAGACTCCTTATTTATCCATTTTATCTTATAACCTACTATAAAGAGAGAGGAAAAAAGGAGAAACGAAATCCTTAAAGAGGACATCCGCAAAGAATAGTACGTCGCTGAAATAGTTTAATGGTTAGATGAGTAAGGAGGAATAAGTGAAGAGTCAACGAATTACATCATTATGTAAAGAGCCCGCACGGTATTCATTAGCATAAACGTGTAGCAATGTATATAATGATACAAAACTTCCTCAAGTTTGCATATGGACGTCGGTTCCCTTTACTCTTCTTCTCTTGGTAATTCTATTTCATCAGTGCCTTAATAACCGTGTCTCCTATAGTCAGTGCGCTGCAAAGAGTCCGTTCAGGGTGTGGCATACGCCGTGACTTAGCACTATCCATTCTACCAAATCAACCTTAGTACATGCCTCTTATTTCCCATCTATGTGCTGTTGGATTTTTTCATATTCTGTATATAGTAAAGGAAGCTGTATATTACAATGACTATAACGTTTTTAGGATTATAACAAAGATTTGAATAAATTCCATGACACGCGGGAGCGTGAAGGAGGTGGGATGAGCTGGGTAATAATTGTTACAACCCTAAAAAGTTATACTCGTTGTACTATACAGGTTCTTTTTAGTACATAAAAAGAAATAAAATGTCACATAAATCGGTAAGAGAGAGAAAGAGAGAGAGGGAGGTTAATTTGGGATGACGTATGCCACATCCTGAACGGACTCCTTACAGCGCACAGACTAGAGGCCAAAGCATCTGTTATCACCCATGCTAGGTGAGACGCAGTAGCTCAGTCGGTAGAGCGGAGGGCTGCTGACCAGAAGACCCCGGTTCGAATCCTGTTTGCCCCAGACGGTGGTCGTTTAAAGTCACCCACATGTTGATGTTCGTACTGTATGTTGTAACTTGCCCCGTAGCTGAGTATCTGTAGAAAGGCAGTGAACTTCTTGTTACTCAAATATTGAGAATATGAATAAATGTACAACCCTTTACTTGGGGAATAAAATCCAACTATTGGTGGTTCCAATATGGCCTACTTAGCGATATCGTGTGTAATGTGAAAATGAATAAACAAATGAACAAATGAAATAATAAAAGATAAATAGAATAGTTGATAAATAAAGATATAAATAAGTGAAGATAAATTTTTTTAAGATATGTCTAAAAACACATAAAAAAATAGTTATTTCCTTAGAAGAGTTTATACCATGATGTCGTGCACTAAAGGTATTCATACGTCTTTGAACATAAGCATATAATATTTGCTAAAGACTATTTTGAATAAATATTAAGATTTTTGCATTCCATTTACAGTATATACAGAAGATCTGACAATGTTTTCTCTCTCTTCTATTTTTCTTTTCTCTTATGACTTTCTGTCTTTTCTTTAATTTCTTTTTCATTCTCTTCTCCAGAGTGCGTCTTGTTCTTTTGAATTCTCTGAGTTATTTCCCCCTTGGGAGAGATTGACGTACCTTTAGCCTTTCTCCTTCAGTAACCTAATTTCCACGTCTGCCCTTGTAGGTTCATCACTTGACAGGACCGAAACACAACCACTCGAACTCTTGCGCGGAACACGGGCTAAATTAGTTCGCGAGGGGCGACGAAGTCCTCCGCGGCACTCCAGTGTCCGCGGGGAACCGAATAAACCGCGGATAATGGAAACCGCGAATATTTGGAAATCCGTTTCGCCTCCAACAAAGTGACCCACTTTATGTATTTCGTTCTGTTTAAGGAGACGGACGATTTTGTTTAGCTGAAGGGGGAGGGGAGACTCTGATTTTAATAGGGTTTTGATCGATTAAGGTCTCGTTCAAGACAAGGTCCGTTGACCTTTCAACTGCAAAAAAAAAAGTCCATCATCTCAACCAGAATAAAGCACGTGAAGTATGCAACAGCCTTTAATGGGCTAAGGCAGAGGTGGGGAAACTGCGGCCTTCCGGGCCATCAAGTGCGGCCTTCTGCGGCCTTTGATATACATATTATTTATTTTTTAAAGACCTTGAATATTTTAAAAGTCAGAAATCATTATACACCTGAAACTTATAATATACACCACACACATAGACGAAAGATTTTGAATCTTCATTTCATAATTACATTTTATGCCATTTTTTTTGCTTAGTATTTTTGTCTCATTGAATATCTATAAGCATTTTTTGTATTTCTAAATTGCTTTGAATTTGAATTCATAAAAAGGGTATAATAAAAAAAAAGGGGCAAGTGTAACTTTTGCACCCACTTCGAAATTTAAAAAATGGGTAAAAAAATAATTTAAAGATTTTATACATATGTATATTCTTAAAATTAAAAAATATTTTTTAACTGAATTTTTAGGGAGGGGTTGGAAAACTTACACCGTCCCCTAAAACGGGATAAAATAATTGAAAAAAAAAAAATAAAGTTCAGTGCGGCCTCTATGTGGGACGATGAATTGTAAGGTGGCCTTCATGCACAAAAAGGTTCCCCACCCCTAGTGTAGGACATGATGCATATACTTATTGGATTAGAAACAGAGAGACAAAACAAGGGGGTGGAGTTATGTTTCTGACTAAGAAGGATATAAACGTGAGGAGTGTCACATATGGAAAGAATAGAGTAGAGATGATTATGATCGAAGTGGAAGACAGAGGTAAGAAGAGCAGCAAGTTTGTAATAAACTTAATAAATTATGTGCCTCCAAAAACAGCCTCGTGGGAAGAGAGTGAACATAAAAGTATGTTAGAAGACACAAGGATAACATTAAATAAGATAATGGAAGATGGAGGAAGAATAGTTATGATGGGCGACTTTAATTGCAAAGAAGTCTGCTGGGAAGAGATGACAGTAAAGGGTGGAGACGACTCATGGGTAAATGTTCTACTTGAGATGATTATTGGCCACACAATGACACAATGGATTCAAGAGAACACTAGGTATAGATATGAAGAAGAACCATCGAGACTAGACCTAATAATCACACCAGAACCTGAAATAGTGGAATAGATTGAATATAAGACACCAATAAGTAAAAGTGACCACATATTGATTGAATTGGAACTAAATGAGGAAAAATATATGAAAAGAAATGAACAATATAGAAAAGGAAGAATGATGTATGAAAAAACAAATTTTGATAAGAGAATTCTTTCAAAAAGAAAACTGGGAAAGAATATACAAAGAGGAAACAACAGTAGAAGAGAAATGGAATATTTGACAAAAAATTATAGATAAAAAGGAGTGGAAAAGTATGTCCCAAGACAAAAGCAAGAAAAAGAATATGTAAAGTGCTGGTACAACAAAAGTTGTAGGGAGTTAAAAGACAAAAGAGACAAAGCTTGGACAAAATGGAAAAAAGACAAAAGACCTGAAAAATGGAAAATATATACTAGTTATAGAAATGAATATGTACAAGTGCACAGAGAGGAAAAGAGAAAATATGAAAAAGATGTCATAGAAAAATGTAAAGATCAACCAAAACTATTTTACAGATTTGTAAACAACAAACTGAAAAACAAACAAGAATTAGAGAAATTAAGACAAGGAGGAGTTGAATACACAGAGGAAATAGAAATGGCAGAAATTATGAACAAGCATTTTAAATCGATGTTTACAAGGGAGAACATACTACCTGGAAAGATCGAATGGGAAGAGAAAGTCCCCCCTATGAAAGAAATAGAAGTAACAAAGGATGAAATAATGAAACACTTGAGTAACCTTGATGTCAGAAAATTGCATGGACCAGATGAAATAGCAAACTGGATTTTGAAAGAATGCATGAATGAACTGGCAGACAAAATACATAGCATAATAAACAGTTCCTTGAAAGAAGGAAAAGTTTCAAAAGATTGGAAAAGAGCCAATACAGTACCTATATATAAAGGGGAAAATAAAGAAGACCCTACCAACTATAGACCAGTCTCTCTAACAAGTACAATAGCAAAAATTTGTGAAAGAATTATCAAAAGGAGATGGGTAAGGTACTTAGAAAAAAAACAATGTGCTAAATCCAAGACAATTTGGATTCAGACAAGGACGATCATGCGTCACCAATTTAATATGTTTCTATTCAAGGCTAATAGACATAATACAAGAAAGAGATGGATGGGCTGATTGTGCATTTCTAGGCCAAAAAAAGCTTTTGACAAAGTACCACATAAGAAGTTACTTAAGAAATTAGAAACTGAAGGAGGAGTACAGGGCAAACTGCTTAAATGGATGGAAGACTTTTTGTAAGAAAGAAAAACGAGAGTAGTGATAAGAGACAAACACTCTAATTGGGATGAAGTAATAAGTGGTGTTCCACAACTGTTCTGGCCCCAATAATGTTTGCTATATATATTAATGATATGGATAAAGAAATTGAAAGTTATATGAGCTTCTTTACAGATGATGCAAAACTGTTAAAAAAAAGTGAACACTGAAGAAGATTGTTAGTGACTACAGAGTGATCTCAATAAAGTATGGGAATGGAGTAAGAAGTGGGAGATGGAGTTCAATACTAAGAAGTGTAGTATAATGGAATTTGGAAAAAGCGAAAAAAGAATAGTAGGATCATATAGATTGGGAGAAGAAGGAATAAAAAAAGTAGAAAATGAGAACGACCAGGGAGTCATTATTATGAATAATATGTCACCTGAGAAACATATAAACAAGATTTTTGGAGAAACTTATAATTTAATAAGAACAATCAAAGTGGCATTTACATACTTGGATGAAGAAATGGTGAAGAAAATACTAATCACTTTGATAAGACCAAGATTGGAATATGCAGCAACGATGTGGTCACCAAGTACAAAAAAATGTATAACAAAACTTGAAAGAATACAAAGAGCAATTACAAAATTGGCACCAACACTCAAAACTATCATATGAAGAGAGACTAGCAAAACTTGAGCTACAGACATTAGAGCAAAGAAGAGAGAGAGGAGATTTGATAACTATTTACAGAATCATGAAAGGAATAGAAACTATTGATAGAGAGGATCTAATAAAATGGGATGATAGAAATACAAGAGGACACGGAAAGAAAATCAAGAAAGACAGCTATGGAAGAGATCTGAAAAAGAAGAACTTTCCTCACACAGTAATAGACATGTGGAACAAGTTAGATGAGAAAGTGGTGTGTGCAAAAACAATACATGAATTAAAATGAGATATGAAGACGGGACACCACGAGCATAGCTCCCCTTCCCGTAAAATACAACTAGGTAAATACAACTAGGTAAATCCCCCCCCCACACACACACACTAGATTATGCATCAGTGGTATGGTCCCCACACAGAGTAAAGGATATAAGGAAGAGAGATTACAAAGGGCAGCAATCAAACTGGTCCCCAGCTTGGCATAGGAGGAGAGACCAAAAGCACTGGGTCTGCCAACATTGGAAGATGGAAGGGAAAGAGGTGATGCTTAGTGTTTAGGTCGCTTAAAGACAGAAATTATCTCTTGAATTGAGGGATAGGAAGGTTTTAAGAGATCATGGGAACAAATTACGAAATATTACATATCTGAAGAAATAAAGCTTTCTGTACACGTTTATAAATATATGTACCAGCTTAGGTGGTATAAACCAAGCAAGACTAACACAAGGATTCAAATATAAGATAACTATAAAATAAAAATATATGTTAATTTGGAACTAAACATGAACTTTGTTATACATAAACGTATAAATTCATCAACATGAAAATTCAAATGTTTCATTACTTAAATTTTATTAACATGTTTTTTATTTCCTTTTTCTTTGTCGTATTTTAATACGTTTTTAATGTTTTTTTTTTTTATTTTTTTTTTTACTCTTTAACGGCGGGTGTCAACTTGTGAATTTTGGTTTGGCTGGCGCCAAGATATTTTATTCAGCTGAGGGAAAAACCCGTCGCCAAGTGACAGCTCAGAGCGCCAAAACACGAATGTGTTTAGTGGGTTTAAAACATCAAACATTAATTTTTAGTGTCCATGATTTTTGGTTAGTATTTTGATGTATTTCATAAGCCTAAACCATTCAGTATATTTTTCTTAATTCTCCATTTTTCCTATTTTTCCATCGTATTTTTCTTCATTTTTTCTTTATTCGTTATTTTCATTTTCCTCCATTATTGTTATTCTTTATTATTTCTTCTCTTTGATTAATTTTCCTATTTTCATTTGTTTCCTTCTTTATTTCCATTTTCCTTTATTTTCTCTCATTTCACTTTATTTTCTATTTCCAGCCCAATATTTCTTCCCCTTTTTCTTGCCGTGCTCGATGGCAACGGGCGGTTTGGGGTCGTTTTCCCACTGAGACCTGAGGGAAGGGACGCGCCGCTGTCCCCTGTCGCCACCGGGTGTGGGTCGAGGAGGACCTTCGCCTTGGCCTTGGCCTCCAATGGCCGTTGTCGTCCTCGCGTTTGACCCTCGGCCGCGGAACCTGTTCCCGCCGTTTCTTGCCCCGCGCCTCAGGGGTGATGGGGAAGGTGGAGATCTCCTCCACATGCTCTCCACCTCGTTCTTCGGCGGCCTCCTGGCCTCTCGGGCATTATTGGTTCTCGTCTAAAGGGCCCGAGGGTACGTTGGAGGTCCTTCCCAGACGAAGGACCTGGGAACTGGGGCCTCTCTCTAAGATCTTCGAGGATCTCTCTCTTGTGGCCTCCTCGTGTGAGGCCTGGTGCCCACCCAGGGACCTCTCGAGGCAGCACCCCTGGCAATCTGGGCGAAAGAAGGTGAAGGAGGAGGAGGCGGGGCCTCGAGCTCGACTTGGGGCTCCATTTCTTCTTCTGTTGGTCCCTCGGGTGGTTCCTCCGAGGACAGCGAGGATTCGTCTTCTTCGCGAGTCCAGTCGTCACTGGGGTCCTCGGAGGAGAGTGGCCGCTCGTCGTTGCCTTTGTCCCGAACCCGGCTTTCTTCTTCTGCTGGATCCTCGGGTGGTTCTCTCGAGGACGGAGAACATTCGTCCTCGTCACGAGTCCAGTCGTCACTGGGGTCGTCGGAAGAGTTCGAGAATTCATCGAGATCCCGCGTCCAGTCGTCTTTAATCTCCTCGGGTTCCTCGTCGGCATGGGACAGTGGTCCGCTTGTGTCACCTTCGAGGTCTTCGTTGGCCTCCGCAGAAGCACCTCTGACCTCTTCGTTGTCTTCGGCAACGTTTTCTTCCTTTGGTTTTGCCTCTACATTGTCTTTGGCTTCCTTTTGAAGGAGCTCGACTTGATTTCCTAGGGCACTTTCTCGTAAACTTGTGTTTTCCTTCTTCAATTCGCTTAACTCTTGCATGTACTCCTCACACAGGCCCTCTACATAACTTACGACTTTCATTTTGATAGAAAGCAAATGGTCTTCGTGTTCTTTTTCAACTTCTTTTAATCTATTTTCCAAAAGAGTGTTTTCCCTCCAAAGCCGGCACATCTCTTCGTGCTGTAGGATCACCAGGTGTCGAAGGTTTGCGATTTCTTGCTGCTGATGTCCGTCCTCCTCCATGTTGAGCTGTCTCTTGGGGTCTCGCTCCATCCGGGGACAACTCCGGAGGAATGGTAGGGCAGGAACTATGACGTCACTGTCCATGACGTCATTGATAGATTAGCCAATACGAAAACTAGCTTGTCGTTGACGTCCTCTAGTCTTCCTCGGGCTTTTCTCTCTCTCTCCCTCTCTCTCTCTCTCTCTCTCTCTCTCTCTCTCTCTCTCTCTCTCTCTCTCTCTCTCTCTCTCTCTCTCTCTCTCTCTCTCTCTCTTTCTCTCTCTCTCTTTCTCTCTCTCTCTTTCTCTCTTTTTCTTTCCCCACCTCAAACACAAAACACATGCACACCTACATAAGCACGCGCACATGCACACACGCACACATACACACACACACACACACACACACACACACACACACACACACACACACACACACACACACACACACACACACACATATATATATATATATATATACACATGATAATGAAGGAGACTGCAAGAGACCATAAGGCCTACACAAGGCAGCTCCATATCCATCACCACCTGTCATCCCCATCCATAAAGTTGTCTAACCGTTTCTTAAAACAACTGATAGTTTCAGCGCTCACTACATGGTTACTAAGTCTATTCCATTCGTTGACCACCCTATTAGTAAACCAATTCGTGCCCATTTCCTTCTTAAATCTAAATTTGTCCAGTTTAGATACATTACTGCAAGTCCTGCCCTGTTGTTTTAATATGATGACCTTGTTTGAATCACCCTTGTTGAAGTCTTGGATCCATTTGAACACCTCTATTAGATCACCCCGCACTCTGTGTTTCTCCAGACATAACTTACCAAAACTGTATCGCATAGTCAAGGATGGGTCAAACTATCGCTAGACACACACAATAACAAACACACACACACACACACACACACACACACACACACACACACACACACACACACACACACACACACACACACACACACACACACACACACACACACACACACACACACACACACACACACACATACACACATTCGTCGGATGGACGGCGAAGATTGGAGCTCCGAAGAAAAAGTGAAATTTTCGTGGATTTCAACGTCAAGGAAGTACCTTTTTGTATTTACAGGGAAGAGGAAAGCTCGTGGTGTAGTGGGAAGGTGATGAAAAAGGAGAAGGGGAGGGATTACTGAGGGAAATGGAAGGAAATGAAGAAGGAGAGGACTTGGTCCAGGCAGGCAGACGCCATATTTACAAACGCGGCCCAGAATTCAGTGACGAGGAAGGGACTAACAAAAGTGTAAAGATTAGAAATATAGATAAGAGCAGCACAATGGAAAGGGAAGATAACAATTTCCAAGGATTTAATGTGGGGGTGGGGAAGCCAACCCTCCCCGATTAGCAAACCTAGTAGAAAAACTTGAAAAAATTGTCAAACATTGGGAGGATAGGTTCGGTGAACTCACGAGGATAACGCAGTGAGTTGAAAAATTGGAAGAATTAGAGAAGGTGAACCAAAAACTAACTAAAGAAATAAAAATTATAAAAAGACAGTTAAAAGAAGTAAAAGATGAGAATGAGGAATTAAAGAATAATAATAAAGAGAATAAAGAATCCATAGCAAAAGAAGCACAGGGTTGGAAAAAAATCCAAGAAAACAACAAAGTTCCATTCAATGAAATAGTAAAACAGCAAATGAAGGAACAAACTGACGACACAGTTATTAAAGTGATGAGACAGAAAGAGAATATAGTAAAACACTTAGCAGATAAAATGAAATTTATAATTATTTTAGGGATGGAAGAAAAGTATAATCTAAATAGGACTACAAGAATTAAAGGGGAAAAGAAAAAGTAAACAGTTTATTAGAATTAGTTCAGGAAGATGAAACTGAAATAGGAAAACAAATTGAAGAAATGTATAGTCTTGGAAAATATAGTACAGATAAGTCCAGACCAATTAAGATTAAATTCAGGTCACAGACAACAGCAGATAATATCTTAGCGAAAACAGGGAAAATAGCAAACAGTGAACAATAGAAAAATGTATGGATAAAAAGAGAAATGAATAAAGAGGAAAGAGAGGAAGAAAAAATGAAAAG
>NC_134777.1:124852650-124857650 GCF_046742065.1 Oratosquilla oratoria
GAAAGTGAGAGTGGTCGAGGGGAGAGGTGGGGAGAGGGGGGGAGTAAGGGGTAAGCAAGGCTTTACTCGCCTCCTCTTTTTTTTTCCTCTCTCTCTCTTTTGTGATCAAAAACGGGCTCTTAGATTAGCCCCATCTTATCCTGCCATTAAAGGAACCTTCATCAAGGGTGTATATACCTTCCCGACCCATTTTTTTCTGTCCGTGATGAACTTTCGCTTCTTTCGTCACGCGAGTCTTCGTTTCAGAAACTCTTTAACAGACATATTGTGCCTCATACGTACAGAATCTTCCTAGTAGCACAGACTCTCCATGGGAATACAGACCCTCATCTTGTATAAACCCACATCTTCTCATACAGACCCAAAGTACGCCTTTCGTTTTTTGTACAGACCCGTAGTAAGCTCTCTGTAGTACAGATCCATGGACTAATCGCTTTTGTACAGTGTCATGTAACGTTTCCTGTAGTACAGATTCGTGGAACGTACTAATTCATAGAACGTTTCTCTCAGTACAGACCTCTGGAACGTTTTCCTTTGTATAGACCCAAAGAACGTTTTCTCTGTTTACAGATCCATGGAACGTTTTCCTTAGTACACTATTGCGCACACCCTTTTGTACAGACTCATTGTACACTCCTTTGTGTACAAACAAGTAGTACATTACCTTTTATACAGAATAATATTATACTCCCATGTGTACAGACCTGTAGTACATTCCCTTTTGTATACTCTCGTAGTACAGGCCCTTGTGTACAGACCCGAAGTACATTCCCATTTGTGTACATTCGTAGTACACTCCCTTGTTTACAGACCTGTAGTACATTTCCTTTTGTACAGACTTGTAGTATACGCCTTTGTGCACATGCCCAAATAAGGTCTCCCCCGCACAGTCCTGGGGCGCCTTATTTCATATATGTCTTTCGTTTCGTCTCTGTCATTCTCCTTTCCCCTCCGGCCCAGTCCCGGGTCAAATTTGCCCACATATTTCTATCACGCTGCCTTTGCCCCAGGGGTGGGATGGGGGTGGGGGAAGTGGTGTCCTTGACCCCAACACACTCCTGCCCCCCCCAAAAAAAAAACAAAAAAAAACGTTGTCCTACATCGCAGCCCTAATTTGACCCTCTCCCCCCTCCCCTATGTTGCCCCCACATTTTATCTCGCCCGTGCCCTCCCCCGCACTTAGGCCCGCGGCCCTACTTTATTGATCCCCTTGGCTGAACTGAAGCCGACGAGACGAAGGTGAGGCCCGGCGCGGGAAGGAACCCGAGGGAAAGTTGCAGACCTTTGCGTGGATCGAGTCGTGCGGCTTCGAGGATCTTTTCATACATCATGTCAGGTTCTGACGCTGTCATCACCGAAGTGGAAGGTAATGAGACGCCACCCCCCCCACGACCATCCCCTCCCACCTTCCCCTACTCGGGGGGTTGGGGGGGAGATCGGGGAAGGGGGGGTATAAGAACTTCGAAGGACCCGGGATCTACAGTTGCAGAGCACAGGGTCCAGAAGAAGACGTGGAAGTCTTTGGGTGCAGACAGGCGGTCCCGGATGGATGCGCTCCGGGGGGTTGAGTTCGAACGGGGGGGTGGGGGGAAAGGAAGGGGATGAGTCGGTAGGTTAGGGATTCACTTGAGGAAAGGTGGAGCTGATTTAGGAGTTGGTGGAGAATTTGGAGGGCGAGGGAAGAAACGAGACGTATTGTGGACCTGTGTGAACTCCCGCTCTTCCTCCTCCTCCTCCTCCTTCTCCTCCTTCGTTTTTATCTTCTTCGTTGTCTTCGACTGATTGATCTTCTTCGTCGTCTTCTTTTGTCTTCCTCTTCATTTTCTTCACTTCGTTTTCTTCGTCTTCTTCTTTGTCTCGTCTTCTTTTTCTTCATTGCTTTCATCGTATTTTTCGTTTTTATCTCATTCATTTGTCTTGTCTCCGTCTTCGTCTTTTTCCTCATCTTCGCTGTTCGTCTTTGCCTTCAGGTGTCGAAGAACGACTTATCACCACAAACGACGACCTCCCCGTGAACGACCTCTTCGTTTTCGGGTCACCTGTGCTCTCTGTGCTAGGGGAGCCGCGGTGCGGAGACGGGCGGGAGGTCACTGCTACTCATCAGCCAATCACGTCGCTCATTGTGAAAGAGGACAACCCTCACAGTGGGAGGAGATCCCCATGTGAGGGTACCCACAGTTCAAAACGAGTGTGGTCATGTAAACATAACATGTAAGCATTTGGATCTGTGTAAACATACTCTCGTGGTGGTGGCCATGTGTGTGTGTGTGTGTGTGTGTGTGTGTGTGTGTGTGTGTGTGTGTGTGTGTGTGTGTGTGTGCGTGTGTGTGTGTGTGTGTGTGTGTGTGTGTGTGTGTGTGTGTGTGTGTGTGTGTGTGTGTGTGTGTGTGTGTGTGTGTGTGTGTGTGTGTGTGTGTGTGTGTGTGTGTGTGTGTGTGTGTGTGTGTGTGTGTGTGTGTGTGTGTGTGTGTGTGCGTGTGCGTGTGTGTGGACGTGTGCGAGATTGAAGATGTTTGTTATGTCTGAATTTTAGTTAGCGTACTTGTAACTATGATTTATCTTTCATCCCTCTTTTACCTTACCTGTATATATGTCGAATGAGCACACACACACACACACACACACACACACACACACACACACACACACACACACACACACACACACACACACACACACACACGCACACGCACACACACACAGACACCCATTATATTTTCAATCACTGCATCTGGCTTCCCGCTTTTTTTTGTTTTGTGTGTGTGTGTGTGTGTGTGTGTGTAGTCAGGAGGGATCGGGTGAGTGGGATGTAGTCTACCCATTTCCTGAAAGAAAGATTGGATAAGGACAGAACCACTTTCTTCGCCACTCAACTAATGGCAAGATTAAACATAATGACACAAGAGAGTGATATAAGTACTTACACTCGTACTTACACTCCTTCGGTTTTCCGAGCACTATTTTCCCTTCCAGTCTTTTCCTCTCCTTCCCCCACGCGTCTCCTTCGTCACTCTCCCCTGCCCTGTACCAGCATTTTCTCTCTCTCTCTCTCTCTCTCTCTCTCTCTCTCTCTCTTCTTCCTATTATCTTTGAATTAGGTCTCATTATCATCAGCCTCTCCTTTATCATCTCAACATCGTTCAGGTCACTTTTTCCTCCAGGCTGGTCTTCCTTTTTATTTTTCTCTTAAACTTTTATTATTATTGTTATTATTGTTAATATAATTATTGCTAATTATTTCTTTTTATCTGATTTTATTCTAAGTCGTCGGTTTCCACCATTGTGACTTGCTTACTCCACCTCCTATGAGGTATTTAGTGTACAACTATAATCAGGTTAATATTTTAGTGACTATTGACACCTCTATGGACCAGAGCCACGCATGCAGGATTCTTTTAACTGTTCCACTCTACCACTGCCCTTACATTTTCCTGTACCACTTGTACGTCACCACATGGATAGAAGCGCTGGTGACTCTCCAGAAGTTGTCGTTGCTCATAGATTTAGGCAGATACACAACTCGTGGCGCAGTTGGTAGAGTTCCCGGCTGCCACCACGGAGGTTCGGGTTCGAATCCCGCCCAGGGCTGAAATAATTTCAGTATCGCTGCGCTGCGGGTTGTTACTCTAACTCAGGTGTCGTAGAGTTTGGGGTACGTGTGCGTGTAAGGTCACAGCATTACCCATAGATCGGTCATATGTGAGCTCTGAGCTTTCTTCCGGGAAGGAAATAGCTCTCGATCACGAGTCCAATACATGATCCAAGACCATGGTGAGATGTACCATTAAGGATATTTTTATGTGATCCATGGTGCTCAGGGACATCGCAAATATGTCTTTAGTTGTCGGGTATTTATTGTATTTCTTGGTACAATAATTCCACTAAAGTGTGAATTATTTTGTAAACAGTATTGTATTCATACAGTAACAACGAAATCCTGTATTTATATCGTGTATCGCGGGTCTGATTTGGTTGTCCCGAAATGTTCGTCATTTGACGTCATAATGTCGTCATTTGTTGTCCCGAAGTGGCGGGTTCGAATCCCGCACTCCTTTGCTATTCCCAACAGTGTTACCTCCCCCAACATTCCCTAAAGAGCATAAGACAAAGGTGACGGCTTTGGCCGCAGATAGTCAGCGTCTCCTGGCGTAGGCTCTTCGCCATTTTGTTGGAAAGACTCGAAAGGACGTTTTTGTTGTCTCTGAGTTCGAGGAGTTCGTGAGACCGACTTCGAGAGGGCCAGAGTAGTTAGTGGCACTTCGAAAGAGCCTGTGTAGTGCCCCCCCCCACCCGGTTTTCTTTAAAGGTCCCAAATTCAAAGAAATTTGTGTGGTCATGTGGTGATAGCACCACTGTGTTATCTAGTGTGGTGATACTAGATATTGCGGTGATATTCTAGGAACATTTATACATTTTCATTCATTTCCTAACGAAGTTCCTGTAGGTATTGTTTATAGTACATCGTAAAAAACCGGTTCTTCAAAACTCGATGTAACATCACAAAACTCGATATGACAATATTAAAATTCATAATCGAAATAGAGCAGTCAATGCTCTCTTGAACACACACAAAAAATCAATCAATCGTATGCAGAAGGGGCCAACAAGGTATACTATAACACAAAGCATCCAAGACTCGCAGTAATTTAAACAATATGTGTATGTAACATGTACGAGTATATATGTATACAAGTAAAAAGCACATACAGTATAGAAAATAAGTTGCGTAGAGCTTTCTTGCCAAGTCGTGCATGTAACATGTATGTATGTAATATATATGTGTATGTATACAAACAAAAACAAGAATAAAAAATATTTCGCATGTTCTTGGTTAATCTACTTCCATTTCGTCATGGGATTAAACCGTTACTTGTCGTCCGTCCTTCCATTTTATATATATATATATTGAAGTATGTAAGACAAATGAGTGGAAGGGTGGTGAGTTAAACACAAAGAACAGTTGGAGTTTTATTCACTGACGTTTCGTCCTTACCAGGACA
>NC_134777.1:124862650-124877650 GCF_046742065.1 Oratosquilla oratoria
GATGTCCTTCAGGGCGCAAATGTCCGTGAAGGAGTAAAGATCTGTAAAGGAGTAAATGTCCTTGTAAAGGAGAAAATGTCCTTGAGAGAGAAAAATGTTCGTGAAGGAGAGTGTCCGTGATGAAGAAAATGTCCATAAAGAAAATGAGAAAGTGTCTGTGAGGGAGGAATAAGTGATAGAGAAAGGTGAGGAGAAAATTGTCCATGAGAGAGAAAATATCCATAAGAAAGAAAATCCCCTTAGGAGAGACAATGTCCGTGATGGAGAATATATTCTCAAAAATGGGAAAATGTCCGTGAAGGAGAAATAAAGTGTTGGAGAACGTGAGAGAGAACGTAGTGTTGGAGTAAAACGTCCGTGGTGGAGAACGAATAAGTTTGATTAAGGGAGAAATGAAAGCGCTGTCAATCCTATCCAAATTAAATTTCAAGAGATTTTTCTCTTTAATTTGATCATTAATTATACATTTATTTCTTCGTTTATTTTTTATTTTTTTGTCTTCGTTGTTTCTGAACTTGATAAAGTTGAAAAAATCATCACCAATTTAGTATGAATAGAATGTGTGTACTTCTTGTATTATATTGGTATCTTGGGATGATATATTTATACCGAGCAACTGAAAGTGTGGTAATTTGTTAGTGAACATATGAGTGTAAGAACATAAGAATGGAGGAGACAAGAGAACAATAGGCCTACACTAAGCAGTTCCATGTCCACTCTGTTGGTTGATCAGTTTTTGCCTGTTTCCACCTTAAACCTCAATTTGTCCAGTTTAAATCTATCACTACCAGTCCTGCCCTCCTGTCTTAATTTAGGGATTTTAGTGTAAACCTTGGAGACGTGTACCCGGTTAGTGGTAATTTGGTTATTGAAAATGTGAATCTGGTTATAGAAAGTGGTTAGTGTCTATTTAATGTATTATTGTTATCATTATCTAATATAATTCTTTCTATTTTATTTATATATATTTATATTTACTTCATAGTAAACATCTTCACTGTTGGAGTAGCAACCTTGCTATAACGTAAATATCAACACGAAGGAGAGAAAAATATATGATTAAAAGAAAAATACGATAAAAAGTATTTTTACGAAATCCAAATATTGCATAGCTACAGGTAAAAAAAAAAAAAAAAAAAAAAGATTGATTAAGATCAGCTGAAGTACTCGGAGACGGGAGTACTGGCCACAGCACTGGCTACGAGGAGTTGGCAACCGCAAGAAGAGCTTATTAAAGGTGAGCAACCACAATACTCCCGTTAGAAGGTGTTAAACGCTGTCGCTCTCCACAACACCTGTGGTGCCAATGGCTTGCAGGCTGCCACAGACACAACTGAATAAAATCGCCAGAAGGCAGCTTGGAATGTACACGTCAAGTGCGACGAAAGATGTCAAAGGCTAGACTGGGTCACTCGACCACCGGGTGAGGTCACAGAATACGCCGTCAGCGTGGTGCACAAAAAGTGATGACACTCCAAAACGTGATGTAAAAATGCTTTTACTATATTTGGCGATTGGGTAGTAAAGGGAGTGGTTGGGGAGGGTGGGGGTGGGAGTATGCTGACGTAGTATGGGGGGGTAAAAGGGGGTTAGGGGTTTGGTAATACCCCGAAACTATCCAACGAAAATGTACTACTGCTGCACAAGGCATAGTGATAGTAACAGGATAATAAATGTGTAGAACAGTGGTCGGCGAGCTGCGGTTCTTTGAGGTCACTTGGTCGGCTCCGTAAAGCTTCTTATAAAATAATTATTCCATCAGAACGAAGGCGTCAGGTACTGTAAGCATATAAAACATTCCATCCAAAATTATATATATATATATATATATATGTATATATATATATATATATATGTATATATATATGTATATATACATATATATATATGTATATATATATATATATGTATATATATATGTATATATATATGTATATATATATAAATATATATATATATATAAAGGGGATAGAAGGTGGCTGGAAGATTCACCCCCCCACGGGGAGCGTGGGGGGAGGAAAGGTGAGGGGTGAAGTGGGGGGATAAGGAATTCTTTTATGAGTTCGTAATGTCTGGACTAATTCTTGTCTTTCGAAGAAATAAGTTTCTACATTTTTTTAAATTTTTTTATGGAGTATGTATGGCTTCAACTTTTGTCCGGTCTGACATGGTCGGAGTAGGAGGGAAGGAGAGGGGGGGGGATGGAGAGGGGGTGGAGGTGCAGTGGGGAGAAAGGGAAGGGAAAGAGGACAAAGAGAAGATAGGGAGGGTAAGGAGACGAGGAAGGGAATGAGAAGAGAGGGTGAAGGGGAGGGGAAGGAAGAGAGAGAGAAGGGGAGGAGAAGTGGGGAAGTAGAAAGATAAGGGGAAAGGTAATGGAATAGAGGGGGGGAAAGGGAGAGGGGGAGGCAAGGGTAGGGAGGAGAGGAGATAAGATAAAGATAACAAAAGGAGGGCTGGAAATTCTGTGTAAATGCAAAGAGAATGGAGAGGGAAAGGAAGACGAGGAAGCAGGCAAAAAGAGAGAGAGAGAGAGTGAAAAGGTGGATTGGAAGATAGAGAGAGAAAAAATATATATATTTTGTAGAATTTTGGCTAAAGCTGAATTATCTCATGCCTCACAGGAGTCCAGAGGAGGATTTAGAATAGGAAAAATAAATAGATAGATATATGAAATTTAATAGATGAGATAGAATGAATAGATAGATAAGAATAAATAAGATAAACAAAAACAAATAGGTAAACTAGATAAATTAATTAATTAATAACATAAGCGAAGCATGAAGGAAGAAAAAAATATTTTTTCACTGGATGAAGGGTTTGGAGGAGAAAAAAAAGAGAGAGAGAGAGAGAGAGAGAGAGAGAGAGAGAGAGAGAGAGAGAGAGAGAGAGAGAGAGAGAGAGAGAGAGAGAGAGAGAGAGAGAGAGAGAGAGAGTCAGTAGAACGGAGTGCAAGAGAGTATCTTCACTAGTAGCGACAGCAGCAGGAACTTTGACGTCGATGAAGAAGAGTAGGAGGAGGAGGAGGATGCTTCTGGAAATTTCTGGAAGCTTCTGGAGGCTTCCGGAGGGACCTCCCGCCCCTTTCCCTCACGAGGTCACTTCACTCCCCCATCGAAGTTATCTGAGGAGGATCGTGACCTCCGGCGGCGAAGCGGTGGTCGCTCCCCCCCCCCCGATAAGAACTCTTCGGGTTCCCCCTCTTCCCCCCACTCCCCCTCGACTACCCCTCCCACTACTCCCCCTCCCCCCTTCCCGTAGTCGTCGCTGGAGAATGAAATGGTGATATTTGTCAGAATCGTGTTTTCAAAATGGCGCGTCTTTCCTCCTCCTCCTCTTTCTTCTCCTGTTTCTTTTACTTCTTGAAGTTCTTCTGTTTCTACTCCACCCTTCCCTCCCCATTTTCTCAGTTTTCTTCTTCTCCACCTCCTTCTTCTCTTTCTTCTTCTTCGTCTCCCTATTTCTCGTACTACTTCTACCTCATTTTCTTCCTTTCCTCTTCCCTCTCCTGTTTATCGTACTTATCGTATTCCTGCATCTGCTTCCATTTATTGTACTTTTTTTTTTGTCCTCCTTTCTTACTTCTTTCATCCTCCCTCTGTTTCTCTTTCTTCTACTTCTCCTAGTAACTTAACGGGGTAAGTTAAAGGGGCACCTAAACAAAGTAACTTAAGAAGATAATAAGTTCACTAAACGGTGGTAACAACAAGGTAGCTTAAAGGGATAAGTTAACGAGATAACGGAGAACATAACAGTGTAACTTAACGAGGTAACTTAACAAGGTAATTCAATTGGATAACATAACAAGGTAACTTACCGATGGCCAAGAAGTATCGACTTGGCATCAAACGTGTTTGGCATTGAAAACGAAAATCTCTTTCGAGCGATCACCTTCAACCATTTTATTCAGGCTAACATTAAACGATTTTATTCAGCTGTTGGGTCGATTAGGGTCCCGTCTTGTCCCTGCCTGACCCTTCTCCCCCCCTCCACGTCCTAACCCCCCCCCCATCCTCTAAATGCTCATATCTCCCCCCATTGGGCGAAGGAAATTGTTTGACCCCAGAATCTACAAGAGGCGTCATGAGGTCGGTGGGTTTGAGTATTGACCAGCTAAAGAATTAGTCTTCCAGTTGATTCCTACGAAGCGTTTGAAGGATTTGTCCTCGACTTCAGCCGACCAAAGGAGATTTTCGTTTTCGGCTGAGGGGAAATCCCCCTGCTGAGGATGAAGCAAACTAAGACTAAAGTGCCAAAGTGTTTCTATTCCCCTCTTGGGTACGTGGCACCTGATGGCACTCACTGGTACCTGCTGGTACATGGTGACACTTACTGATATCTCTTGGCACACGGTGGCACCTACTGGCATCTCGTGGTTTCAACTGGCTCTCGCTGACAGCTGATGACACATTAACACATACTGGTACCTACTGGCACTCGCTGGCACCTTGTGCCTCGTATCAGGTTTCCCTTATTACTCCCTCTTCCTACCTGAACCGAATCCGGTTAACCACGATGAGCCCAGCAAGCAGCCCAGGGCCATCCGCTGGAACCGGAACCAGCCGGTCGGAACCGGGAATCAACCGCCGAAGGGATTTGACGAGATCGAGCTGGAAGGTCACAGTGGCTGCATCAACGTCATCAACAGGAGTGCATTAACAAGGCAGACGCCAGCAGCATGATCAACGAAAGCAGTTACAAAGGCAAAGGCAAAGCATGCCGACAGGAGACCTTTTGATCCATATCTAGGTCGGATGCAAAAAAAAAAAAAAAAAAAAAAAAAAAAAAAAAAAAAAAAAAAACATATTAATAATAAATTAAAACTATAACAATGTAAATAACAATTAAAATACATAAATAAATGCATTGGTATAGTTGAATAACAAACAAACAGGTAAATAGTAAATGATAATAAATTGACATACAACTAATAATAAATGAAAATCAGACAGACAAATTATAACAAAACAAAAACAAATAATATAACATAAATTATAATAATTACAGCATCTTACTTAGGTATTTATCTAAATGATTCTTAAAGCTTCGAACTGAACTACATTGCACTACCTGTGCAGGAAGTTTATTCCATTCATTAACTACACGGTTGGCAAAGTTGTTTCTACCTACTTCCAAATTGAATCTATTTCCGGACAGTTTGAGACCATTGTTTCTTGTCTGATTCTCATTCAATGTGAAAATTTTGTCACTTTTGATGTTGTCAATTCCCTTTAGAATTTTAAAGACCTGTATCAAGTCACCTCTGAGTCTACGCTTTTTTAGGGAAAACAGATTCATGTGCTTAAGTCGATTTTCGTATGATTTATTTTTGATATTTGGAATCAGTTTTGTGGCTCGCCGTTGTACCTTTTCCAGTCTGTCAATGTCTTTAATGAGATTCGGTGACCATACGGAAACAGCATATTCCAAATGTGGACGAACTAACGATTTATATAGCTTGTTAATGAGTGATGGACTTTTGAAATCAAAAGATCGCGCAATCAATCCCAGAATCTTATTTGCTTTCTCAGAGGCTGAAATACACTGCTTGGATGATTTGAGGTCGTTACTGATAATTACGCCGAGATCTTTTTCACTATCCACTTTTGTTAACGAATTTCCAAATAACTTGTAATCGTACTTACTGTTATTTTTACCTATGTGCATTACCTTGCATTTACTTGTGTTAAATTTCATTAGCCACTTTTCAGACCATTGCTGTAATTTATCTAAATCTTCTTGAATATCTAATTGGTTTGAGTGATCATTTGCCACTCCGCACAGTTTTGTATCATCAGCAAATGTAACAGCATAGGCAGTGCAACATTATCAAGAGTGCAACAGTACTAATCGACAGTGCAATAGCAGTGAAAATGCAGCATCAATGTAACATCTACAGTACAATAACACTAACAGAGCAACAGCATCGACAGTGCAACAATATCATCAGTACAACAGCCCCTGCAGTGCACCAGCTAACAGTAACAAACAAGATGATTATGAAATGAGATGTAACATTGCAATTGCATCAACAGATGGCACGCTCGTCTCCAGCAGCGAGGAAGATGAGACTTCCATAGACGTCATGCTAGGAGTCTCTCTCTCTCTCTCTCTCTCTCTCTCTCTCTCTCTCTCTCTCTCTCTCTCTCTCTCTCTCTCTCTCTCTCTCTCTCTCTCTCTCTCTGTATCTCTTTGTTCGATGAATTTCTACATCTATAAAGGTATGTGTAAAAATCAATCGAACAGAAAGGAACCTAAAATTAAGTGTATACAGAAAACCGACCAATGTATACTCAGACATACATTATTATTCTTGTGTGTCATTTTGACAAATGGAAATAAGCCCCACCGCAAGGACTCGAACCTTTGCCTTAGTGACTGCTTATTATGAAGCAAAGACGATAGCCTTGAGCCAGCCAGGCCGTACTAAAGGTCGTGAATCAGGTCGTTCCTTTTGTACAGCTTTGCTGGCTCAAGTCTGTCGTCTTTGCTTCATAATAAGCAGTCGCTTGCGGGGGAGATTATTATTCTTCCCAGCCGATAATATTATAAGATCTGTTTTCTCATATTATTCTTCAGAGCTTTGCGGATATGTAGACCTGAGTACATTGGTGAGGGAATAAGATTTTTTTATATTAGTGCTAAACTAAAATATCCTATATATTTCACTGACGTCCCTTACAAATTTGCTAGGAAAACATTTTACCATCCTCAACCAGTCAGACCTTTTGCCCATATCAGGAAAACTTATCTAGCGTCCCTTAATTATTTGAGAATTTCAATGTTAACTAGCCTTTAGTTATAACCACACTATTGAATAATACCTTATTAATAATTCAAGTTGCAAAAAAGGGTGTCTATACAAATTTCCTGCATTGGTAACAAAAAACTATCAGAATAAAAACACTGTGTAAAATAATGTAATGAATTAAACGCCATTTCTAAACACTTCAGCACCTTTAATCATCCTGTCGGATGGGGTAATGCCAGTGTAATTACTTTCAACAACAACGTAGTTGAAAGGAATATAAATGAAAGTAGTTTGATTAAATCCATCAATGATGCTGTCAGTCTTAATCTAGGATTGTATAAGCTAAATGATTATATCCGTAAAGAAATAGCAAATATGCACTAGTTGTAAGAACATTTGTAAATTAGAATTGATTATATATTTGATCCTCACCTTATACCCATGAAGAGTGTCCCACAATCCTCTTTTTTATTTAATTTATTGTTTTTTTTTCATTATATTTTTCTACTGTTGACATTTGATCACCACCTCGTGCCAACAGAAATGTTCTACATTCCTTTTTTTTTCTACCGTAGACGTTTGAACCCCTGCTGTTGCCCACGTTCTGTTGTCCATACTAGTATATTCCGCCTGTTTGTACGCTATATTGACGATGTAATACACGAAAGCGCTCCGCTTCGGTTGTTTCTATCTGAAGTTGTTAACCTTGTATATATATAATATATATATATATATATATATATATATATATATATATATATATATATATATATATATATGATATATGGGTGTGTGTATGTATGTATGTGTACGTACGTCATCTGTATTTGAAAAAGATTGAACACTTTCGCTGTCAAAAGTTCTTATTTTTGACGTGTTTGACAGGGCCAACTTCACCCCTTTCGAAAATTAGATTTTTTTCTAGGATTGTATAAGCTAAAAGATTATATCAATAAAGAAATAGTAAATATGCACCAGTTGTAAGAACGTTTGCAAATTAGAATTGATTATACATTTGATCCTCACCTTATACCCATGAAGTCTCCCCCACAATCCTCTTTTTTATTTGATTTATTTTTTTTTCTATTTTTTTTACTGTTGACATTTGATCACCACCTCGTGCCAACAGAAATGTTCTACATTCCTTCTTTCCCTACCGTAGACGTTTGAACGCCTACTGTTGCCCACGTTCTGTTGTCCATACTAGTATATTCCGCCTGTTTGTACGCTATACTGACGATGTAATATACGAAAGCGCTCCGCTTCGGTTGTTTCTATCTGAAGTTGTTAACCTTGTGTATATATATATGTATATATATGTATATATATATTTATATATATGTATATATTTATATATATATATATATACATATATACATATATATATATGTATATATGTATATATATATATATATATATGTATATATGTATATATATATATATATGTATATATATATATATATATATATATATATATATAAGGGTGTGTGTATGTATGTGTACGTACGTCATCAATATTTGAAAAAGATTTAACATTTTCGCTGTCAAAAGTTTTTATTTTTGACGTGTTTGTCAGGGCCAACTTCACCCCTTTCGAAAATTAGATTTTTTCTCTCTTTTTTCCAAGAAATTTTATCTGAGAGTGGGAGGGAGCTGCAGTGAATTGAGCCCCCCGTTACACACCTTAAAGTCGTAGGCTGACCCTCACCAGAAAAAAATCTTTAAGTATGTCTTGTTGAAGATCGTAGATGGCTGTGAGATACCCCATGCCCTCCTGCAACGGAGGTGTACTTACGCTGATCTTCCCTACGAAACCTACAAACGTGATTGTGTCTCTCACCATCAGCTCATCCGTTTCGAGATCAGCGTTTCCCGACGCTGTCTCGGCCCGGTCGTTAGTACGTGGCACTCGTTGGCACTAACGAGCCTGGAAACGGGTCACTTAATCCTGACAACTTCAGTATGTGGCTCTACAAGGCGGAAGCGACTCGGCCTCCTCTTCCCCCTTCCCTCCTCCCTCCTCCCTCCTCCCTCCTCCCTCCTCCCTCCTCCCTCCTCCCTCCTCCTCCTCCTCCTCCTCTTCCTCCTCCTCTTCCTCCTCTTCCTCCTCCTCCTCCTCTTCCTCCTCCTCCTCCTTCTTCTCCTCCTCTTCTCCTCATCCTACTCCTTTTCCTATTCCTCCCGTTTGTCATCCATTTTCTTCCTTCTACTCCTCCTCCTTCTCCTCCTCTTCCTGCTCATCCTCCTCTTCCTCTGCCTCCTCCCCTTCCTCCTCCTCCTCTCCGTCCTCACGTCGTGTCCCTCGTCGTGTCCTCTCCCTTTCCCGCTATATTTAACTCCTTTTTTCATTATTTCCCGTAGATCTATTTTTGGATGATTTTTTTTCTCCCCTTTCTTTCATTCTTTCTTTTTCCTTTCTTTCGTCGTTTCCCTTCCTTTCCCCCAAACGCTCAGAGTCCTTTCCCAAATTTATGGATCGTAGGACTCTTACAACAGAAGTGACAGGGCCCTCTGACGTCACGGAAACACAGTCCCAAGGCCCTATGACGTCACGAGGCCAAAGTACAAGGGCCCTCTGACGTTATGAGGTCATATTGTCTGGGCCCTCTTACATCATGGGCCACAGTGCCAGGGCTCTCTGACGTCACGGGGCCACAGTGCCAGGGCCTTCTGACATCACGAGGCCAAAGTGCAAGGACCCTCTGACGTTTTGAGGTCATATTGTCTGGGCCCTCATATCATGGGCCACAGTGTCAGGGGTCTCTGACGTCATGAGGTCATAATGCCTAGGCTCTCTGAAGTCACAAGGCCAAGGCCCTCTGATGTCGTGGGGCCAGTTGGACAGGGCTCTTTGACGTCACGGGGCCAGGGGTCCAGGGCCCTCTGATGTCATAGGGCCACAGTGTCAGGGCTCTCTGACGTCACGGGGCCAGGGCGGCCCCTACTCCATCACGGGGACACAGTGCCAGGATGCAGAAAGAGATGCCAGAGGGCGGGCCTGCGGGGTCATTAGAGGCTGGGCGGCGTCCGGTCTTGATCCGGGAGGCGTGAAATAAATTGGATTTGACACATTGGCTCCGGACGAGTCGTCCGGGTCCGTGTGACGTGGCAGACATCTCCCGGTATCTGGGACCGGGAGCTCATCTGGAGTATTGGCTTTTGGGTCGGGATTTGGTCCCATGGGAAAGAGGACTACGAGTCTCGCAAAGAGACCAGATAGCTTTGAGGGATCTGAAGGGAGGGTAACCCCCCCCCAAAAAAAAAAAAAAAAAAACGAGGGAGGGGGGTAATTGGAACCAGGTAGCGTCCAGGGGGCCCTCTGAGGTGAATGGAATCGATTGGGGGTGACATGTCCTCTCTAGTCGACCGTGTATTTCTAGAGATTGGGGTGCGAGTTTCGTTTTAACTTGTATCTAAAGCTGCCCGGTTGGGGACGAAATGAAAGTATGATGTTTCCTGGACGTGTCAGACCCCCCCCCCCCCCCAAAAAAAAAAGGTGGTAGTGAGGGTGGTGGTTGTGTAAGTGATGGTGGTGGTATTGGTGGTGATGGTATCTGTATTGGTGGTGGATAGAGATGTTAGTGGTGGTGGTGGTGAGAGCGATGTAGATGATGGGGCTTGTGATGTTGATGGGTATTAGTGGGTATTACCTCATCTTAACGTAAACAGACAAAAATTGACAGAAATACTTTTTCTTAAAAAGAAAAAAAAATGGAGTAGGGCCTATAGGGAACACTTGCTTAGGAGATACCTAAGAAATGAATTAAATCACCTGGCGACAGCCAGCAATAAAAATAAAAGGACCACCTGGAACGGAAGTTCAGTTCTGTCGATAGAAGCTGAAACCTCTTAGCTTACACGGGATGTCACAAACATGAATGAAATCGCCTGGCGGCAGTAGAGGATGAAAGGGGAATGTACCAACCGGTGAGGAAGGAGACGTGAAGCGTCTGTGGAGGTGTTCGTTCCTTTGAAAGGAGAGTAAAATGTTCGACATTCGAATAATTAATGAGAAAACAAATTATTGTGGAGCAACAACAGGTCGCATGTGTTCTGGATAACTGCGAGACTGCTCGAATTGTCAGTTAACAAGACCCCCTTTTCTTTTTCTTCTTCTTATTTTTCTTTTCTTCTTTCTTCTTCTTCTATTTCTTCTTCTTTTTATTCATTTTCTTTTTGTTGTTATTCTTCATTTTCTTTTTTTTTATTCTTCATTTTCTTCTTCTATTTCTTAATATTTTTATTCTTTTTCTTCTCTTTTTTTTCCCGTGTTTTTCGTTGTCCTTAGTTTCGTGTAGTGTCATGTTTTTTTTCTAATCCTCCTCCTCTTGTCTGATAGTGAATGATGTATATGGGGTGGGGGGAGGCCTTACTACATGTCACAGACCGGAAAAATATTTATAAATTTTATTCTGGGTAATCACAGACGATTTTATGCACTTGAGGCCTGAGGGTAGGGGGAGGGGGTGGGGGTCTCGGTCCTTCCAGATCCCTTTGAGGCCAGATGAGACTCACGAGACGAATAAAATTGCCTGGCCTTCGCCAGAACAAAATATGTGAAGTGTGCCATCGTATTCTAGGAGCAGATCACTGGACCCCCACCTCTGTCCCTCTCTTTCTCCCCCCCCCTCTCTCTTTCTCTCTATCTCTCTCTCTCACGCACACACACACACACACACACACACACACACACACACACACACACACACACACACACACACACACACACACACACACACACACACACACACACACACACATACACACACACACACACAGTCACACTCTTCAACACTTTCTCCCCAGTACTATGGAGTTGTACGCCCTTTAAGACAGGAGGCTGAGCTCCCTCCCCTCCCCATCCATCTTTTTTTCCTTGTCCCACCTCTCCTTCCCCCTTCTTCTCTCCAATTCCTCTCTTCCCTCCCCTTCCCCCGTAACTCCCTCCCTTTCCTTCATACCATTTTACCCCCAACTTCCCCCCTCCCTTCCCTTCCCTCCCCTACATACTCTTTTCCCTTGCCCCTCCTCCCTCCTCCTTTCCTCACCCCCTCTTCCCTCCCCTTTTTCTGCCCCTCCTCCCCCCCTTCCCTCTCCAACCCCCCCCCCTGTGGCGGTCGTAGTCTCTCCGAGAGTGAAGGGGGATTTTGTTGAGCTCAGTCGCAGAAACCTCCCAAGTGGCCTCGTGGGGGATTTCGGGTGCCTCTGATTTGGTCAACGGGAGCTACTCGCGGAAGGTTCGGGAAGGAGGCGGACGGAGGGGGGGGGGATAGGGAAGGCTTCGGGAGGAGGAAAAGGGAGGGGTGGGGGATCGGATCCGGGTTGTCCCTCTTCCCTTTTTTTTTTTTTTTTATGGCGGGTGGGGAAGTTATGTGTCTTGTTGACAAGACGTCTCCTAGGATAATGATTAATCCTTCGGTTTCTTGGGGGGTGGGAGTTCCCCCATCCACTCACCCACTTACCACCCGTCCCCTCTGTTGAATGAAATTGCCTGGCGCCAGGGAGCATCAGCGTGTACGGGCGAGGGAATGTCCCCTGCGGCCGGAGGAAGAGAACAGGCAATCAGTTCTCCATCTGATCACTTCGGGTTTTGGATGATTTGTGGAGGAGATGGATGAAGTCGAACAGGAGCCGGGATGATGGGAAAGGGAGGGAGGGAGGATAAAGGGAAGGAGAGGGAGAGGGGAAAAAGAGGGGGAAGGAGAAGGAAGGGGAAAAGAATGGGGAAGAAAAAGGAGGATGGAGAAGAGAGAAAAGTGAAGAGAGGGAAGGGAAGAAAAAGAGGAAGGAAGAAAATGAGGAAGGAAAGGGAAGGTAGAGATAGGAAA
This sequence comes from Oratosquilla oratoria, assembly GCF_046742065.1. Taxonomy (NCBI): domain Eukaryota; kingdom Metazoa; phylum Arthropoda; class Malacostraca; order Stomatopoda; family Squillidae; genus Oratosquilla; species Oratosquilla oratoria. The sequence continues at coordinate 124,875,230 of NC_134777.1, forward strand.
AAGAAATGAAGGGAAAAGAAAGTAAAGTAAATGAAAAATAAGGAAAAGAAGAGGAGAAGCAACTAAAAAGGAAATTTGAGGAAAAGAAAGGAAAACAAAGAAAGAAAAACTCTAGGAAAAAAGAAGAGAAGGAAAAGTAGGGCGTGGAAAGGTAAGGGAAAGATAGGGAAGGAAAGAAGGAAATGAAAGTTTAAAAAATAGATAAAAGAATAGGAAATTTATATTAAAGCAAGGGAAGGGATAGGAAGGCAAATAAAAAGAAGGGAAGGAAAGGGAGAGAAGGGAAGGGAGAGAGAAGGGAAGGGGAAGGAAAATTGAAGTTTAAAAAAGAGAATCGAGAATGAAGAAGCCCTCCACTCCCATATGCGGTCTTCTCTTTTCCTTTGGACCTCAGAAGGTAAGTTCGACCGAACATCTTTTCAGAGTCATTTGCTTCATAGAAGACCACAAACGAGATGAGTTTGGTAAATCTTCAGCTACTTCGTGTGTGCCACCACCACCACCACTACCACCACCACCACCACCACCACCACCACCACCACCACCACCACCACCACCACCACCACCACCACCACCACTACCACCACCACCACCACCACTACCACCAACACCACCAGTACCACCAATACCACAATCACCACCATCCGTCCCAATGACTTCATGGATCGGGGAAATGAAAGGTCCAATCGGTATCAGAGACAGACTGCCATCGAGGAACGTAAAACCAAAAAGAATTTTGACGGTGTAAATGTATGTTTCATAACGTGCATTTACTCATTTCTGCTCTTATTAAATGCTTGATGTTATTTTAAATTTACCTAATGTGTTATATTTACCTAGATTTATGTTTCAGATTACATACAAGATTAATCAAGCATGCCACGAACCAAAGGAGCAGTAGACCTATCTGAATTTCAGCGAGGTCGTATTGTGGGTCAACATGAAATGTGGACTTAGTCATCGCAAAATATCTGAAAATATGTCAATACCGCTTTCTACTGTTAATAGAGTGGTGGTACAATTCACCAGAGAGAGCAAGAAGGGCACAAAACCTCATTCAGATCGTCCTGGGCCCTCAGAAAGAACCTTGCGTCTTGACAAAAGAAATGTCGAAGAGGATCCACGTTGCAAGGCCTCTGACATAGCAGCACAAGTTGATGTCAGTCTCAGAACAGCTGTCAGGTATCTCCACAAGCTGGATTACTATGGCAGAGCTGCAAGAAGGAAACCACTCCGTGCAGCCAATATCAAGCGCAGAAAGGATACGACTGTTGAGATGGTGGAGAGACCTGTGGCCTTTGGAGCACTGTTATTTTCTCTGAGTCACGATTCGCATTATTTTCTGACAGTGGAAGAGTGTGGGTCTGGAGACTCTGTAGTCAAGAGTTTAACCTCAAAAAACTGCAACCAACAGTGAAACATGGGGGCATTTCAATATTGGTGTGGGGTGCAATTTGGAGTGATGGTCGATCATAGTTTGTGGAGTGTCAAGGAAGCATCAGTTCAGGCAAATATGTTTTTATATTAAAGGAAGGACTCGTTCCAACATTTTCCAGTGGTAGAATGAGTAAACATGTCTTCCTATTCATGGTAGATGGAGCTCCTTGTCACGTTGCTCAAGCAGCACAAAATTGGTTGAGCCAAAATGGGATCAGGAAACTTCCATGGCCAAGTCAGTCCCCGGATTGAACACCTCTGGGGCATATTAGACAGACAACTTCGCAAAAAGAACAGGAAGCCATCTTCAAAGCCCGAAATCTTAGGATTACTACGGGAAACATGGCAAGAAATCCCTTATGATGATTTTCGTGAACTAATCACTAGCATGCCTAGAAGGGTCCTTGGACTGGAGAAAGCAAAGGTGATGTCAACCAAGTATTAGTTATTCACATTGTGGCCATTTATAAGCACTTTAATTGTATCAATTGCTTGTTTGATAAATTAAGACATTTTTCTTGGTGTGTCTATTCAATTCTGTCATCTGTGTATATATATATATATATATATATATATATATATATATATATATATATATATATCCAGTACCGTAGGTGTAACACACGAATAGAATAAAACTTAAACCCACTCTCGGACAAAGATAAGCTGAGATACAGAGTCAGTGGTCGAAATATACGGTTTTACTCTGTATCTCAGCTTATTTTTCTCCGAAAGTGGGTTTAAGTTTTAATATATATATATATATATATATACATATATATATATATATATATATATATATATATACATATGTTGCAGTATTTCACAAATGACACGTGAATCTAATTTGCAGAAAAAAACACTGGTAAATAAGAAACGTTTTCGTCATTCCCTTGATGTTTTAGATAGACGAAAAAAGTTCGGACTACGTTTCTTGTTTACCAGTGTTTTTCTGCATATATACATACATACATACATACATAT
>NC_134777.1:124882650-124902650 GCF_046742065.1 Oratosquilla oratoria
TATCACTTTTTAGAATTATAACAACGATTTGAACAACTTCTATGACTCTTGGCAACGCACATTCCATTGTTGCCACGTCGATGTGTCTCCGGGTGAAAGGTGACGCTCCAATATTTCGTTGGTCAAACTGGCAACGTTGTATTAGGGGGGAGTTCCCGCATATGCCCCACCTGAACGGACTCGTTGAAGTGCATGGACTCTTCCTCTCACTTATCTCCAACAAATGCTCTCCTCACCGATTATCTCTTCTTTGTGTTTTCTCCGCCATGGTGTCCGTCCAACGCCATTTATCTCCATTTATCCATTTATCTCTTTGTCTCGCTCTCCTTTAAAACTTGTGTTCAGTTGTCATGCTCCCTTCCTCAGTTCACGCTCTACCAAATTATTCATTACTTCATTTATTGATGTTTTTGTTTTGATATTGTGTTTTATTTGTGTATGTGTTTATTCATATACTTATCTATTTGTTTATATGTTTATTCTTATATGTTGATGTTTTTCATTTTTATAACTATTAATTAATTTATTGATTTATTACTCACTCAATTATTAATTCATCTGTTTATTAATGTATTCAAGCTAATTCAAATTTATTTCTTTGTTTGCTATCGCCCTTTCCTTGGCCAGGTTCTCGATCGTGAAAGGTGGGCACTTTTCGCTCGCGATCCATTAAGCCTCCCGCCGCTTTCTGTTGCAAAATCTCTACCTTTACAATATTTGTACAGAGCTCTGCGTTTCCTGTTTACATTTTTCTGTGTATGTGTATGTGTGTGTATTTGTGTGTGTAATTGTATGTGTTTGTGTGTGTATTTGTGTGTATGTGTGTATGTCTGTGTGTGTGTGTGTGTGTGTGTGTGTGTGTGTGTGTGTGTACGTCTGTGTGTGTGTACGTGTTTGTGTGTGTGTGTGTGTGCTCGCGTTCGTGCGTCAGGATAGGTGTGTATGTACACGTGTGTCCGTATGTCCGGATGTATTGTATTCACCTTGGTCTTTAGGATCACGTGTTGGACTCGTGATCGACAGCTATTTCACTCCCGGAAGAGAGCTCAGAGCTCGTATGACCGATCTATGGGTAATGCTATGACCTCTCTCACACACACACACCCAACTCCCCGCCCACGAGAGTCAGAGTAACGACCCGAAGGACAGTGATACCGAAATAGTTTCGGCCCTGGGCAGGATTCGAACCAGGTACTGCGAGCACCACCGTACTTCCCAGTCCAGTGCTCTACCAACCGCGCCACCGTCGTCGTGTGTGTGCCTGATGTGTGTATACGTGCAAGTGCATATATATGTATACAATACATGTACACTTATACCTTTACTAAAGTAATTTCTTTACTAAACTTTATCAATAACACAAATGCACGTGTTGAACAATAACTAGAAATGAATTATTTATGTTAGATAAATGGCTATATACATGATATTAATGTCATTGTGTACATTCTGGATTAAAGTTTATGTCTGAAATGAAAAAAAAATCTTGGGGATAATACTGTTCACTGTTGTTTATGTTAACACAATGGAACGTAATGGTCTTGTCAGTGTTCATAAGGACATTGTGAACGTGTATGTGAACGTTTATATGTAAAGATCTCGCGTATGCATTTTTGTATTATATATGTATACACACACGCACGCACACACACACACACACACACACACACACACACACACACACACACACACACACACACACACACACACACACACACACACACACACACACACACATATATATATATATATTATATATATATATATATATATATATATATATACACAATGGAACGTAATAGTCTTGTCAGTGTTCATAAGGACATTGTGAACGTGTATGTGAACGTTCATATATAAAGATCTCTCGTATGTATGTGTGTATTATATATGCGTATATATATAATATATATACATGCATAATATACAGTATATATATGCACAACGGAACGTAAAAGTCTTGTCAGTGTTCATAAGGACATTGTGAACGTATATGTGAATGTTCATATGGAAAGATCTCTCGTATGTATGTGTGTATTATATATGTATATATATATATATATATATATATATATATATATATATTTATACACACATGAAGAATCACCCTCATCACACACATAATCACTTGTAGATGAGCTGATCTCCTTTTGAAGATAATTCATAGTTTTCTGCCTTTGCCATGGAAACGAAATATCACGAAATTATCATTTTAATTTGAGTGATGTGCTTCATTAACTGGCCTCCTCTGGTGATCAGCGCCGCGTGCAATCCTTACATCTCGTTTTCTAATTCTGTTTACGTCGTCGCGCCGAAGCAGGTCCGAGGGTTGTGTTTGACGAAGGTCTTGATGATTTTCTTGGGCGGTTTTTGATGGGCGGTGCCTGGAGATGGGCGGAACACTCCAAGGGAATGTGTTAGGGTCCTGGTTTCAGTTTCACTCCCTTTATGAATTCTCGACATTTGTGTGACCCATCTTAATTTTTCCCCCAGGTCCCACCCAGCCATGAAAGGTAAAAAAAAAAAATAATAATATTAATAATATGTTGATAAACAGAAACCATTTGCTCTATTTGAAAGCTGGCAATCATAATTATTTTATAATTGATCATTTTTTTATATTCAGATTCATCACATTATATGGAAATGTATAATTTGTAACAGTAGGCCATAGCCTCTCTAAATTCTTGTCATTGCTCCCTTGGGGGTCTCCATGGCCCCCAGGCCCCCTCTCAGGGCCCCCAGGTTAGGAACCAGTGTGTTAGTGGGACAAATTAAATCTCAAATTAGCACGAAGTCCAAGGCCAAAGTCGCTCCTTAATGGTCTTGACAGATGTAATCATCGCGTTCTCCCGAGAGCCAATATCAAGGATATCATGTATAATGTTGACAACAAATGAAGCCTTAACTTAATTTCCTAGATCTATTTGTTCACCTTGAGAGGGAAGGATAGAAACTTAGATTTGCTTAGAAATAATGAGACTATTCCCTTGCTTTCATAGATATGTTCGCTAAAAAAAAAAAAAAAAAAAAAAAAAAAAAAAAAAAAAATAAGAAAAACAACAAACGAGGAACTAAGCTCGCATCGCAAGGAAGAATACGAAACTTAGGGAGTTGGATTAGTAATTGGTTAACACTAAGGTACCCCATCGTAAGCAGAACTTTATTTTTTATTTATTTTTTATTCTTTATGCTATGAGTGGAGTGTTAAGTGTTTATTCTTTTCTGTTTTTGAGCCACTTCTGTTCAAAGTATACATACCATAAGAACATAAGACATGGATAGAAATCTGACATATTCAGATTAGCTGACGATACTAAACTAAGTATGAAGATTAATCGAGGGGACTCGAAAAACAACTAATGAAGCTTAACCACAATTAAAAAGTTATGCAGAGGTTAAAAATAACACTACGGCTACACTTAGAAGAGTAGAAATAAACTGCGGTAGAGAGCGATGAAGATTTTGGTATGATTATCATTAACGACCTGATACCATATCACTATTTTTCATCTGATTTCTACATACAAAATAAGCTTCTAGAACCAATATCATGTGTGTGCGTGCGCGTGTGTGTGCAAAAAGAACAGATATATGTGAAAGTAAGTGTCCAGATGCTGGGCCCTCACATGGGACAGGGAAAGGGGGGGGGGGCTATGCTCGGGGGCGGCAATTCTAGGGGGGCTACAATTCTAGGGGCGACAATTCTAGGGGGAGACAATTCTAGGCGTGGGCGACAATTCTAGGGGGGCGACAATTCTAGGTGGGGGCGACAATTGTAGGTGGGGCGACAATTTTAGTCGTGGGCGACATTTCTAGGGGGGGCCGCCTATTCTAGGCGGGGGCGACAATTCTAGGGGGTTGCGACAATTCTAGGCTGGACTTGCCGCCCACAAGGCTGATAAAATAATGATAATAAAAGCGAGTTCAAAGAAGCGCTAAATAGTTTACCGTAATCGACGATTTTTACGTTAGGATCAACAAAATATGAAATATTTTCTCTTTATTTTTTCTGCAATAAGGATATTAAATACAAATTTCAAAATCTGTTAAATTATTTCGCAAGCAAATAGTAAAATGTCTGCATGAAAAAATGATTAATTTTGACTCGATATTTTACATTTTTCGTTTTCATTTGTTTAACCATGATTAGTTGATTTGCGGTTTTGACGGAAGTGGGAAGTGGTGATGGGGGGAGGGGGTGTCATTATTATTATTATTATTATTATTATTATTATATGTATATATATATATATATATATTATTTTATTTTATTATTATCATTATCATGATTTTATATATATATATAATTTTTTTTTTTTTTTTTTATATTTTTTTTTTTTTCATGATAACTTTGCCCCGGGGCGCCATTTAGGCATGCACAGGCTCTGTCCAGATATAGGGGATGAAAATTAATCATTCGAAATGATAATTCCAATTCATTATTTTTGACATTTTGAAGTCGTAATAAATCGAGTAAAAAATTTGAATCAGTTTTCTGACAAAAATTCATTGATGAATTTTCTTTTATTGTAGTCTTCCCTGATCATTCTCAAATCTTGACGTTTTCTGTGATAATCTATTCATGGCTACGCAACTGTTTTTACCTTAAACAGAAAAGGATATAGAATAATATTGCAATTTTACGATTCCTTGTAAATCTATCTTAAGCTAAGTAACCTTCTAGATTTATCTAGAACTTGACGCAACCGCACAGATGTCTTTCTTATCGTCCTACCCTACAGACATGTGTACGTGCGCACATACATACAGCATATATACACACATACTTACATACGTGCATGCGTATATGTATCCATCCATACATACATACGGGTGTGCGTACGTACATGCATGCATACATACATACATACGCGCATGCGTACATGCATCCATACGTATATGTATATACATACATGCATGGAGACATGCACATACAACAAGCATACATACATAAATACTTGCATACGTAAATACATGCAGCTTAGGTTGTTATTGAATTTTTACATACAGTAGTTACTTCCTTTTAAAATATATATCTTTTATGAACAAAATGGCACTGCCTCTGTGGAAATTTAGGTGTTATCAAAATAAACGTACTCATGAGAGTGCATACATATATATTTATCAATTCGTTTTTTGTTTGTTTATTTAGTTTTTGTTTGTTTGCTATTTAATTCATTTACTCGTTAATTAGTCAAATTATTAGTTTTTTTTTTACTTGTTTGTCTTAGATTTTTGCTGTGTGGTATTAATATATTTTTCGTCTTGTACATGTTGCGTCTTTCTCTTCTTTCTTCCAATGTGGGTCATCTTTGCAGGAGACCATTTTTGTTCCTTTTTTTTTTTTCTTTTTTTAGATCTATTTCCATATTCGTCTTCATCATCTCCATAATCTTCTTTGCCATCTGTATTATCTTTCTCATATTTGTTATCTTAGTTATATGCTTTATCATAACCATTTCATCTTCATCTTCACTATATCTTCGTTGTCGTCTTTATCATCCTCCTCTTCATCATTATCATGATGATAACCATCATCATCATCTTAATCACCACTATCATCATCATCATCATCATCCTCACCACCCTCCTCCTCCTCCTCCTCATCATCATCATTCTCACCACCCTCCTTCTATTCCTCCTCCTCCTCCTCACCATTATCACTATCATCATCATTCTCACCACCCTCCGCCTATTCATCCTCCTCCTCCTCCTCATCACTATCATCATCATCATTATCATTCTCACCACCCTCCTCCTCCTTCTCCTCCTCCTCCTCCTCACCACTATCATTATCATCATCATTATCATCATCATCATCACCACCCTCCTCCTCCTCCTCATCATCACAAGTGATCTCTTTCTTCAATGCCGCAGCCATCTTTCACCGGGTTTTCATCTTCTCGAGTTTGTGTCTCTTTCGCGAGGCGCTTTGAAGAGGAGAGATTGATGCAAAGAGAAGCCAAGGAGCTGCTCCTCATCCCTCCAGCAGTAGCTGTGATTGATCTCAAGGAAATGAATCAATCACGGCCTATGTACGCGCACTTCATAAGCCCTCGTCTTCTAAGAAAACGGCCTTTTAAGTTTTAAACTATTTCAAGTTTAATTAAAATAGGATTGGGATGTGTGCGTGTGTGTGTGTGCGTGTGTGCGCGTGTGTGTGTGTGTGTGTGTGTGCGTGTGTGTGTGTGCGTGTGTGCGTGTGTGTGTGTGTGTGTGTGTGTGAAGCTGAATGATGATTATCGTTTGTGAGGAATTAGGCTGAACGGTTATAATACGTGCTCGCACGCGCGTACACTCGCACGCATACACACATACGCACGCTTGCGTACATACGCTCTTTACACATATACATACGAACACGCAAACACATTCACTCACACGCTCACCTGCACGCACTCATATACACATAAACAAATATGCACACACACAGACACACAGACGCGCACACACACACGTACTCACACATACATACTCACACACATACACACACACACACATACACAGACACACACACACACACACACACACACACACACACACACACACACACACACACACACACACACACACACACACACACACACACACACACACACACACACACACACACACACAGACGCACAGACACAGACGCACACACACCATTCTCTTACATAAGGGTGATATGAAAGACTTTCAAGCCCTGAGGGGTGCTTGATCTCGGACCTCCGCATGAATGGTCAAGATGCTAACTTCTAGACAACTAATTGTGTGTGTGCGTTCACTCGTGTGTGTGTGTGTGTGTGTGTGTGTGTGTGTGTGTGTGTGTGTGTGTGTGTGAGTATGTGCGTGTGTATGTGTGTACGTGCAGAGGGAGAGATATTAAAAGAACCAGAAAAGAAAAGAAAATGCATCAAAGAAGAAACCAAAGGAAACGAGGGAGCACTGAAATGTCTTCAGACCTCCCAGTCTGTCTGAGGACAGAGCCCCCCCACGAATGTTCTGCAGTCAGTACCTAAGGAAGGGGGCGGGGGACGCATGACGCCCCTACGGCTCAGAGCCATACGTTATTCTCTTCGTAAAGACAAACTTATCCCTTTTTATATTCTTCCACATCAGTTCTCTTTCGTAGCAAATGGCATTAATGGTAAATCGATATCCTTGTTGATATTTTATTGTCCTTAATATAAAAAATTATTGTAGCATCATCATAATATATGTATATGTACACACACACACACACACACACACACACACACACACACACACACACACACACACACACACACACACACACACACACACACACTCATATATGAGCTCTGAGCTCTCATCCGGGAGGGTAATAGCTGTCCAATACGTGACCTAAGACCCTGGTGGATTACATGCACACACACACGCACACACACACACACACACACACACACACACACACACACACACACACACACACACACACACACACACACACACACACACACATGTATATATATATATATATATATATATATATATATATATATATATATATATATGTGTGTGTGTGTGTGTTTGTGTATGTGTGTGTGTATGTATGTATGTATGTATGTATAGATACACATAAATAACGATACTGAATGGACAAAGCGTATGCATGGAATCTTGCCAAAGAAGACGTAAGGCACTGAAGGAGAAGGACGAGTGCGGCAGTGCGCACTCAGTATTGCCATCTAAGAGTGGCTAACCGGTTGGTTGGTTCAGACAAGGTCAGATCACAAAAATCACCGGTAAAGTAACAACCACCAAAGAGAAAGAAACTCTGCAATCCGATCTAGACGGATTATCAAGCTGGGCTAGCAAGTGGCAAATGAAATTTAACGTTAATAAATGTAAAGTCATGCACATTGGAAGTAACAATGATCACATCCATTACCAGATGAATGGCGTAATACTGGACTCGGTAACTAAAGAAAAAGATCTAGGAGTTTTAATATAAAATGACTTGAAGCCAAGTCAGCATTGCTTAGAAGTTGTTAAAACAGCAAATAAATTGGTTGGCTTTATCGGAAGAGTCTTCGAAAATAAATCAGAAAAATATTGCTAAACCTTTGTAATTCCTTGGTCCATCCCCATCTCGAATACTGTGTACAGTTTTGGTCCCCATACTACCAGAAAGATATCAATAAACTAGAAAGAGCGCAACGAAGAATGACCAAAATGATACCAAGGCTGAGAAATCTGCCGTATTAAGAAAGACTTAAAAATCTAAATTTATTCTCACTTTAAAAAAGGAGAATGCGAGAAGATTTAATCGAGGTTTTTAGAATGCTCAAAGGTTTTGACAACATCAATGTCGAAGATTACTTCTTATTAGACTAATCAAATACAAGAAGACGTCACGATTTTAAAGTAATTGGTAAAAGATTTTCTTCGAACGAAAGTAAGCATATCTTATTTAACCGAGTTGTTAATGCGTGGAATTCGTTACCTTTCACTGTCGTTGAAAGTAACACAATAGCAACATTTAAAAATCGCCTAGATAAATATTTGTATTCTAATCCGCAAATAAAATATTATCCCTTGAAATAAAAGATCTGACAGCCCGGCATTTAATTGTAATTGGATAGGATAGTGGTAGCAGTAGTGTCAGCTCATCTTCTATCGCCTAGTTGCCCTGTTTTCTTAACTGTAGCTTAGTATAGTAAACACAAACAGCCTCGTTAGGGCCAGTAGGCCTGCTGTTGTTTGTTCTTCCTTTGTGTGTTCCTTTATAAAGATGAAGTGATTATCTCTTTCTTTCAAAATCTCGCTAGTTAAGTGCTTATAGGCATGAGAGAGAGAGAGATTCTCTGAGCTCTCTCACTTCGTTGTAATGTTTTATCACTCCTTGGCTTTTAAGGATGGGTGGGGGAGTCGTGGAAGTGAATGAAATCGTCTGGCGGCAGACAGAACTAAAAGAAAAGTTCCACCCGCTACGGAAGGAGCTAGTTGATTATCTAATACACACACATTTACAGATACACACACGCACATACACAAACGTACACACACGCACTCATACACTCACATTCACATAAACATACACACATATACACACACACACACACACACACACATACGCACTCACACACATTTACATGAACACACACACACACACACACACACACACACACACACACACACACACACACACACACACACACACACACAGCTTGTGTATGTGTGCAAACACTAACTCGTGTTAATACTTTGACCTTTGAGTTACAAGACCATTTTTTATTATCAATATTGTTCAATTATTTTCTCTCCCCCTCTCTCTCTGGTACACGTAAATTATGGTTAATTGAACCCTCAGGAAAAAATATGTTCGATCGTTGAACTTTTGAACATAACATGCATTGTTAACTGTTCAGAGGTCGATGAAATGAACAGGGAATCAACTTTAATCTAATAGCAGTGAGGGTGCCCCACCCTCCAGCATTGAAAGGTGATTAAATTACGGAAAGTAGTACAATGTATTTGTTTATCCGTGTTCGTCTGTAAGTGCCAATCATTGGTTATTTGTAGAGGATGGGGAGGAAGAGAGGTGGGGAGGGGGGGCGAGGAAAGAGACTGAAAGGGACAGGTTGGCAGAGAGAAAGTGTGTGTGTGTGTGTGAAAGAGAGAGAAAAAGAGAGAGAGTGAGAGATGCACAAGACAGACGTTTAAATGAAGACAGAGACTACATGGACAGAGGCAGTGAGACCGATTGACAGAGGCAGAGTTAGAGACAGATGAACAATAAAAGGGACGGAGGGAGGGAGGGAGGGAGAGTGGGAGTGAGTAAGGGGAGGGGATGGGGAGAGGATGGTTAGAAGTCAGTGCACTTCCTGGAGAAAGGTAGTATCAGAGAGGACAATCGATATCGCCTTTGCACCCACTTGTTGCGCATTCCAAGAGTAGCCACCTGTTGCTCAGAATACTCTTTCTCACTCTCCATTCTCACCTCCTCCCGTCATCCCAGCTCACGTTCACACGCTCAAAAATGATGTTCCTGAAATCATCATAAATATTTAAAATTTTATACAATGGATAATACACGTATCTCAATAGAGTACCATGTAGTTATTAGAACCAGGAGTGTTGTGAATGAGGATACTGGGGAGGTTTTCTTTGATGTACCTTAGTGTCAAAGAAAACGGCAAGGACTATGACGCTTTTGTAGGGGTGACTATGATTATTTATCATTCGTGCTCTTTTTATTGCAAAGAAAAGGAAGTGACCTGTTCATAAAAATATTGGGAGAATTTTTCAGACCTGTAAAGAATAGAAACGCATAGAATTTTTTTTATTTACTATGTAAGCCACCTACTAGAGTAACTAGATTAAAAAATAATTTATTGATCCTTTCAGCAGACCTAGGATTTCCCTGGGATCAATATTAATTCCTCCCAGTAGAGTAGATAAAGGTTTCCCTGAACTGAATAAAATCGCCTGACGACATCCAGAATATAAAGGACACGTGACCTTGTATGGGTGACTGACTTGTTAAGTTTCATGCAGTCAATGACTACATTGTGTATGTGATTCACCATTGTCATGGATCACGTGTTGGACTCGTGGTCGACAGTTATTAACCTCCCGGATGAGAGCTCAGAGCTCGTATGTGTGTGTGTGCATGTGTACGCGCTTGTTTAGTTTCACGACACCCCTACGGACCAGAAACACACATAATTCATATATTTGGTACAAAATTCGAAAAGAAAATCTGATCACTATCTCTAAATCCCGAACGGATAGAAGCGCTGGTTATCTTGGGCGAAATACATAGGACAAATTCCCCCGCATGGTTTGATGTCACAGACTACCTCTTCCAGGGTCACGAGGACGGTGCCCAAGGAGAGGATTCTGGTTTTGGTTCTTGGGTGGCCATTGCTCAGGGTGAATGCCGTTCCTAAACTTTGCGTCGTGGCCAGGATTCGAACCCTTACCTCTGTCCTACGTGGCAGCTGCCAGCCACTACCACTGTTCCACGAAACATTGTATCCACTTATATAAACGAAATTAGTGAGATAATTGTTAAAGAAATAATCACAAATTTCTTTAATAAATGAATGAATGAATTGAAATTTTCGTTATTCATTAAAGTGATGAAGTTATGAAAACGTTTTCATTGTCGCATAACATGTTGAATGAAGTGACCTTTTCACGTCGGAAGTGAGGTCAGCTAAAGTCAATTTAGATATAGTTAGATTTGTTAGACAAGGTCAAGGTTAGATCTAGGCTCGGTCTCGTCCAGGTCAGGCCAAATTGTTTAGATCTAGGATAGGTCAAGTCTTGGTCAGGTTATCTTTAGGCAAGGATAACTTAGGATCAGTTAGATGACTACAAAAACAAACCACAACGTTAGAACAGGTCTTAGATCAAGTTAGATTTTCTAACAAGATATGAAAAGGTAGACAGTGAATTCGAAAGGTTTTATGACTAGCCTTAGGCTGTCGCTAACCAGAATAAACGCTTTAAAGGTCATCTTTGCATTGAAGGGGATGGAGTCGTAGACCTTATTTCGATATTGCTTGGTGACTTTCATGATATTTATGGAAACATGTCGTAAGCTGTTAAGTATCTAATAAATCTACGTATGTATAAGGTTGTTTACAAGTGGTTTATTAGATACAGTATTGTATAAATTATAAAAGACGGATTTGTTAAGTTCTTGTGTTTTGTGGGTGGAGGGCGAAGATTATGAAGGTTCAAATAATCCCGACAGTTACCCCGGGACTCAATAGTCAATAGAGCTCTGGCCAAGCGTCAAGCCAGGATCCGGTTCGAGAATTATCTGAGTTGACATTCGCCGTCACTGGCGATGCTCTTCAGGTGTTACGAAGGTTATTATTATTTATATACTATTTATTTATTTATTTATTATTTTCAAAATCTCACTGATGGACCAATTTCTGATAATTCTTATGTGGAGAGAGAGAATCTCATGTGGTTTGTCGTGCCACAGAGATGAATAAAATCTCCTGACGACATATAGAACAAAGGTGAAAGTGCCACCCGGCACGTTAGGCAATAATAATTGAGTATTTAATACACATACGCACATACACACACACACACACGCACACACACACACACACACACACACACACACACACACACACACACACACACACACACACACACACACACACACACACACACACACACACACACACACACACACACACACACACACACACACACACACACACACACACACACACACACACACACACACACGCACACAAACACACACACACAACACACACACACACACACACACACACACACACACACACACACACACACACACACACACACACACACACACACACACACACACACACACACACACATACTGATTTTGTCGTCGATGAAGGGTTCTTTGTAGGTCTGGAGTTCCCTTCAATCTCCTTGAAGACGAAGGGCGGATATTGGGCCCTTCCTGGGGTCCTTCCGTCTCCAGACACCTCTTCAAAAATTCCCTTCCCCATTCCTCCTTCCCCCTTTCACCCCTTTCCCCTAGAACCGAACTCCAAAAGTTCGACGACAATTAGGCTTGAGTTGACCATACCTGATAACAGATGGCGCTCCTTGTCTTAAGTGACTCTTAAGGCTTCAAGGACAACGTGGTCAAGGGTGAGTGGTGGGAGTTGAGTGTGACAACCGCTCATAATGTACGCGTAAACGCAGGTCCGTTGTCATGGTAACCAGAGCCTGCGTGGGGAGGGAGTGGGAGAGGGGGAAGGTGACGTCATTTAGACTGAGCGTGTGTGGCATTTATCTTCGGGGTAGAAAGAAAGACACGGATAACATTACGAAACGCGGACTATCAGACCATCCGACCGACCGGCCGAATATCCGAATGACCAACTATCCGACCGCTTAACCGAACAGACGACCGATTATCCGACCGACTATCCGAACGAGCGATCGTGACACGTGGAATGATGTGACGTAATGCCGAGGGCATGACGTCACACATAGGATGATCGGATAGAAATATCCGAAACGATTCCATGGTATACAAGAACGATTTAAGATAATAATTGTTGCTGTATAGACACAATATACTTTACATAAAAGCATCGTTGTCATGGAAGAATAATCTGTAAAGAAGTCGACGAGACACAGCACAACGAAGCTTATAATTGCGTTCCTGATGTATTTTGGGTCATTTTCAAATGTCCGTAGATGTACATAATAAAAGGAAAATTATGTAATATTTAGGAAATAATCGTAACAGTTAAACTTATTCTTGAGGATAGATATATAATTATAATAAAAAATCAGATGCTGGATATTTTATTTTAACTGTATAAATAAGCCTGTCTTAGAATACGAAAATAAGGGGAACAATATAGTGGTGTTCTTGTGCCCCTCCACAGAGTAGATAATGAATAATAGTAATAATATAATAATAATAATGACAATAGTAATAAAATGAACGATAATTAGGCATAGAAATAAAGACGAATGATATATTTTGGAAAATACGTGACGAGTAGAAAGAGGAAGTGATAGATCCATGAATGGAGAGATTGATGTCAGGGCTGAGAGTTTCAGATAAGTTCATTCATTTCAGTAAATCTGAATGAAATTATTATCTGTACAGTTCATTTAGATGTAAACTTGCGTGCGCACGCACACACACATACACACATCTTAGTAAACATATACAGATACACATACTGATGAATTATATATATATATATATATATATATATATATATATATATACGATTACTAAACAGAAATGTAGTAGCACATTTGTAAATGACACACAGGAACCCACAGTCGGAGAAAGAATAAACTTCGAATAAAGAAGAATCCTATATTTCGGCTATCAACTGTAGCCCTCTTCAGGAAAGTACATAAGATAGAGAACAGAGGGGACTTATAAACTACAGTAAGAAGAGATGTGGACAGTTGACCTCACTCAGGCGCGGGGCAAACTGGGGTGGCGGAGGAGGGAGGGGGTGAGGAGAGGGGGGGATGTAACGTCCGTACCAGCTTGTTTACAGTTGATAGCCGAAATATAGGATTCTTCTTTATTCGAAGTTTATTCTTTCTCCGACTATGGGTTCCTGTGTGTCATATATATACGAATTTACATATGATGCATACGTACATTCAAAGGATTACAAAGGAAGAGCATGCCGACAGGAGACCTTTTGGTCTATAACATACATTCATATGAATATATATACATATATACATGCATTCATACCAACCTACATGTAGATCAACACACACACACACACACACACACACACACACACACACACACACACACACACACACACACACACACACACACACACACACACACACACACACACACACACACACACACACACACACACACACACACACACACACACACATATATATATATATATATATTTTTTTTTATATATATATATATATATATATATATATATATATATATATATATGTATGTATATATATATGTATATATGTATGTATATATGTATGTATATATGTATGTATATATATATGTATATATGTATGTATATATATATGTATATATGTATGTATATATATACATATATATATACATATATATATACATATATATTGTTGAGACATTCTGACAGGTTGATGTAAGCGGAATAGGAAACACAGGAGTCTTATTATTACTTTCATTATCTTTATTATTATTAATGTTATTATTATTGTTACTATTTAAATAATTAATTTTTCGTTTTTTTTTTATTATCATTGTTTTCACTATTATTGTCATAATTACTATTAATAATTTTTATTTCTTGGTTATTAGTATTATCATTTTTATTTTTATTATTGTTTTTATTATTATTACTTTTATTTTATTGTTATTATTTCCTGTATTGCTACTATCATTTTTGTTATTATTGTTAATATTATTATTTAAATATTTATCTTCATCGTTATCATTACTATTGTTACATTTTCTATTAATAATTTATTTGGTATTAGTGTTATCATATTTAATTGTAAAAATGTCTTCATTGTTACGTAAGCCACAATGTGATGTTCACATTCGCCACCAACTATGGTAACTCGGAGAGGTGGTGAGGTCCACCCCATGTATATAATGCCCACAGCCCGTTTGTACACATATTCCTTTGAAAAAGCATACCTGCGAAACTAGTCAGGAATAAACTCAAGACTAAGACTCCTGTGTTTCCTATTCCGCTTACATCATATATATATATATAATATATATATATATATATATATATATATATATATATATATATATATATATATATACCTGCTAACATAAGTATATACTTAGACACACACATACAGAAATGCATGTGAACATAAGACATACATGTATACATAGCAACATACAAACATATTATGGCTAAATGCATGTATTTATACAACCATGGATATGCGTATATATGTATTCTTAAATAGGACTATTCATAAACATGCCCACCCTAAAAAGCATGCACGTATATGCACATGTATATACTCAGAGAAATGCAAAATCCAATATTTTTGTGAAACCCGGATAGAATCGCCGCCATCCCGTGTAATGAGATTCTTTTCAAATGAATCACAAAAGGAGAGAGATGTTCCAATAAGACGAAGATCTAGTTTCCCTTTATACCTCGATGTTCACACTCAGTATATCATTATTCTAAATTTCTCTTCCCCTCGTTAACTAGAACACGAAGGTGTGTAGCCTACTGATCTTGTTATTAGAAGTATTTATTTGTTAGAAGGGTTGGGGTGGTGGGGGGAGGGGGAGGGGGCGCCTGTATTACTTTGCATATTGCATTTGGGTTCTGTAAAGATTCAATATGGCCTTGACCATCGTAGGGTATTCGTAGCCCGAACAGAGATATCTTCTTTTCTTCCTCCTCCTCTTCCTCCTTCTCCTCCTCCTCCTCCTCCTCCTCCTCCTCCTCCTCCTCCTCCTCCTCCTCCTCCTCCTCCTCCTCCTCCTCTTCCTCTTACTTCTCCCTTCAGGTTGCTACAATTTCCTCGAGATTTTTTTATGATAAAAAAAATAATGATAAAGTTGTTAGGTGTGGCACCTTATCATTTGCCACATAATGTCTGGTTGGGTTGGTATTTCGGGCACTGTCTGGCACTAAGTGGCACTGTGGAGCCGTCTAGACCCTAGAAGATCTCTTCGACGGGGCTCCTCCGAGTCTACAATAGGTGAAGAGACGTACCTGGATCTCCTCCTCAGTTGCCTCATCAGGAGCACTTGTATATTTTTTCTTCGACATTTCTTCAAGGTTTGACATTAGGTAGGTTATGTATGTACTTACACACACACACACACACACACACACACACACACACACACACACACACACACACACACACACACACACACACACACACACACACACACACACACACACACACACACACACACACAAACACAATCTTCTTTGAGCTGGAAAAATAAACCACTGTCTTAAAAGAGCGCTATGTGACTCTGGGCCGTACGGGGTGGCGCTAAAGTCAAAAGGGTATTTACTTTGTGAAACTCGAGCGGTCAATACTCCATACAGATGCCGGGAAGGGGAGGGGAATGGAATAGTTTGTATATTGCGAGGGGCATTGATGTGTCTACGTAGAATATGTTCCTTATGTTGTGTAAGACGAGTGAATGATGTCAATAGTGCCTGTATGAATAGAAAGGGTCCTGGCAGGTGGTACGATAGGGCCAGGTGGCTCAGGTGGTGCGAGAGCGTGTCTCACCTTCCTACTCCCCCCCTCCCCCCACTTCCCTGGGGGAGAGGAAGGAGAAGGGGGGAAGTCAGTTAGAGAGGACCCGAAGTCCCATTTCACGCCGCCTCTTATTGATCTGGTCCCGGGTCTTGTCAGAGTACACATCTTGGGATCTCTGGATGCAACCTTGAGGACATATGGACCTGCCCCACCTATATTTCCTTGCGGATAAGCTGACGAAAATTTTGCTTTTTAATTTATTTATTCGTCTATTTATCATTTATTAGTTTGTTTATTTTTGGTAAACCGTGGGGCACAGGTGAATGACCGGTGTTGTACAGTTGGCTACAATTATAACGGCTGTAGTGGTCTGGATGTTATTTGTGTCGTTTGTTTGTTTACATGTATTGTGAAGGTCAATTGAACCACAATGGAGGGAGTGAGGGTTGTATTCCAAAGAGATGATTAAAATAACTTTACGATAGTTAAGAGATAAGAAAAAGTGCCAACAATTACTTAAGATCTTGGATCAATTGAGGAGTCCTGAAAAAGAATTCTACTATCTACTGGTAGATAGGTTTGAAAGTACGGGGCGTCGTGCTGGGAAATGTACTGCTATATAGTCACCATACCATGGGTGGGCAACCTTTTTGAAGTGTGGGTGCCAACACCAGCAAAATCTTTGATACGAAATTTTCTCGCGTGATAGCGGAGTCAAATGATCATAGGCCTAATTACGGGTATGGTCCTCCTCGCTCCCCTCACCTTCTAGGAGGGCCATGATCATACAAAAGAAGTTAGAGAGCTATAAGTTTTTATTGTATATATATATATATATATATATATATATATATAAAATATATATATATATATTTTTTTTGTGACCTCTGGGCATCCTGTGCCGGAAAAAGATTGTTAGTATGCCAGGTCTTTGCACACGTGGCAAAGGTTGCCCACCCCTGCACTATACACTATTGCCCCGATTGCTGGTTCACACGTAAACATTTCACATACGCTTCACCTTGGGCTTATCCCCTTCTGGCAGCTCGTGTGGCACTGAGCCAACAACTCAACCACTGACGTACTTTGACCATCAGTTCTTCATAGGAGGAGTGCCTGGCGCGTGAATTCCCGTTCTCTGTTGTCCCATACCTTTCATTATGAGCTTCCTTGTCTCCCTCCTCGTGGGCCTCCTAGTGGCCCTCCTTGTAGCCCTACATGTGACTTGTGGCTCTTTTTGTGGCCCTCCTTGTGGCCATACTTGTGGCTCTTATTGTATCCCTCCTTGTGGCCCTCCTAGTGCTCTCCCTTATGGCCCTACATGTGACTTGTGGCTCTTTTTGTGGCCCTCCTAGTGGCACTGTGCCTTATAAGACTGCCAATCTCGGTCATCCATCCACGTCATCCATACTCGTGTCACATTGTGGAACAGACAGACCCAGGGATTTCTCATCCGGGTTGCCAGTTTGTCACCTGAGGGTACATTTCTATTCTTATGTCTTTGGCCTAAAGGGATTTTCCCCCGTCTTCTCCTTTTCTGCATTAGGGGACGGAGAGGGGGGTCGCCGAATTAATAAAGCGGCCTTGCTGTGGATGTGCTGTGTCTTGCGACACTGCTTCTGACCCAGGGCAGTGGACAGGATGCAGGGATGACCCGTCATACAGGAGGTGCCAAGATATGAGGGAAGGAAGAGGGTAGCGGGGAGTGGAGTATGTTGGGGATGGAATGGGTGGGAGTGGTTTCTATGCCTTTGTCTTTTGGCTACCTCCCGTGTAAGGGGGAAAAAAGCCTTTGGTGTATGTATGTATGTATGTCTCTGTCACCAGTGCTTCTGTCCTAGGGGACCATATCACACCGAAGAGGTTGACTCGTAAAGGAGCATTTGAATAAAGAAGACTGCAAGAGACCATAAGGCCTACACTAGGCAGCTCCGTATCCATCACCACCTGTCGTCCCCATCCATAAAGTTGTCTAATCATTTTTTAAAACAACTGATAGTTTCAGCGCTTACTACATGGTTACTAAGTTTATTCCATTCATCGACCACCCTATTAGTAAACCAATTCTTGCCTATTTCCTTCTTAAATCTAAATTTGTCCAGGTGGTTAAGGAGGGAGATTTCAGGAGGGCAGTAGAAGAACGGAGAGATATTAACAGATAAAATGTGATCAGCATTGCACTTTAAGCGGAGACTGATCTCCCAGTCGTCAAAGAATGTTGCGTAACTCTGCTCCGAAGGGGTGCTACAAAAAGTATTGATTACGTAAATGTTATGCAGTCCCGTGCTGGGTCATGTGATTATAATCGCATGGAGCTAACCAGAATAAAAAGGATTAAGTGCGGCATTTGGTCCTCAAGGTTTAGTGATTTCTTTCACATCTTAATTTTCTGTTAATCGATTTATTAATTCTTATTAATATTTCATTTGTCTACGTATTTAGTTACCTACTTATGTACTTATTTATTCATTGATTTTTGTCTACAGTCACATGTTCTCAATTAAATAGAATAATTAAGTGTCACATAAAAAAAGGTCGCCAGCGTAATAATAAAACAAAACAAACGAATAAATAAGAATAAAAGAATTGAATTAATTAAATCAACTTTCTTGAATTTCCTAAAGGTGAATAGATTTGCCTGCCGACAAAGAATGAAAAGGACAGTCCCATCAGCTTGAAAGAGATTACTCACAGTAATGACGCAATGCCGTTTGACCTTTTAAAAGGTCACTTTGGGTGGGGGGGAAGGGGTGGGGGGACGAAGGTGTACATGTGGATCTATTGATATCGGTTCACACCTTCCCCCCTTCCTATCCCCCCACCCCATGTATGAGGTATACACTGGGAGATATTTAAGGAGTTAATATTTTAGGAGGAGTTAAGTGACGTCCCTACGGACCAGAGTCATGTAGCATTATTTCGTGTTTAGAGACTAATCTCCTCTCAAGAAAATTGATGTTTTAGATTTGTAATTTGCAGAAGGTCAATATATAAAACGAATTGTGTCAAAAAAATATGTAGTCCCCATTCCCCCATCCCCGTTAACTCCCCCAAAAAATTCTTCCCTTGGGGGGGGGGGAAACCAGCCCCCTATTTGAAAATCCTCTTGTTAGAAGGTTTTATACAATTGTGGAGGGGGGAGAGGAAGGGGGAATAGGGAGAAAATGGGGATGGGGGAAGGCATCGAACGACCAATACACCACTTCTTCCCCCCTTCCCCCTCCCCCACCCTTACATCTTAACAGAATCGTCTAATTTTAGCCAGAATAAAATATTAAGATGAACGCCACCAGGCGTCACTGTATTGA
>NC_134777.1:124907650-124917650 GCF_046742065.1 Oratosquilla oratoria
GTATACAATGTTAAGTTTCTAGTTTTTATATATTTGCCCAATATAAAATGTTAGGTTACAAAGAAAGCAATGGCCTCCGCTAACGGAGCCAGGAATCTTGGTGCGCACGTCCTGTGTAATAGTAGTCCTTGATATGTATATATATACATATATATATATACATATAATATATTTATATACATACATATAATATATATTTATAAATATATATATACAGTATATATATACATATATATATATATATATATATATATATACATATATATATCTATATACATGTATATATATATCTATATGTATATTCATATATATATATATACAGTATATATTTATATATATACATATATATATATATATATGCATGTATAAATATATATGTATATATATATATACATATATTTATATATATATATATATATATATATATATATATATATATTTATATGTGTATGTATATATATATATACATATATATATGTGTGTATATACATAATATATATACATATATATATATATATATATATATATGTATATATGTATATATATATATATTTAAATATATATATACATTTTATATATATATATATATATATATGTATATATATGTATATATATATATATTTAAATATATATATATACATGTAATATATACAGATATATAATATTTATATATATATATGTATATGTATATATATTTATATATATATGTATATATATTTATATATATATGTATATATATTTATATATATATGTATATATATATTATATGTATATATATATTTATTTATATATATATACATGTGTATATATTTATATATATATATATGTATACATATATATATATATATATATATATATATATATATTATATATATATACATATATTTATATATATATATATATATATATATGTATATATGTATACATATATATATGTATACATATATATATATTATATACATATATATATATATACAATATATATATATATATATATATTTATATATTTATATATATATATATACATATATATATATATATATGTATATATATATGTATATATATATGTATATATATTTATATATGTATACATATATATATATATATATATATATGTATATATATATATTTATATATGTATACATATATATATATGTATATATATGTATATATATGTATATGTATATATATATGTTTATATATATGTATATATATATATATATAATGTATATATATAATGTGTATATATATATATATATATATATATATATATATATATATATAAATATATATATATATATATATATATATATATATATATATATATATATATATATGTATACATATACAAGCCAGCTGATCATGTTACCATATTGTTAGATTAGATGTATGTATGATTACAAGTGGAGATGATGTAATGATAATGCGTGGGCAGACGGAGTCGTGAGGAGCATAGAGATGATTGTATGTGCAGAGGGAAGCAGGGAAGGGTGAGAGAGGGAGGATGAGGGGTAAAGGAAGAGGGAGGGAGTGGGAGGAGAAGGGAAGGAGGAGGGAGGAAGGGAGGGAGAAAGAATAGGATGGGGGGAGGAAGGGAAGGGTGTGTGCAAGAAAATTATCTCTTCAATACAGTAACGTAGTGTAATTATTATTTTTTCTTTTATCCAAGGAATTTTTTTTTTCGTTTATTTTTATTTATTTATCCTTTATTTATTGATTTTTCTTATTCATTTATTTATATATTTATTTAGCTGAGAAGAGTCGCGACGAGTAAAGGCTAAAGACTGCTTCTCTCGGTTACACAGAAGCGCTTGTCTTTAGCCAGAATAAATTAGTTAAAGTGTATCCCCTTCTTCAGAGATGCTTGATTAGGGTGAAACTGAAGGCAGACATCAAAATAGCGAGGAAGACCAAGAGGAGGAGGAGGAGGAAGGGGGAAGAAGAAAAAGGGAAAAGAAGAAAAAGGGAAAAGAAGTGGAGGAGGAAGACGAAAATGAGGAGGAGGAGGAAAGGAGGGAAGAAGAACAAGTAAGACGAAGAGCAAGAGGAGGAAGACGAGGAGGAGGAGGAGGAGGAAGAAGGAAGGAGAACAAAGGAAAAGAAGTGGAGGAAGACGAAAAAGAGGAGGAGGAAAGAAGTAGAAGAACAAGTAAAACGAAGAAGGCGAGGAAGACGAAGAGCAAGAGGTCGAAGGCGAGGAGGAGGAGGAGGAAGAGGGGGGGGAGGAAGGAGGTAGTGAAGGGAATGGAGACACGGTGATTGCGTTGGCCTTGCCTGTGAAGGGAAGGCGTCAAGGAGAAGGCGAAGGGGAGGAAGGGGCAATCAGCCGCCGCAGGGGCGATTCAAAGGGAAGGGGAAGATGAAGGGAGAGGGTGTTGCTTACACGGGTCGCGTGTGTGTCATGAAGGGACTGAGGGGAGTTTGGGGGGCTGAGGGGAGATCTGGTGAAGGGACTGAGGGGAGATCTGGTGAAGGGACTGAGGGAATTTTGGGGGGCTGAGGGGAGATTTGGTGAAGGGAGGGGGAGTTTAGTGGGCTGAGGGGAGATCTGGTGAAGGGAGGGGGAGTTTAGGGGGCTGAGGGGAGACCTGGTGAAGGTAAGGGGTAGTTTAGGGGGCTGAGGGGAGATCTGGTGAAGGGAGGGGGAGTTTAGGGGGCTGAGGGGAGATCTGGTGAAGGGAGGGGGAGTTTAGGGGGCTGAGGGGAGATCTGGTGAAGGGACTGAGGGGAGTTTAGGGGGCTGAGGGGAGATCTGGTGAAGGGACTGAGGGGAATTTAGGGGGCTGAGGGGAGATCTGGTGAAGGGAGGGGAGTTTAGGGGGCTGAGGGGAGATTTAGTGAAGGGACTGAGGGGAGTTTAGGGGGCTGAGGGGAGATCTGGTGAAGGGAGGGGGAGTTTAGGGGGCTGAGGGGAGATCTGGTGAAGGGAGGGGGAGTTTAGGGGGCTGAGGGGAGATCTGGTGAAGGGAGGGGGAGTTTAGGGGGCTGAGGGGAGATCTGGTGAAGGGAGGGGGAGTTTAGGGGGCTGAGGGGAGATCTGGTGAAGGGAAGGGGAGTTTAGGGGGCTGAGGGGAGATCTGGTGAAGGGAAGGGGAGTTTAGGTGGCTGAGGGGAGATCTGGTGAAGGGAGGGGGAGGAAGGGAGTGGTGATTACATGTCCATGTAGTTTAACTTACAAACACGTAGTCCCTTCACTCTTACCCTTCCGTCATCATTTTTCTAAGCTCAATTGATCCTCTCTGTCTTCTTCTCTTTCTCTTTCTTTTTCTCTCTTTCTCTTTTTCTGTCTTCGTTTTTATCCTTTTTCTCTATGATTTATCTTTCTCTTTTTCTCTCTTCTTTTCTTTTCGTCTGTCTTTTTCTCTCTCCTTTTCTCTTTCTCGTTTTCTCTCCCTCTTTCTCTTTCTCTATCCCCTCTTTCTCTCTCTCTCTCTCTCTCTCTCTCTCTCTCTCTCTCTCTCTCTCTCTCTCTCTCTCTCTCTCTCTCTCTCTCTCTCTCTCTCTCTCTCTCTCTCTCTCTCTCTCTCTCTCTCTCTCCTCCCTCTCTCTCTCTCTCTCTCTCTCTCTCTCTCTCTCTCTCTCTCTCTCTCTCTCTCTCTCTCTCTCTCTCTCTCTCTCTCTCTCTCTCTCTCTCTCTCTCTCTCTCTCTCTCTCTCTCTCTCTCTCTCTCTCTCTTTTAAAGGAGAACTTCCGTAGAACAGGAGTTCGGTCGTTGACATCTGTTCCCGGAACTGGTTGGATGGTGGGAGGTGGATACATGTACTACCTCCCTCAAAACAGAAGAAAAAAATGATGGACTGTAGTTTACTAGCGCTTCTAGCAATTAATAACTGTAAATAATAAACAAATAGATTAATGTATAAACAGATAAAAGAAATTAAAAAAGTGGGAAGAGAGAGAGAGAGAGAAAGAGAGAGAGAGAGAGAGGAAGACAAAGGGTATGATCATTTGAAGGACGGAATTAAAACAGGACAAAGAAAGAAGAGCGATAGAGTTGGATGATAGAACAGAGAAAGAGGGAGACTTATAGAATATACATAGAGATTAATATGGTACGCAGAAACGACAGAATGGCCTTTGGGGTTCTTAAGTGACGGAGAGGGGAGGGGAGGGGAGGGGGAGAATAAGCTGGGGGGACGGGGAATGGGGTGGTGGGGGGGAGTGGGCGTCCAAAGGGAGGGAAGGAAGGGCGTCCAGAAAGAGAAATGGACAAATTATTGTTATAAAAAAGAGAAAGAGAGGGAGAGAGAGAGAGAAGTAAAGGTATGTTTAATGACCTCCCAGCTCCTTTTTTTTTTTTGATAGAGAGAAAGAGAGAGACCCTTGTTTATAATAATGACGTGTCCTAGCCAGACAATCAGCATGAGCAGCCAGAACAAATGAGTATAGTTTTTTCACGGGTGCTCACTTCTCTCAACGTATTTTAATTAATCTCTGGTGTTTGGCAGCAATTGGTGAAAATAGTGTCACCGCTGTCACTGCACTATCGCGTGGTGCAAATGGGATAGAAAACGGTGAAAATAGTGTCGTCTTTATTGCCATTTTCTTGCTTTGATGGGAAATGATTAGAATAGTATTTCCTGCCAGTCTGCAATAGTAAAAATATTACAACCTCTTAGTCTGAAATAGTTCAAAGAAATAGTGCATCCTGCTGTTCTGAAATAATGAAATAGTAATTGCTGGTCTGAAATAGTTAAGTTAATCTGAAATAGCTTCGATAGCAAATTCTTACTGTTCAAAAAATAGTTCATGGTGTCCATGAATAGTAAATATAGTTTATCCTGATGGTCAAAAATAGTAAGAATATAATTTCATACTATTCTGAAATAAAGAAAGCAACACAATCGTTCTATTCTAGAGGAGTGAAAAATAGTACACCGTAGTAACCTAGAGTAGTAAAACTAGTACATCTTATTTGTTAGAATGAGTAGAAATAGTACCTTATTCTAGCGTAGTCTACTAGGAACATTTACTAGATAGTTTACATAGGGTCATGTTATGTAGAGATACACAAACGGAAGAATGACTAGTTTCTTTGTATATTGCCTACCCTCCCAGTGACCTGGTATAATTTGGCTGGACTCGAACTTAGGACTTTGGATAATAAAGTCATCACGCTACCAATGAACAACGTTATTATTATCAAATAACTTGTTATTGATCCCTAGAGATTCATTGTAATTATTGTGCATTATCTAGAAAAAATAGTAAATTTAGAGAATTAGAAAATTAAGAATTTATATTAGGTTCGGAATATTTGTATGTTTTGAATTATACTGTGGTTTTTCATGGTGTAGTTGAGTTACTGATGAATATTTTCTATTTTATTTTTTCTTTACCGAGGGAAACATATTTTAATGTGAAACTGTCGCTTTTCATGAAAATATGTAAAGCTATGACCAGCAGATATTTTCTTGATGAAAAACTTAATGAAGTTTAGTGTGTATAAAGAATTGTTTTAGTGATTTTTGCTAAATGCATCTGCATTTCGATGTTTACGTTGTTCCCATGGGCTGATAATAGAAATATTTTTCTCTCATTATTTAAGAGGAAAAATTTCTTAGATACTCACACACACACACACACACACACACACACACACACACACACACACACACACACACACACACACACACACACACACACACACACACACACACACACACTTACACACACACACACACACACACACACACACACACACACACACACACACACACACACACACACACACACACACACACACACACACACACACACACACACACACACACACACACACACACACATGTATAATCAGTTCGGTGTGGGGGAGAAGATGGCTACTATGACGTCATAAGTTTGACAATGTAAACAAAAGCACAGGAGAGGAGGACATGGCTGTGGGTGACAGGGGAATGGAGTTTCGTGCTCACTCGTGGGACGAAGGGAGTTGTGCATCTGAAGGGGGCGGTGCTGGGGGGAGTTGTAGGAGAGGGGGGGAAGGGGAGTTACACTTAGTTGCATGAGGTCAGCAAGATAACGATAAGGATAATGATCAAGTTATCATTGCATCACCCCCATTCGCTCTAACCCGTTATCAGTATTTTAGGGATTTGAGTGGCACCCCTACGGATTAGAGTCACACAGGAGTCTTCTATGATTGGAGACTCGTCTCCACACAAAATGAGTAATCGAATAAAATAAGAAATAAACTCAACTCTCCCTCCGTTCAGCTTTTGAAGGAGAGTTGAGTGAAACCCCTACAGACCAGAGTCACACAGCAATTTTATGTGATTGGAGACTCTTCTTCTCTCTCTCTCTCTCTCTCTCTCTCTCTCTCTCTCTCTCTCTCTCTCTCTCTCTCTCTCTCTCTCTCTCTCTATCTCTCTCTCTCTCACTCTCTCACTCCCTCTCACTCCCTCTCTCTCAAAAAATGCGGTTATCTTTAATCAACTCAACTCTCCCTTCTTAAACATTTACCACGTCTGTGACATTACGACATTATTTTTAAGGACAGAAGCGCTGGTTACTTTTGATAACTCGACAGCAGCGAGTGAAGAACGGAAGGGATCAGGGAAACAAATAATTGCCTCTAAACTACTTCCAAACTCACTATCTTCCTCATCCCCTTTGTTGGTTTAAGGGGTGGAAGGAGGGTGAAGATAACTTTCAAAATACATTGACTCATCAGACGTCGTACTTGGAAAACTTGTTACCCTCAGGTGGATTTTTACCATTTCGAGGAAAGTAACCAGCGGTTCTATCCTTAGGGGGCGAACGCAACGAAGAGGTGAAGTCGTAGAAGTTTTAATGGAGGGCAGTAGAAACGAGATGTGTTCAACTTTTTTAATACTCTCCAGTTATAGAAGAATAAGAATGCGTGCCTCTGGTTCGTACGGGTGTACTCGGGTAGAGTAGAAACGAAATGTGTTCATTTTTTTCAGGTATAGAATACTCTCCAGTCATAGAAGAATAAGAATGCGTGCCTCTGGTCCCTACGGGTGTACTCGGGTAGAGTAGAAACGAAATGTGTTCATTTTTTTTTCAGGTAAGGAATACTCTCCAGTCATAGAAGAATAAGAATGCGTGCCTCTGGTCCGTACGGGTGTACTCGGGTGGAGTAGACAACGGGTTTTCTCTCTGCTTATTATGTGTTGAGTAAAGCGGTATGATATGCTATATATTTCATATATCCTCAGAACTTTATTACATATAAAATTCGGAGAAGATAATATATATTTGTGTCAGAGTGGGACTATGTCATGATATATAGGTAAGATGAAAAAATCCCACCGTCGGAGAAAGTAAACGGATGAAGAATAGAATTAACTGTATATTTCGACCACTCTCTGAAGTGGACCACAGAGAGTAGTCGAAATATACGGTTAATTCTATTCTCCCTCCGTTTACTTTCTCCGACATTGGGATTTTTTTCTTCGTATGTTTGTGTGTACGAGTGTATGTGCGTTTGTGTATGTGCGCGCGTGTGTGAGTCTCACTTAATAGAAAAGTGTTAACCCATTCAACTCCGATGACAAGATGTCTTGTCATTTGGTCAAATAAAACAAAAAATCATAAAACACCAAAATGTTTGATCAAACACCAGAAAAATATGACGTCAGTCCTCGCTTCGCTGCGAGCGAAGCGAGGACTGACGTCATATTTTTCTGGTGTTTGATCAAACATTTTGGTGTTTTATGATTTTTTGTTTTATTTGACCAAATGACAAGACATCTTGTCATCGGAGTTGAATGGGTTAAGGGACCGCTTGAACCTAGAAACTAGTTTAGTACAAAAGAGGATTAGCTTCATTCCAACTTTTGATCGACCCCTTCATTGCCGTGACCCACTTTGCAGGTTTTGTTTTGGTTAATACCGCCAGAGGATTTTATTCAGTACGAGTACTTGGGGTCTCGGTCTACCGAGATGTTCCGTTATTAGGCGGCGACCGAAGTTGAATAAAATCGTCTGGCGACGTTCATAACAGAAATACAAATGACGTCACTCCTGGAGTTCAGATCCCTTCCGTACTTGGTGTCACTTTGCCTTTCGTTCCTGTTGCCGACAGGCGATTTTATTCATCCCCGTGCCACTTCTCCGGTAACGAAAGGGTTGTAGGTTCTCTGCTTTTGAATATCATGACTCTCGTCAGGTGATTTCATTCGGTTCTTGGGCACCCCCCGTCGTTAACGAGGACGTCGAATGGGTAGCCAATCACTCGAAGATGGATTGAAAAAAAAGTGGGGGTCTCTGAACAGGCACTCTATCACGTGAGGCCTTTTTCACTCTGTACGTGAAATGAGGAAAGTTTCACAACTCCCATGGAAGGTTTGATGGACCCCAAGGAATCCTCTGGGAGATGGGTGGGGTGGGGGTGGGGGGTCTTTGGGTTCTTGGGGAGACCTTGGATCTTCCACACCTGGAGTATGACTTCGGGGGTCCTACGGAGTGCCAAAGGATCCGACGATTCTGAGGAGTCCTATCGAGTGCCACAGAGGGTCTTAAGGGTGACCTCGGGGTCCTACAGAGTGCCAAAGGATCCGACTATTATGAGGAGTCCTGTCGAGTGCCACGGAGGGTCTTAAGGGTGACCTCGGGGGTCCCGGAGCTCCTCGGGGGTCTGGCGCGGCCCAAGGAGGACTTAAGTGGGATTTGGAGTCACAGAGGGTGGCGAGTATTACGCTCAGTGGAGGGGCAGAAAGAATAATGGATAATCGTTGTCAATTCAGTGAAGCAGATCCTAGGATTATACAACGGACCAGCGACACCGCCTGTAGTCTTGATCGGGTGCTTAGGCCTAAAACCGTGGAAATGGTACGACAAAAAAGAAAAGAAAAATATATAGATAAAAATTAGAATAGAATTAAATAGAATGAAATAAAACTGATAAGAAATAGGTAAATAAATGAATAGATGAATAAATAAAATAATAAATGAATAGGTGAATAATGGAAATAAATAGATAAATAAAAATAAATAAAAATAGAAAAATAGAATATAATTAATAAGTAAATAAATAAATGAAATAGATTAAAAACAGGGACGTGAAACTCATCAAGGTTACTACACCAGTGTCGCATTCGTGAAGATCACAGTGACGTTCGAAACAATTAGACCATTATAGCATGTATAACACACAGGAATATCACCAACCACCCAACGGACTGGAGTAAGGCAGAGTTAATTACATGTGAAACCGACAGGATAACGAGGAGACGTCCGGGAACAGAGGTTATTCGATGGGCAAATACTATAGAGCATAATTAGGACTTGCTGCTCAATATTGCATCCGTTGTAATTAATTTATGTCCTTCAAGGTGAATGAGGTTTTGGAAGGCCATCCGGAGGTTCCTTCCCACCCCCCCGGCCATGTGACCTTCCGCGACCCTTCCTCCGTCCCTTCACCGTCTCTCCTCCGTCCACTCACCGTCTCTTTCCCGTCCTTTCTCCTTCCCTCCCGTCTGTTCCCCACCCCATTTACATCTCTTCCCCTTCCCTCCCCCGTCCCTTCCACCCCCTCCCCCGTCCTTTCTCCCGCCCTTTCCCCGTCCTTTCTCCCGCCCTTTCCCCGTCCTTCTCCCCGTCCCTTCCCACCCCTTCCTTACTCCTTCCCCGTCCCTTTTGAGGTTTCTCTGACTTTAGAATTTGTATCCTTCATCTTTTAACCTTAAAAAAATCTAAGAGCGAAACTTTGTACATTTGACAAAAGTTTCATCTTCGAATGACGACGTTTGTTCTTTCAGTGAATAGAGGTGCCTGTTGTTCAGCAGAACAGAATCATCAATGTGTGACCCAAAGGACTTGAAGACAAAGGGATCAAATCTATGGCACGGCCATCGGGGCTCGATAAGCTTAACATAGGAAATTCGATTTTCTGGCTGTCAGGATCTGTCTCTTTCTAAATGATGTGGAAACATTGGAGCTGAAGGAAGAGATCCTGGAGGAGGAAGAGGAAGAGGAGGAGATACTAAACGGCAACATGCCTCCGTAGAATTAACAAGATGAGCTGTCGTTAGCA
>NC_134777.1:124920150-124937650 GCF_046742065.1 Oratosquilla oratoria
ATTGTAGCATATTGAACCTCGGGCGCCACCAACTGTACTACGGCGTGGATGTAGGCAAATTTATTTAATCAAGCTATCAAAACAAATATATATACTCGTCGGAAGCTTATCCAGAATCACAGGACTTG
Organism: Oratosquilla oratoria; assembly: GCF_046742065.1. Taxonomy (NCBI): domain Eukaryota; kingdom Metazoa; phylum Arthropoda; class Malacostraca; order Stomatopoda; family Squillidae; genus Oratosquilla; species Oratosquilla oratoria. Next base: position 124,920,279 of record NC_134777.1, read on the forward strand.
ATTACGCTTTTTTATATATATTTTCATTTTTTATTATTTTTTTACCAGACACATTTGTGTGTTTGTGCGCACGCGTACGTGTGTGTGTGTGCGCGCGCGCGACCGCCCGGTCGATGCGTAGGAAAACCAATTTTGGAATGTTGATGGCGGAAGGTGGCCGGCGAGGCCCCAGGTGCCGGTAAGTGATTGCGAGCCGGATTGATACCTTGATGGTCTGGTGAAGCGAAGTGTCTCCGCGTGATTACCGGGTCCTGGCTTGCGAGGAACCGTCAGGAGACGCGTGTTTTGGTGCCTTTCGCAATATTCATTTATCTATTTATTTACTTATCTATTTATTTATTTATTTGTTTATTTATTTCATGTTCATGATAAGGAGTGGATGGATTCTCATCGCAAGACAAATCTAAAAACCAACGCCCACGTCGCTGTTTTAATTGACGACGTTTCGGGCTAACCAATCAGCAACATCGCCGTCCAGTAGGCGTATGCGTGCACTGCTTGGCCCCAGCAGACATGATTACTTAGGCTCAAACCCAGTCAGAAGCGCATTGCAGCGTCCTCGCCACCACAAAAGTGTCTCCTAAACAAACCCTCTTCAAACACTGGCCACTTCCTCCTCACCCTCCTGGTGCTTGTGTCATCATCATCATCATCATCATCATCATCAAAACCATCACAATCGTCATCATCAGCATCATCGTATCATTATCATGGAGGTATTCTACAATTTCCCGAAGCCAAACAAAAGCAGTGGACTGTAGTTCACCAGCGCTTTTCTTTTTGTGGACAAGAGGAATAAGACGGTTCGGGAAAACTCGGAGGCGCTTTTTTCTTTTATTTTCCTTTATAAATTCTCGAATTCATTTCGCGCGGCGTCGGAAACCATTGAATTTCACGGCATTTTTCTTCCGCTCGGCGCGCTGTTTGCCCGAGTGTTTTGTAGTGCAACATATGCGCCTCCTCTGTCGCTTGCTTGCTTCCTTCCTTGTCCTTGGTCCGCGTCCTTCGTCTTTTGTCGTCCTTATTTGTACACCCTTGATTTTTTTCTTATCTTCTCTTGTCCTTCTTTCTTTGTCCTTCATCCTTCCTTGTCCTTTTTCTCCTTATTCGTCCTTTCCTTTCGTCGTCATTCCTTGTCCTTTTTCGTCCATCCTTTTCCTTCCTCGTCGCTCTTTGTCTTTCTTTGTCTTTTTTCCTTCTATGTCTTTTTGTCGTTTTTCGCCTTTCTTTGTTCTTATTCCCCTTGTCCTTCGTCCTTCCATGTCCTTCCTCGCCACTCTTAATCTTTCTTTATGTCTTGTCCTTCTGTTTCCTTCCTTGTCCTTCTTTGTCCTTTTTTCTCTCTACGTCTTCTTTGTCTCTTGTCCTTATACTTCCTTCCTGGTCTTTCCTCTTCCCTCATTTTCCTTCTTCATCCTTCGTTGTCCTTGTTTTATCCTTCTTTTTCTTTCTTCATCATTCTTTGTCCTCCCATGTCAATACTTGTCCTTCCTTGCCCTTCCTCGTCCTTCTTTGTCCTTCTTTGTCCTTGCTTGCCTTTCCTCGTCCCTCTTCTTACTTCTTCGCCCGTCCTTGTCATTCCTTGTCTTTGTCCTTCTTTGTCCTTACCCATCCCTCTTCTTCCTTCTTTGCCCTTCCTTGTCCTTCTTTGTCCTTACCCATCCCTCTTCTTCCTTCTTTGCCCTTCCTTGTCCTTCCTTGCCCTTTCTTGTCCCTCTTTTTCCTTCTTTGCCCTTCCTTGTCTTTGTCCTTTCTTGTCTTTGTCCTTCCTTGTCTTTGTCCTTTCTTGTCCTTCGTCGTCCTTCTTCTTCATTCTTTGCCCTTCTTTGTCCTTCATTGTCCTTTCTTGTTCCCCGCCTCTGATCTGCAGAAGCGGATCTCGAGCTCGGAAACGTAATATCGTCGAAGTTGAGAGAAGATCTGAGTGACAGGACGTCCCCGTCTGAGAAGAGTTCTCAAGTTTTGAGTGAAAAAAAGAAATAATGACCTAAGTGTCGCTTAAGATCTTCCTTATCGATGATAGTGAATAAAATCACATGACGGCATCTAGAATGAAAGATTGAATCCTACAATGGTGAGAACGGGTTTTTTGTTTTTGTTTTTCATAGGATGCCACAGTGGGGAGGGGGTGACCCTTGGCTAAAGAAAATTACCTGAAGGGGTAGCATGTATAAAGCTCAGTCCTCTATCTTATGCTCTACTGTTCCTTAGTCTTCTACAAATCACATTATCAAGTAGATAAATAAATAGATAAAAATAACTAAGAATATATATGTATATATATATGTTTGTGTCAATTGACAATTGGAATTAAACTCTTCTGCTGGGATTCGAACCCTTGCCTGAGCAGCTTGCGTCTTTACAAGACAAGGACCGTAGCCACTACTCCATCTCGACCCTTCAAAACGAAACGACTTAGTTCACGGCCCAGTCGTTCCGCCGAGGGCACCCGGATGGAGCGTGTTATGTACTGTATTTCATCAAATCCTTTATGCAGGCTAGTTTTCCGACAAATGTTTGTGTCAATTGACAATTGGAATTAAACTAAACTGGGCCGTGAACTAAATCGTTTCGTTTTGAAGGGTCGAGATGGAGTAGTGGCTACGGTCCTTGTCTTGTAAAGACGCAAGCCGCTCAGGCAAGGGTTCGAATCCCAGCAGAAGAGTTTAATTCCAATTGTCAATTGACACAAACATTTGTCGGAAAACTAGCCTGCATAAAGGATTTGATGAAATACAGTACATAACACGCTCCATCCGGGTGCCCTCGGCGGAACGACTGGGCCGTGAACTAAGTCGTTTCGTTTTGAAGGGTCGAGATGGAGTAGTAGCTACGGTCCTTGTCTTGTAAAGACGCAAGCCGCTCAGGCAAGGGTTCAAATCCCATCAGAAGAGTTTAATTCCATATATATATGTATATATATATATATATATATATATATACATACATATATATATATATTTTGGGGGGGGGATGGAATAGGTGGGAGTAGGTACGCGCCTTTGACTTGGCTACCTCCCTTAAAAGGGGGGGGGGAAAGCTCCGAAATATAGATGGATTGATACCTTTATGTGGATGTGGATCCCCGTGGGAAGATCTTTCTTCCCCCCCCTTCCCCCATCCCGCTTCTCCTCCCCTTCCTCCTTCCTCCACCTCCTTGCTCGAGAACCACTGGTCCGGAAGATCACTGTATAGGCATTTCTTTTATCTGTTGCCATTTTATTATTGTCAGATATTTTCGTGTTTTTTTATTTATTTTTTTACTGTTCATTTTACTTATGTACTTATTTGTTTATGTGGCTGTAACCATTTAACTATGTTTTTATTTATTCTCCTATATTTTTGATTAGTGTAATTGTATATCAGTTTTTTTTCAATTAATGTATTTATTTCATCTATTTCTTTTCATTCATCTAAGTTCAGTTAAGATATTCACTTCTCTCTTTATCTATGAGTTTATTTATTTGTTTATTTATTTATTTATTCATTTGTTTATTTATTCAGACATTCTGACAAGCCTACGTGCGTGAGGAGAGGAAAGGCAGGAGTTTCAGTCCGAGTTTATTCCAGACTCGTTTCGATTTGGAAGAGTTCAGAGCGAAACTGGTCAGGAATAAACTGAATTCCCTTCATATATTTCCTCTTCCACATTCATTCATTCATTTATTTATTTATTTTTAGTTTTTTATTTTACTTTTTATCTATCTTCCTATTTATCTATTCAGCTTTTTTTCTGTTTTCCTATTGTTATTGCAACACGTGACTCATGTCTGTGGTGGGCCTGTTAGATGGACGTCGAGGGGGATCATCTACCCCCTGTCCGTTTTAAGAACCCATTGATGTATGCGTCCATCCCGATGTAGAGCCTGGGGTGGCTGTCACACGGTTCCCGAAACAAGCTCAGCATCTCTTTATCAACTTTTTTTTTATCTTTATTTCTTATTGTCTTTATCAACTCCCCTCCGCCTGAACAGATAAATATGTTCATCTAAAGAGGGTTGACAGCTGCTTGTTCCTCCTTTTTCATCTCTTCCTCCTCTTCCTCTTCCCCTCCTTCTCCTCCTCCTATTTTCCTCCTTCTCTTCTCTCTTCTCTTCCACCCCTCCACTTCCACTTCCACTTACACCTCTTGTTCGTACAACACCGCCCTTCCTCCTCCTCCTCCTCCTATTCCTACTTCCCCCCCTTCTCCTTTTCTCTCTCCTCGTCTACCTTCTCCTCCACTTTCACCTCATCCTCTTACGGCTCCTCCCTTCCCTTTCCTCCTCCTCTTCCTCCTACTCTTTCCCCCTTCTCCTCTTCTCCCTCCTCCTCGTACTCTTACTCTTCCTCCCTTCCCCTTCCTGCTCTTTCCCCTCTTCCTCTTTCCTCTCTCTTCCTCCCTCCCCTCCTCTTCCCCTTCGTTCTCGTTTTCATCATCCTCTTCCTCCTCATTTTCCTGCCTCTTCCCGTTACCAAAAATCCTCCTCTCTCCTTCCTCCTCTTCTTGACTCCCACTTCCTTCACTCCACTTGCTAGATGGTGACAAAAAAAAAAAAAAAAAAAAACGCCTTTTCAGGAAGGTATATGAGAGCTGGGGAGAGGGGGAACAGATCCTGAGGACCGTTGCTGGGTACTGTAGGGCTGCGGGTTTTTCATTCGCTAGAACTTGAGGCAACATGTTTCATTTGCGGGTTTTCATTCACTAGAACTTGAGGCAACATGTTTCATTTGCGGGTTTTCATTTGCTAGAACTTGAGGTAACATATTTCATTAGCGTACTGTCATTACTAGCGTAATAATACCCAGAATATATTAATAAACAATACCCAGTACTTTGTAGGAAGGCACGATGTGAGGGAACGGGTCAAAGGCTGGCTGGTATTGTATAGCCCCCTTTCACCCAAAAATAGAAAATAATGATCTACCTATATACCAGGGTGGAGGGGAGTGGAATATATAGGAAATGGAATTGGTGGGAGTGGTTTCTATGCCTTTTTCTTTTTGGCTACCCCCATGTAAGGGGTGAAAAGCATTTGGTATATGTATGTATGTATATACCAAGAGCTTTTTCCGCCTTATAAGGGAGGTAGCCAATTCAGAGGGTTGTACTTGTTTCCACCCATTCCACTCCCCTCCACCTCTCTTTCCCCCCCTCTCATCTTAGCTCCTCATGGATGACGGGTCATCCCTGTATCCCGCCCACTGCCCTGGGTCAGAAGCAGTAGATGAAATAAAAACGTTCATATCTCTCTAGCATACATACATACGTTGAGACATTCTGACAAGTTGACGTAAGTGGAGTAGGAAACATAGGAGTCTTGGTCTGAGTTTATTCCTGACTAGTTTCGCAGGTATGCTTTTTTTAAAGCATACCCGCGAAACTAGTCAGGAATAAACTCAGACTAAGACTCCTGTGTTTCCTACTCCACTTACGTCATACATACATACGTGCATGCATACATACATACGTGCATGCATACATACATACATACATACATACATACATACATACATACATACAGTTTATACATACTGTGTACAGGGTAACAGACAAGATGCAGATAAATAAAACAGGCAGGAAGAAGTATGGACAAAGTGATGCAGGAAGAGATAGTCTCTGACATATAGACAGACAGGCAGACAGACGGGAAGATAGATACCTCGTGTCATATAGAAATGCACTCACATAGAAACTGTCATATAGAAATGCAGCTCCGTATCAGGGTAGGCAACAAGGGAATCGAGTTCGATATGGGACAAGGTGAGTTATAAGGGGGAGGGGGAGTAGGGGGGGAAGGGGGTGGGATGTACACTCCCAGCAGACTCTACTCCCTGAAGAGGATCTGAGAGTTCGTATGACGTACGGGATCGTCTTCATGAAATATGGAATTTCTTGGATGATGTGGATATGGGAGGGACGGGGGACACCCGCGGATGAAAGGTTGCGGATGAGACGGCGGTGGCGTGAGGGAGGGAGAGGGGGGCGTCTTGAGGTGGGGGGGAACAGTGGTGCAGGAGGAAGAAAGGAAGGGGCAGTGGGGGTGGGGGGAAGGGGGAGGCGGTGGGGGGGAGAGCTTGGATGTGTCAGCGTTGGCAAGTGAGGGGGAAAGCTGTGTCAGAAACGTGCTGAGGGTGGAGGGGCGGGACAGGTGGAGGTGGGGGTAAAGGGGCCCGTGTGTGGGGGGGGGGGAGGTTTCTGAGGTGGAGGGGAGCAAGAAGGAGGTCAAGGGGGCCGCCGAGGAGGAGTGGAAGACCCGCGGGGGATATACGTGTCTGGAGAGGAGAGAGAGGAGCGAAAAGGGGAAGTAGGTGCTTGAGGGGAGGAAGGAAGGTTAAGAGGGAGGAGGAAGAGGATGGGTGTTGGAGGCCCAGGAAGGGGAAGGTCAGGGTCCGAGCCTCCTGCCGGAGGGAGGACGAGGCCTAAGGGACCTCCATAGCGGCGGAGAAGTCTTTATTCACGGGCAGGACTCCGAAGAGTGGGCGGGTCCGTCGCCGGCCTTGTTTACTTGGGGTAAGCACGCGGCCCCGCCATCTTTCTTGAGCGATAGATGGGTTTTGATGATCTGTAAAGGTGTCGAGGTGGGAGAGGAGGGTAGGGAAGGGGGGTGGGTAAGGAGGGGAGGGGAGAGGACGAGGGAAAGGAGGGGAGGGGAGAAGGACGAAGGAAGGGAGTAGAAGTGAGGGATAAGGGATGGGAAACGAGAGGATAGGCAGAGGGGAAAGGAACAAAAGAACACAAAGGAAGAACGAACAACAGCAGGCCTACTGGCCCTAACGAGGCTGTTTGTATTTACTATACTAAGCTACAGTGAAGAAAACAGGACAACTAGGTGGTAGAAGATGAACTAATACTACTGCTATCACTATCCTATCCAATTACAAGTAAATGCAGGGCTGTCAGATCTTTTATTGCAAAGGATAATACTTTATTTACGGATTAGAGTACAAATATTTATCTAAGCGGTTTTGAAATGCTATTGTGTTACTTTCAACGACGCTGGAAGGTAACGAATTCCACACATTATCAACCTGGTTAAATAAGTGCTTACTTTCATTCGAAGAAAATCTTTTACCAATTTAAAATCTTAACGTCTTCATGTATTTGATTGGTCTAATGAAAAGTAATCTTCGACAATGATGTTGTCAAAGCCTTTGAACATTTTAAAAACCTCAATTAAATCTCCTCGCATTCTCATTTTTTAAAGTGAGAATAAATTTAGACTTTTAAGTCTTTCTTCATACGGCAGATTTCTCAGCCTAGGTATCATTTTAGTCTATCTCCGTTGCACTCTTTCTAGTTTACTAATACCTTTCTTGTAGTATGGGGACCAAAATTGTACACAGTATTCGAAATGGGGACGGACCAAAGAATGATAAAGTTTTAGCAATATTTTTGTCTGATTTATTTTTGAAGACTCTTCCGATAAAACCAACCAATTTATTTGCTGTTTTAACAACTTTTGAGCAATGTTGACTCGTCTTCAAGTCATTTGATATCAAAACTCCTAGATCATTTTCTTAAGTACTAAATCCAGTATTTCGCTATTCATTTGGTATTAGATGTGATCATTGTGCATGACTTTACAGTTGTTAACGTTAAATTTCATTTGCCACTTGCTAGCCCAGCTTGATAATCTGTCTCGATCGGATTGCAGAGTTTCTTTCTCTTTGGTGGTTGTCACTTTACCTGTAATTTTTGTGTCACCAGGAAATTTTGATACTTTGTAGAGGAGACCGTCGTCTAGATCATTTACTTGTATTAAGAACAAAATGGGTCCCAAAACTGATCCTTGCGGTACGCCATTTTTAACGTCGAGCCAGCTAGATGAGGCCCCGTTAATTACAACTCTGTTTTCGCTCAGAGAGGGGAAAGGAGGGGGAGGGAGAGGGGAAAGGAGGGGGAGGGAGAAGGGAAAGGAGGGGGAGGGAGAGGGGAAAGGAGGGGGAGGGAGAGGGGAAAGGAGGGGGAGGGAGAGGGGAAAGGAGGGGGAGGGAGAGGGGAAAGGAGGGGGAGGGAGAGGGGAAAGGAGGGGGAGGGAGAGGGGAAAGGAGGGTAGGGAGAGGGGAGAGGAGAGGGAGAGGGGAAAGGAGGGGGAGGGAGAGGGAAAAGGAAGGGAGGGATGGCTTCAGATAGACTAACGTCGGAACCCATTTTAGAAATATTTCGTCCGCAATAGTCAGCGCTTCTATCCTTGGTTGTGGGACGAAATCGCACCGAAGAGGTGGTAAAGGAAATATGTAAGAAAAACAGAAGAATAGAATGCCAGTAGAAGTATGGTAGACAATTTTATATTATTTTATTTTTATACTTATTTATTATTGTTATCATTATCGTTATTATTATTATTATTATTGTTATTGTCGTTATCATTGTATTTATTATTATTATTGTTGTTATTATTGTTGCTGTTATTGTTGTTATTATTGTTGTTATTGTTGTTATTGTTTGTTGTTATTGTTTGTTTTTATTGTTATTGTTATTGTTATTGTTGTTATTATTATTATTATTATTGTTATTGTTATTGTTATTATTATTGTTATTATTATTGTTATTGTCGTTATCATTGTATTTATTATTATTATCCTTATTGTTATTGTCATTATCATTGTTTATTATTTTTATTATTGTCATCACTATTATCATTATTTATGTTTTACTTTTATCTATATTTATTTCTTTATTTATTTGAGAAAGAGGTCAGTTTTTAAACACACACAAAAAAAAGTTGAGTGACTCTGGTCCGTAGGGATGTCACTGTGGTCCCTAAAACTTAACCAACACCAGCTTCGGCGCAAAACATGACGTCTGAAAGTAACCTGAACTACCAAAGATGTATGCAGTTGAATAAAATCACCCGGCGACAGCCATGATTATATATTTTATCCACTCAACTTGAAAAGTGTTAATATTGTTATTTATATTCATTGGTACAAAATAACGAAATATACGAAAAATAAAGATACGTTCTACGTGAACATGGATTAACGAAATGTAATGATGATAATAATAAAAATAATGGTAATGATAGAAATGAATAGTAACAAAAATGATAAGATAATAACAAATATAATGAAATGATAGAAATGATAATAGATAACGATAAATGACATACATAATTACATAGGCGATAGAAAAGCGAGGTGTTCACACCAGGAGTCGCTTAGCTGTGACTCAGAGCGTCATTTTTTTTTTGCCCAGTGTGCTAGGACTTGCTGTCCCTGCGTTCCGTATAATGGCGGACAAATGACCCCATGACATGTTATATTTTATGCACTCATCTCAGGTTAGGAGTATGCAAGTAGTTGTTCCCATTTTGAACTTATCCAAATATGGGGTTTGAAACAAAAACTCCTTTCGAGTATATGAAAGAATATTAGAAAGCTCTTCTAGTGTTAGATCTTTTATTTATTATTATCATTTTATTTATCTATATATTTTTTTTTAAGAAAATTTTGTTCTGAAATCCGAACCTAGCTTCGAATATTGGATAGTTTAATTTCTAAGAATTTACCATTTATGAGGAGAATCATGTAGACCTCGATTGCTGTATATCATTTGTGTAAGAACATTCTTAAAATAGCGTCTCCGGATTAGTCCATCTAGTATTTAATTAATTGATAAAGCTATGGATGCTGTTGGATGAACCAGTAGGGGAAGATACGTAGAAAAAAATCCACAATAATCTCGGAAAAAATAAAGATAAATAGATAAAACAGAATAAATAATAAATCAAATAAAAAAGTCACGAGTAAAAAAATAAAATAAAAAAGGAAGAAAAATCCACAATAAATTCGGAAAAAATAAAAATAAAGATAAATAGATAAAAAAAGAATAGATGACTTTTTTATTTATTTGATTTATTATTTATTCTTTTTTTTATCTATTTATCTTTATTTTTTCCGAATTTATTGTGGATTTTTCTTCCTTTTTTTACTCAAGTGACTTTTTTATTTATTTGATTTATTATTTGAGTAAAAAAAAATAAAAATAAAAAGGTACAAGAAAAATTCACAATAAATTCGGAAAAAAGAAAATGCAAACAAAGATGAATAGATAAAACATAATAGATAATAAACCAAATAACTAAAAAAGTCAAATGAGTAAAAAAAAAAAAAAAATAATAAATAATAATAATGAAAAAAAGGTAGTGTGGTCTAAACGCTCGACTAATTTGTTCTTTGTCTCTTCGATTTCAGAACCCTTCCGGCAGCCCTGAAGGCTCTCCGAGTTCGATGATCTGAGACGCCAAAGAGCACCTGCGACAGACGAGATCGAAGTCGAGTCCTGTCAGCCACATCGACCATGCAGCACACAGAAGGCGGAGCAGGACCTCGAGACTCTGAAGATCAAGGCCAAGGCGCACTGAAGTGCCAAAGAACTTGAGAGGTCGACCTCAAGAAAGAACGACCTCAAAAAAGTCGAGGAAGACACTATTACGCGTGAATATCCTTGATCCTTACACAATCGAGAGTGCCACTGAGCTGGCACTGTGGACGAAGTACCATGAGGGCCAGTCATATTGACACACAGAGCTTCTAGAACCACGGAACCTAGGGCACTGCCTAGCAGGGATGACTTCACTAGGCAAATGGGGTTGAAAACCTCAGGGGGCTTATAAGGCATAGGTTAAGCAGTGAAGGCGAAGCACATAGCCCCAACATTGCTAAGAGGAGGAACACGTCCAGCAACCGAGCCAAGGAAGGCCACCCACGATGATGACGTCACGTGCCAGGGCTCTTCGGCAACGCTGGGCCACCAGCAAGAGGTCCCTCTCCGACTCTTGCAGGGAGCCTCCCCAGGCCGCCTACGGAAGGCCCAACTACCAGTGCCCAGGAGGGTGCCAGGGGCACGGGTGCTCCCTGTGCATTAATCCTCCAGAACCCGTGCACGCGGCCTATAACGCCTCCTTCACGCCCTGCGAGAGCACCGGAGGCGGGTACAGCAGTTCCCAGGGGGGATCAAACTCTGGGAGCGCGGTGGCCAGTGGCAGTAATACGCCCGTTCTGTACGAGAACGTCAACTGTGTTGTCTGCGGACGAGCCGCGCGCCACGAGCCGTGCGGCGCATGTGGTGGCGGTGGCTTCGCGAGTATGAGCGGAGGAGGAGGAGGAGGAGGAGGTGGATTGGAGACCCACCACGGATGTTCATCTCCCCCGCCGCACGAGTCACTGCTCGGCGCCCTCGCAGGTCGCGTGTACTCTCTTCTCGATCTCAGTCCTGACGTTTCACGTTTTCCTTGGAAGACAGATGTCGGTGTACAGGTCGACGCGCAGGTAGACGTACACGCCTCTGCATCCGCCTCCTCAGGCCAAGACCACCTGAGTACTGCTGGGGGTGAGCCCGAACTCTCCCACGCCCAGGAAGTCTCTCGGAGTAAGAAGTACTTGGAGCGACAGCGCAGTGAGAGGAACAGCCTCGACAAGACCAAGTCGGAGTTCGGTTTCTATGAGCAGGGGAGGGAAAACAGGGGCGCGGGTGGTGCCTTCGCGAGCGCGAGTGAACTGACTTCGAGTGGGAGTCGAAGTGACGGTCGAACTCAACATCAACAAGACCAGGAAAAGTATTACCACTACCAGCAACAACAAGAGCAACAGCAGGAGAAGTATTACCACCAACAACAACAGCAGCAGCGACAGGAACCTCAGCAGGAGCGGCGGCGCGGGTCTTCTGGTGCCGCGCCTGGAGGGGCAGGCGTGCGGGCGCCCTGCGTGGTCAAGGTCGAGGGGTGCGAGGTAAGCACGGATACCTCGCCCCTCCTTCTGCCCTCACCCACGGCGCCCACTTCGCTAACGCCGCCTTCCACCAGAACCGGGAGTCCCGGTAGTCGAAGTGGCGGAGGCCGGTATTACGGTCTCTCGCGGCACCAGCCGCCCTACACGTCCATGTGTAAGTCCGAGTCCATGGCCAACCCGGGGTCGACCTCCCCGGGATCTCTGGATGGCTCCCCACCCCCAGGAGACGCCCCTTCCCTGATGGCTATGAAGAGGGACAGCACGTCCTTCGACCAGGACGAGCTCAAGTCCCGTCTGGAGGAGCTCCCGTCTCACCTCCCGAGGCGTGAGTCCCGCACGGGTCTCTTCAATGGCCTATACACCTCGATCTCGAACACCACCAAACTTCGCCTAGTCCACCAGCTTTCCATGGACGAGAGCCGGAGCGACGTCTATGCCGAACTGGCGGCCCTCACGACGAAGGACCTCAAAGACGCGCCTCCTCTGCCTTATACCGCTGACCTCACGCCCTTGAAGACTTCCGAGAAACGCCGGTGCTTCTTCCAGCGGAAGCAGACTAACTCGGCTCCGGACAGCTTCGACGGAAACCCGCAATGCAAGCCCCGTGACAGGCACTCGGTGTCCTTCTGTCTCGACTCGGCTCTGAAGCCGGCAACCCTCCTCCCTTGGAACATCAGCGAAGAAGGTAAGTGCCACTTCGGTGGTGAGAGTTCTTCGTGTTCTTCTCGTAATCTTTAAGCTTGTTCTCGTTCTTGACGAAGTCCTTGATTTGTTCTCCCAAGACCATGACCCTACTTCCATGTTCTACTCATGATCTTTAGTTCGTTCCCATGTTCTTCCGTGTTCCTTGATTGTTCTCTTGTTCTGCAACGATCACAAGTTCTCTTGATCCATTGTGATCATGAACTCATCTTTGCACTCTGCCGCGTTCACAAGATCATCGTCATGCTCTCTAATGATCATTAACTATTTCCTCTCTCTTTTTTTTACCCTGAGAGTTTCTCGATGCTCTTCTTTACGTCTGAGACCGTATTCCAGTCTCCTTTGACCAGAACTCTTTTTTTAGCTCTCTTTTGGCCCAGAGTTATCTAGTGCTCCTTATAATCATGGGGGACATCCTAGTTATCTCTCTTTATTCCTGAGAAAATCCTAATGCTCTCTTTTGAGCCTGAGATGGCTCTGGTGCTCTCTTTTGATCATGAGAGTATTCTGATGCTCTCTCTTTTAACCAGAGAGTACTGTTCTCTTTCGAACCTTAGGGGAAACAAGCCTTGATACAAGTGAGGGCGGACCCGAGTGTGAACAGGGTTACGGAGGGTCGGGACCACCTCCCTGGCTTCAGGAAAATATGTAAAGTTCGCCGAGATGTTGTTGTTGTCGTCGAAGAAAGTCAAGGTCGGATAGATTGGGCTCAGGTTAATCCTCGACTCCATTTTGGCCCGGGAGCTCCAGTGACAGACTTCATTGAATTTATACTGATGATAATGTATTTCTTACTCTATCTCTTCCTTCTCCTTGTCTACATCTTCCTCCTCTTCCTCCGCTTCTCTATCTCCATTCCCTCCTCCTCCTCCTCCTCCTCCTCCTCTTCCTCCTCCTCTTCCTCCTCCTCACCTTCACTGCTTTTCTTCTTTCTTCTTACCGTTGTTGCTCTCCCTCCTCACCTCTCTACATATTCTTCCCCATCCTCCTCCTCTTCCTCCTTCCCCTGTTCCTCCTTCCTTTTCTCCTTCCTAAGCCTCTCCTTCTCTTCTCCCCTCCTTCCCTTCTCTCCTCCTCCCCTTCTCTCCTCCTTCCCTTCTCTCCTCCTTCCCTTCTCTCCTCCTTCCCTTCTCTCCTCCTTCCCTTCTCTCCATCTTCCCTTCTCTCCATCTTCCCTTCTCTCCATCTTCCCTTCTCTCCATCTTCCCTTCTCTCCATCTTCCCTTCTCTCTTCCTTCTCACGTTCCATCCTTCCCTTCTTCCTCCCTCCTATTATTGCTCCTTCCCTGTCTCCCTCCCTTTCCCCTCTTTCTCGTCCCCTCTTCCCCCCTTTTAGAAGAGTGGAGAGGGGTAAGGGTGCGGGGGGGAGGGGGAGGGGGAGGATTTCTTCCTACGTCAGGGTCTTCCGAACTTTGGGGGCTCCGAAGAGCCATTAGGTGATCAAGATGTCGACCTTTCTCCCCGCTCCGGCGGCAGCTGGGGAACCCCTTCCCCCGCCCCCCCCCGTACCCTGTAATCAAGTCCATTATCACTTTGGGACCACAATTTATTCTTTTCCTCTCTTTACCCTTCTCCTTTATTTCTTTTCACACACTTTTTTTTTTCTTTTTTCGTCCCTTTTTTTGTATGATTCTTATTTTTTTCCTCTTGCTTCCATTTGTATGTCCATCTTCTTCTCCTCCTCCTTCTCCTTCTGCTCTTCCTCCTCCTCCTCCTCCTCCTCCTCCACCTCCTCCTCCTCCTCCTCTTCCTCCAACTTCTCAACAGCTTTTTCTTTCTCTCACTTCTCCATCTTCTTCTCTTTCTCCTCCTTCTCCTTCTACTCCTCCTCCTTCTCTTCCTATTCCTCCTTCTCCTCCTCCTCCTCCTCCTCCTCCTCCTGTCCTCTTTCTCCTCCCTCCTCCTGTCCTCTTTCTCCTCCCTCCTCCTCTTTTTTCTTCCTCTTCTTTTTCCTCCTTCACTTTTCCTGCTGCTCTTTCTTCCCCTCTTCCTCATTCTCCTCTTGTACCCTCCTCCTCTTCTCCTCTTGTACCCTCCTCCTCTTCTCCTCTTGTACCCTCCTCCTCTTCTCCTCTTGTACCCTCCTCCTCTCCTCTTTCTCCTCTCTCCTCCTCTTTTTTCTTCCGCTTCTTTTTCCTCCTTCACTTTTCCTGCTGCTCTTTCTTCTCCTCTTTCTTCCCCTCTTCCTCCTCCTCCTCTCCTCTTGTATCCTCCTCCTCTTCTCCTCTTGTACCCTCCTCCTCCTCTCCTTTTTCTTCTCCCTCCTCCTCTTTTTTCTTCCTCTTCTTTTTCCTCCTTCACTTTTCCTGCTGCTCTTTCTTCTCCTCTTTCTTCCCCTCTTCCTCCTCCTCCTCCTCTCCTCTTGTATCCTCCTCTTCTCCTCTTGTACCCTCCTCCTCTCCTCTTTCTCCTCCCTCCTCCACTTTTTTCTTCCTCTTCTTTTTCCTCCTTCCCTTTTCCTGCTCCTCATTCTTCTCTTACTCTTTCTCCTCATCATACTTCTCTTCCCTACTCATCCTTCTCTTTTTCTCCTGCTCTTTCTCCTACTCTTTCTTCTTCTCTTCCTCCTCTTTCTTCTTCTCTTCCTCCTCTTCACTTTAATCTTCCTGTTCCTCTTTCTTCTCTTCATTCTCCTCCTCTTCCTCCTCGTCTTCCTCCTCATCTTTTCCTTTTCCTGTTCCTCTTCCAGCTCCTCTCCCTCCTCCTTCTTCCTTCTCATTCTTTTGCTCTTCACTTTCTTCTTCCTGTTCCTCCTCATCCTTTTCCTCTTTCTGTTCCACCTCTTCTTCCTCTTCTTTCCCTCTTCTTCGAACTCCCTCGTCTAATCCACCTTTTATTCCTCCTCTTCCTCTTCCCTCGCCGTATTATCTTCCTCCTGCTCCTCTTCTTCTTCCTCTTCCACTTCCTCCTTCTCCTCTTCCTTTCACCTTCTCCTCCTCCTCCTCCTCACACACATACTCTTCATCTTCCTATATCTCATCCTCTTTCCCTTCTCTTCCTCTTTCTCTTCCTCCTCTGTCTCCTCCTCCTCTTCCTCTTGGTTTTCCTTTCCTTCCTCTTCTTTCCCCCTCCCTACTCCTCTTCTTTCCCTTTCCTCCTCCCTCTCTTCCTCCCCTTTCCCTTCTCCTCTTCCTCCCCCTCCTCCTCCTCTTTGCCCCTCTTCTCCCTCCCCCGTCCCCCTTCCCTCTTTTTCTCCCCCTCCAAGACGAATAAAATCGTTTAAATGTGACGTATTCATCACTTCCGTCCGTTTAGGCTTAACGTTCTCCACCCCCCCGTCTCCCCCATTCCTAGGAGTCGTGAGGCGGAGGCAGTGAGGAGTGGTGAGGGACCCCCACCTTTCTTCCCCCAAGGTGCTTTTGAGATGTGTGTGTGTGTGTGTGTGTGTGTGTGTGTGTGTGTGTGTGTGTGTGTGTGTGTGTGTGTGTGTGTGTGTGTGTGTGAGTGTGTGTGTGTGTGTGTGTGCGCGCGTGTGTCTAGGTGAGAGGGTTTGTCTCGGTTAGCTTCTTATAAGGGGGAAAAGGGCATTGACACCAAACATGCATCCAATCATACATACGTACATACATACATACATACATACATACATACATACATACATACATACATAAATATATACATATATAAATGGATACATAGTTCATATACACATACATCCATATATACATACATACATACATGCATGCATAAATGCATACGCACATGCATACACATATACATACATACATACATACATCTATGGATAAGTGTGTCAAGATTACCAATGCGATTGCAACTTCAATGCCACGTTGCTTCTTCCTCCTGGGAAATATTTTTGAGTTTGATATTTTTTTTCTTTTTTCAAGTTGTTTCCATTCTTCGTCCCCCTTGGCCCCGTTGTAATACTTGACTTGATTTCTTTCCGCCGCGTGCTGACAAAAACACTTTCTAGTCTTATCGAAAGAAAAAGTGCGACTTAATACCCTGGAAATTGCTACTCTCGATGGCTTTGTATATGGGCGCGTACACACGCACACACACAGGCGCGCGCACACGCGCCCACACACACAGGCGCGCACACACGCGCCCACACACATACACACGCGCACACACACACACACACACACACACACACACACACACACACACACACACACACACACACACACACACACACACACACACACACACACACACACACACACACACACACACACACACACACACACACACACACGACTCGATGGCGCAGTGGTAGAGCTCGCGGCTGCCACTACGGTGGTCCGGGTTCGAATCCCGCCCAGGGTTAAAATAATTTCAGTATCACTGCACTGCGAGTCGTTACTCTAACTCGTGGGCGGGGAGTTGGGTGTGTTTGCGTGTAAGGTCACAGCATTACCCATAGGTCGGTCATACATGAGCTCTGAGCTCTCTTCCGGCAGGGTAATAGCCGTCGATCACGAGTACAACACGTGATCAAAGACCATGGGGAATCACATACACATAAACACACACACACACGGTCTGTCTTCAGTTGTTCCACATATATATTCCGTTAATTTTCACATGGCAGAGGGCACCCCTAAAGGCAATGAATACATGCTTTGTTTTTCTCACATTCAATTATTATTTACGAATTTCCTCGTGTTGTGTAAATTTCTCCAGTAGTATTACTTCGACAGTTACCTTAGATATCTGTTAAGTTAAAATGAACGGACGATAACATTTTCGTTTTAATTCCCACCAAGATATGAAGAACAAATTTATCAAGAACTATTTGTTCTGTTTGTTACAAAATATTGCTGAAATAGAGTCACTGAACTTTAGTATCTAGTTGCTTTTAATAATTTGAGTTATTTTACTCAAATATATCATCCCAAGAGGGGTGGCGGTGGGTAGGTTTGGGACATTGGTCCGATAACTAGGACAGTGGGCGAGATGCAGGGATGACCCGTCATCAAGGAGGAGCCAATATA
>NC_134777.1:124955150-124962650 GCF_046742065.1 Oratosquilla oratoria
CTTCCACCTCTGCCTTCCACACCTTTTACTAGTCCCTCATTCATTCTTTCCATGTGTCCAAAGCATCTCAATCCTCTTTCATCCACCCTATCTCCCAATTCCTTTTCCACCCCCGTTCTTCTCCTCACCTCCTCATTTCTCACTCTATCCAGCCTAGTAACCCCTATCATACCTCTCAGACACCTCATCTCAAACACATTCAAACTCCTCTCTTCCTTATGTTCCATGTTTCTTCCCCGTACAGTGCTGTCGGCACAATCACCCCTTCATGCAATCTCCTCTTAGCATCCATTCCCAGTTGTCTGTTTCTCATTACATTTTTTAATCCCCCAAGGCATTTACTCGCTTCTCTCAACCTACATTCTACCTCCACCTCCTCTCCTCCCTTTCCTGCCACATTCGCACCCAAGTGTCTAAAGCCACTTCTTCCAGTCTCTCTCGCTTAATACTCACATAAAAGACCTAAAATAATGGAATGGAGATATTTTTTAGGCAGATGGTGTACGAAACTGACCAAAAGACTAAAGAGAATAATAATAATAAAAGACTAAAAAAGAATAAAAGAATAAAAAATAAGGAAACGGTGCACGAAGAGAGAAAGAGTAGAAAAGACAAAAGAAAATTAAAACCAAATAAAAAGAAAAGCGAAATAGGTCACCAGGATGCAGTTGTTCAAAGAAAGGTCGAACGTCCAAGAATCGATTGAACGAGAACCTTCCCCATGAACAAGGGGAGAGTTAATGGTATCAAAGCGTTGTTTCCAGACACATCGACGAGGAGATAATGGGGAGAGGGAGAATGGGGAGAAAGAGAAAGAGAGATGAGCTGAATGGATATAGAGTTTCTCATTTTCCGATAAAGCGCTTGGCATCAGCATATTGCATTGTTTGTGCCACCATTTTATTCAGCAAAGGTCGCGACCTTAGACTACATAGGCGAGGGGAGGGGATATATACTGTATATGTATATATATATATATATATATATATATATATATATATATATATATATATATGTGTGTGTGTGTGTGTGTGTGTGTGTTATTATTTAGTTTTTATTTTATTTATTTATTCATTTATTTATTTTTTGCTGTCAGACATTTATTCAGCTGAGGACTAGACTCACGGCTGGAAAAAAATAGGTTCAATTTTTCAAGGGATCACTTTACAGATTTAATTATGTCATGCGGCAGGTGATTTTATTCGCATAAAAATCTTCCACGACCAACCCTGAAGAAGGTAAATCTGAGACCAACCCATGAAAGCTGAATAAAATCATCTGGCGGCACTTACACCAAAATAAATGAAGTCCGCCATAGTAGAATCCTCTTTAAGTCGATGGTCCCGTTTATATATTTTATTTTGGCTAATGATCTCTCTTTTTCTCTCTTTTTATCTCCTCTCTTTGAATATTTTGATATACTATACCTATTGCGAAAGGTTAAGAACTTGAATTAGATGTAAAAATACCTATTTTAGACATGAAAGAGAGATATGGAAGGAAGGGGAGAGAGAAAGAGAGAAAGTGGGGGTGAAGGGGAGAGAGAGGTGAAGAGGAAGGGTGAGAGAGAGAGAGAGAGAGAGAGAGAGAGAGAGAGAGAGAGAGAGAGAGAGAGAGAGAGAGAGAGAGAGAGAGAGAGAGAGAGAGAGAGAGAGAGAGAGAGAGAGAGACCAAAACAAATTGCCTTGCATATTTTACATCGGATGCTGTTATGGTCTATTGGTTAAAAACAAACTCATTTCTCTGAGTCTGGTGGTGATAGCCATATCTGTAGTAAACATCAACATGCATTCAAAATTCCATCAATTTTTTTTATATATGTAGAGACCAACTGTTTGTTTTCTATCTGTCTGTCTGTCTCTACCATTGTCTGTCTGTCTGTGCGTCTTTGTGTATCCATTCTGTCTGTCTACCTGACCAAGGACACGACTGTACATTTATATGTACAGTTCATTTATATTCATATTGTTGACTATCAAAACTTGTTTTCTTATTTAACACACTTTCGTGTCCCCCATGAAAGTGTAATTAAGATTTAATTTATTTATCTTTATTGTTTTTATTCAGAAGGGTTAAAGTTATGTAAACAGGACTGAGGGAGCATCAGCTGGCACTGTTGTAAACAAAACAAATGTAAACAAATAACAAATTCATTCATTGATTTCCATATAAACAAACACTACGTTCATTCATTCATGACAATACTACTATAATGTAGAATACTACGTTCATTCATGCACGACAATACTATAATGTAAACAAATACTACGTTCATTCATACATGGCAGTAGTACTGGGGCTGACGATGAGTATCTGTATGATGTGGTCCTAACAGAGGGACGTCGGAGAGATTCATCTCCCTCCCTTCAACTTCCTTACTTTCATTTGAAGGTGCAGCCCCGAGGGGCTGGCACTCTGTTTTCAGACTGGGACCAAGCTCTCTCTTTATCAACTTCGTCTGTAGTTCATCCATCTTTAAACACAAGGATAGTTGACAACCGATGAATGTTCTCCTCATACTTCCGTTGACATAAGAAAAAAAGTCCCACAGTAATACAAGAGGACATATTTTCTTCCTAGGAGGACCGTTGGCAACTGCTATGGGGAAGCGGGTTTTCCACTTAAGTGAAAATCGGAAGAACAGTTGATTAATGCATTTATCATCGTAACTCGTTAAAAATGTGTTTAAACGTTATCTATATGGTCTCTTGTTTCTTTGTCGCAATATGCAATTATCTTTTTTCCTTTTTTCAATCTTTTTTTTGTATTTTCGTATCATTATAATTATAATTTTATTTTTCAGTTTTATATTTATATCTTATTTAATTTTGTATATTTTTATCTTTTTATTCTTTATTCGTATTTACTGATATCTATTCATTTTTATTTTTTATCTATTTATCTATTTTTTATTCATCATCTATATAATTATCTAACTTATATATGGATTTAGATATCTGTTAATTGATCTATTTACTGATTTGTTTATTTGCGGATGGATTTTGTAGTATTTTACTTTTATTGAAATATTTTATTGAATTGAAAAAGACCCAGGAGGAGTCTTTGGCGCGTCGGCCATTACTAAGTGGGACTCCAAAATCCATCTGATTTTCGTCGGCGAGTTCGACCAATTACCGAAGTTCGTGGCGACGAGTCGTCTTTCCTGTCCAACAACTTTGTCTCGCCAAACTGTAGTCTTTATTTATCTGTTCGTTCATTCTTCTTGTTTATTCACTGATTTGTTTATATTATTTATTTATCATTTTATATATATGTTTATTTATTTATTTTGTTTATTTGCTTATCTATTCGTCTGTTCATTTACCTGTCTACATAATATGTGTGTTTATGTGTCTCATTTAACTGCCTATTTATTTAGTTATTTTTATATCTATTCATCTATTTATTCATTTATTTATTTATTTATTAGTTTATGTATATATATTTTTGCAATTTTTTCCTGCTTGGGTCCGATCACCTCCATCCGGTGCTCTGCTGTTGTAGGGTAAAATGGAGGGGAGAAGATGACGTCATCTTGCCCTAGGCTCCTCCTCCTACGCCCATTAGGACCTCGCTTCCCGCGGCAGGAAGGTAGTTTCCAGTAGATGACTGCATCAGTCAATGATTGATTGATACGAGGAATATGTTCCCTCCGCCCCCTTCTTCCCCCTCCCCCTTTCCTCTCCCCCACCCCCTTTCCTCTCCCCCTCCCCCTTAAGGAGGGTAGCAGATCACTTAGGTGATGAGTATTTCTACTTTTGTGGTAAAGTCACCAAAAAATGGGATATATATATAGATATATATATATATATATATATATATATATATACATATATATATATATATATATATATATATATATATATGCGTGTGTGTGTGTGTGTGTGTGTGTGTGTGTGTGTGTGTGTGTGTGTGTGTGTGTGTGTGTGTGTGTGTGTGTGTGTGTGGAAGAAGTCAGGGGTATAGATTTGAGTTCCGAGTTTATTTCTGACCAGTATAGCTCTACTCTTCTTCAGAGGAAACCTGTCAGGAATAAACTCTGAACTCTTCTTTTACTTTTCTCAACTTCTCACAATGTCTCAATATACCGGTATATATATATATATATATATATATATATATATATATATATATATATATATATATATATATATATATATATACACATATATATATGCCTCTGGTCCGTAGGGGGTGTCGCTAAGGTCCCCCCCTTTAAATATTGACTGCATGGAACTTATGCAATTGATACCGGATATGGGTTTGTCTGGGAGGTGCAACCTGCAACCCGGAGGTTGTCAGCCGTCGCTCAAAGGCACTCAGCACTGATGCCAGTGGCAGTCTGTGCATGTTACATGGCGTTCGCACATGTTGCACAGTTGGCGCCACATTCAGTGGCACCCTTGCCCTGGCACCGAACAGGAAATTTCGTTTATCCAGTTGTTTGCGTATTTGATGAAGCACTTATCAATTTAGTTTTCTTTGTCCTTTTGTCTATCTGTTTATGTAGTTGTTTATTAATCAATTTATTTACATATTTCTTATGTAAGTAATTGTGTATTGATTCTATTTATTCATTTATTCATTTGTCCACCCATCTATCTATCTATGTCTATCTCTATCTATCTGCCTGTCTATCTGTTTATCTCCTTAACTATCTGCCTATATATATTTCTATATATCTACCTCTTCATCTACTTATCCCTTAATTTTTTTCTGTATACGTGTCTACTGAATTATGTCATTGTCCTTCCCTCCCCTTCATGGACTAAAAGGTCCTACTGCGCGGCAGTGTGGCATGTTAGCCACGTCCCTTTGGCTCCGTAACTCATCCCCGATTGGCTCTCGGAACAAACACGCCTAAGATTGTTTTTTATTATTTTTCGTAGAGAAAAGCTTTGTAGTAAGATAAATAATTTTTCGAAGGTTTCCCTAAGTAAGTCAAAATTGCAAAATGAATAGATAAATAAACAAATAAATAAATAAAACAAAAATAAATAAATAAAACAAAAATAAATAAATAAAAATCGTAGGTATTCCTAAGTATAACTTTGCAATTTTTTCGTAGTTATCTCTGATTAAGTCAAACTCTGCAACAAATACAGTTGCAGATGCAACTCCATTGCCAAGACAAAGATCGCGAACTATTTTGTTCTGGTTGGCCGAGTGGGTTAGAGCGTCGCTATTTGCGGCGGAGGTCCAAATGACGGCAGTTCAAAAATCCGCCGCCAGCGAGTTGGACCAAGGGCATGGTTAATTAGATTCCATGCTAGAAAGCCCTCTGTAAGGGGCACCGTCCTAGCATCCCAATAGATGGAGTTTAGCGACGTTAAGCCATCATTAATTTACAAATTAATCTATTCGGTTGAAATTGAGGTTTGGTATCTCAAACGCCACAATAATAAAAAGCTTCATTAATGTCAATGTTATCACGGGCAGAGTCGAGGTCGAAATTAGCACAGGTCTGTTCACCTTGGAGAGATATGACGTCACAGGGAGGCGCGCGAGATGTAAAAGAATGAAGGTAGCAGCATACTCGGCTAGCATGCTATTTACTTTTGGTACTTCGTTTGAGTAGAAACGGCTTTGGTAACAATATTCTAGATTTCGGTAATAAGGTCTCAATAATGTGTCTAACATTCGTATTCTAGGTTTAACTTCTCTTTGTTCGTCGCTCACTATATGACGGAAGAGAAATTTGACATTTGGAAAATAAAAAATAAAATAAAAAATGTCGTAACCAAAGTAAGTAGCAAAAGCAAGCAGCATGCTAGCAAGAAATGCCAAGTGTGCTACCACCGTGTACTTTTTTTCTTCAAGGTGAACTCTAAGTAAACTGGCCTGTTCTTGCTTCAACTTCGGGTGAAGGAGGAGGTTTGCCGTCAGACTTGTGTGAAGGACATCCTCGACGTGGCGACAGACTTTCTTGATTCTATTCTGGCTTAAACAAGAATGACTTAATGACACTGAAGGTGTGAACAAAAACCCTAAAGGGGTCTCGACCCTTTGAAGTTTCCCTTCATTACATCGACCGTCCTTACGATATCGCTTGTCTTTGACCTGAATAAAAGCTTTGAATTATGTTCCTGTATTGATACCGTGAGGCCGTTTTGGCGTTTGTGTTTTGGGGATGAAGAAGAAGAAGAATCAACTTGGGAAGGAATCGAAAACCGATATTGATCATGGAGGAGGAGGAGGAGGAGGAGGAGGAGGAGGAGGAGGAAGAAGAAGAAGAGGAAGAGGCCAGAAGAGGAAGTCCTGGTTTCCTCTTCAAAACGCTTAAATCTTTCTTAGAAAGTGTAAGAAGAAGAAGATGATGAAGAAGGAAAAAAAGAAGAAGAAGAAGAAAAGGAAAAAGAAAGAGAAGAAAGGAAAAAAAGAACAACAAGAGGAAGAAACTGTAAAATAATAATAATAATAAAAAAAACGGTTGGATGACAAAAAGGACAATAAAATCGACAAAAGAAGAAGAGGTAAACTCTGGAACGGCAGTGCGAGATGAAATTAAACTTACTTCGAGGAAGAGAGCCCTTGTTTGGTTTTGAGAGAGAGCTAGAGAGAGAGAGATAGTGATAGAGAGAAAAGAAGAGAGAGAGGGAGAGGGAGGGAGGGAGAGAGATAGTGATAGGAAAACAAAGAGAGAAAGAGAGAGAGCGATAGAGAAAAAAAAAGAGAGTTATGGCAATGGGCATGGAAGTGTAGGAGACTCAACCAATGACCGACTTGGCAGTTTAAAACGCCAAATGAGGTTGACTTTGTTCAAGTGAGAGATAGGAGGCCGGGAGGCAGTGTGCCTTTATGGGTGTTTGGGGTAATCAAGACTCAGACTTGGGTTGATGGGTCTATAGGAAGGAGGTTAGGTTTGGCGAGGTAAATTTTGATTAGGCGAGGTTAGGTTAAGATGGAGAGAACCAGCGGGCGTCTTCCTATCCTTCATGCATCATAATAGCTAAGGATGTGATTTTTTGTTTGTAATTTTTTATATATTCCAACATCAAATTTATAGGTCCGTTATTGATATTGTTTGTCGGTCATAATGTTTTTTTTTTCCTTTTCTGTAGAGACGGTCAACCTTCTCCCTGAAATGACTGCTTTCTATTATATTTGATCGTGGATTTTTTTCACTTCACATGCACATGACACACACACACACACACACACACACACACACACACACACACACACACACACACACACACACACACACACACACACACACACACACACACACAAAAACACACACAGAGCGATAAGAGATGAAGAGATTAGGTCAGGAACCATTTAGTTCCAACCAAAGCTGCAATCTTGGGCCCATTTGTGTTCGGACTGCCACAGTTAAGAAGCCGGCATCGACGCCAGCCTCGCCACGCGCCCAATGAATGATATTGATAAGACCCTTTTATACGAATTCCATTAAAGCCGTGTTTGTTTCAACGAGTCCCAGCGTTGTCTGTGATAAATTCAACGAATGAATGTCATTTGTGTTACTGGAGTTGGGAT
>NC_134777.1:124967650-124970150 GCF_046742065.1 Oratosquilla oratoria
CAAAGTGCACCTTTATAAACTCTATCTCTCTCTCTCTCTCTCTCTCTCTCTCTCTCTCTCTCTCTCTCTCTCTCTCTCTCTCTCTCTCTCTCTCTCTCTCTCTCGCTCTTTATATATATATATATATATACATATATATATGAGAGTGATGAGTGAGGAGAATGGAGGAGAAATAAGGAAGGATGAGGTGAAGGCAGTTGTTAAGATGATGAAAGCAGGTAAGGCACCTGGTCTGGATGGATGCCATGCAGAATGTCTGAAAAAGGGAGGTACAGTGATGGTGGACTGGATTGGTGAGGTTATTTAATGTTTGCTGGAGAGAGGGTAGAGTGCCGGAGGACTGGAGGAGTGCCTGTATAGTTCCTCGTTACAAGGGAAAAGGGGACAAGTGTGAATGTAGTAGTTTCAGAGGGATTAGCTTCTTAAGTGTAGTTGGGAAGGCTTATGGGAGGATCTTGATTGAGAGGATTACGAGAGGAACAGGAGTAATTGGTGAGGATTTAGTGTGGATTTAGGACAGGTAGAGGTTGTGTAGATCAGATCTTTGTGGTAAGACAGATATGTGAGAAAGCTATAGGAAAGGGGAAGGATGTTTTTTGGGCTTTTATGGATCTGGAAAAGGCTTATGATAGGGTAGACAGAAAGGGACTGTGGGAGGTTATGCAGATATACGGGATACGAGGAAAGCTGGGAGCTGTCAAGAGTTTTTATGAGAGTAGTAGAGCTTGTGTCAGGATTGGAAATGGAGAGAGTGAGTGGTTCGAGGTAAAGGTGGGACTTCGTCAAGGATGCGTTATGTCGCCCTGGTTGTTCAACTTATACATGGATGGAGTGGTGCGAGAGGTGAATGCTAGGGTAGTGGGTCAGGTATTGGAGATGGTTAAAGAAAATGGAGAAAAGTGGGAGGTGAGCCAGCTGTTTTTTGCGGACGACACTGCGCTTGTGGCAGGATCGGAGGAGGGATTGAGGAAGTTGGTGACAGAGTTCGGGAGAGTATGTGATAGAAGAAAGCTAAAGATAAATGTGGGTAAAAGTAAGGTGGTGAGATGTACAAGGGGTGAAAGTGGCAGTAGACTGGAAGTGAGCATAATGGGAGAGCGACTGGAGGAAGTGGATAGTTTTAGATACTTGGGTGCAAATGTGGCAGGAAAAGGTGGAGTGAAGGTGGAGGTAGAATGTAGATTGAGAGAAGCAAGTAAATGCCTTGGTGGATTAAAGAGTGTAATGAGGAATAGACATTTGGGAATGGATGCTAAGAGGAGACTGTATGAAGGAGTGATTGTGCCAACAGCACTGTATGGGGCAGAAACATAGAACATAAGAGAAGAAGAGAGAAGGAGTTTGAATGTGTTTGAGATGAGGTGTCTGAGAAGTATGATGGGGGTTACTAGGCTAGATAGAGTGAGAAATGAGGAGGTGAGGAGGAGAACAGGGGTGGAAAAGGAGCTGGGAGATAGGGTTGATGAGAGAATATTAGGATGGTTTGGACACATGGAAAGAATGAGTGAAGAAAGACTAGTAAAAGAGGTATGGAAGGCAGATGTAGAGGGAGTGAACATGAGGGGACGTCCTAGGATGAGGTGGATGGATGGGGTGAAGGGGGCTTTGGGGAAGAGGGGAATGTCTGTTGAGGAAGGACGGGAGAGGATAGAAGACAGGGGTGAATGGAGAATTGTTGTATATGGATGATGTTGTGATTGCATGAGGTGGAATGGACGGGTGGATGGGGGGTGAGGTAGTATGTGTGAGCAAAAGTTGACGCAGCCCGAAGGGATTTCTCCCCGTCCTCTCATTTTATGCAATGGGGGGACGAAGAGGGGGGTCGCCGATTTAATGAAGCGGCCTTGCTGTGGATGTGCTGTGTCTTGCGACACTGCTTCTGACCCAGGGCAGTGGACAAGGTGCGGGGATGGCCCGTCATCCAGGAGGTGCTCAGATAAAAGGGAGGGTGGAGGGGTGTGGAGAGTATTCAGGGATGGAATGGGTGGAAATGATTTTATGCCTTTCCCTTTTTGGCTACCTCCCTTGTAAGGGGGAACAGGCCTTGGTATATGTATGCATGTATATATATATATATATATATATATATATATATATATATATATATTATTATATATATATACATGAATGAAAAAGCATACCTGCGAAACTAGTCAGGAAGAAAATAGGACTAAGACTCCTGTGTTTCCTATTCCACTTACGTCAACCTGTCAGTGTCAGAATGTCTCAACGTATACAGTATATATATATATATATATAGATATATATATATATAGATATATATATATATATATGTATATATATATATATATAATGTATGTTTGCAGATAACAAATTTCCATGTGTCTATTTTTTGTGTATGTGATATAGTCATACCAGATCCAGAGCATAACAAAATATCTTAGCGTTAGCCAGAATAAAACATATTGAAAGGTTGATATGTTGACCTTCTTTGACCCTTTGTAAGGAAATAGAAATCAAGGCCTTCTCTCCGACGGAA
>NC_134777.1:124987650-124990150 GCF_046742065.1 Oratosquilla oratoria
AGGATGAAGTGGCTGAAAACCAGGAGTTCTTGGTGGTGGGGGACTCCATGGTTCGAGGCTATGACGACATCCTGCAGCGAAAGACTAAGCGACGTTGCAAGCTTGTATGTCAACCGGGCCGTGGGATCGTTGATTGTACCCGGTCCATCAGGGAGCAAGGACGGAAGAACACGGTTACGATTGTTCATACGGGAAGTAACGATGTAGGTAGGGTGAGATCAGAGGAGCTTGTTCGGAATTACAAGGTCCTCCTTCAGGAGATGAAGGAACGTGGGAGCCGTCACGTAGTCTGTGGGAGCCGTCACGTAGTCTGTGGGATCCTCCCGAGGATCTACGCAGGCTCTTGTTGGAACAGTAGAGCCATAGGGATCAATGATAGGATATCGCAGTTGTGCACACAATTGGGATACCACTTTCTTGATCCTTGGTATCTCTTTTCTAGGCGCCATGACCTTTACGCTTCTGATGGGATCCACCTTACCCGCAGAGGCAAAGATGTTCTTACAAACCTCATTGTGGGAGTTTGTAATGAACTAGCTCCTTTTTTAGGGTAGAAGGCCAAAGGGAAGGGGAAATAGAATGTACTTGGGAAAACAGTGTAGAGTATAGCATTAATGTAGAACAATGTACCAGTATAGGACAAAATATAATTTTAGGATATAATGTCGCTAGAGGACGAAATGTCACATTAGGATATAATGTCATAGGACAAAATGTCGCAATGGGATGTAATGACAGTGAAGGACAAAATATCACGATGGGAAGTAATGATAGTGGAGAACAAAATATCACGATAGGATGTAATGATAATGGAGGAGAAAATATCACGGTAGGATATAATGTCAGTGAAGGCCAAAATGTAATTTTAGGAAGGGATACCGGACAGAATGTCAATGAAGGCCAAAATATCATGATAGGATGTAATGTCGCTAGAGGACGAAATGACACATTAGGATGTAATGTCATAGGACAAAATGTCACAATGGGATGTAATGACAGTGGAGGACAAAAGATCACGATGGGAAATAATGATAGTGGAGAACAAAATATCACTATAGGATGTAATGATAATGGAGGAGAAAATATCACGGTAGGATATAATGTCAGTGAAGGACAAAATATAATTTTAGGAAGAGATATCGGACAGAATGTCAATGAAGGCCAAAATATCAAGATAGGATGTAATGACAGTGGAAGACAAAAGATCACGATGGGATGTAATTATAGTGGAGGAAAAAATATCACGGTAGGATATAATGTCACTGGAGGACAAAATATAATTTTAGAAAGGGATGCCGGACATAATGTCACTGAACGACGGGAGGCCGGCGTGAATCACGGTGACGTAGGGGGACAAAATGTACAAAATAGATCGGATGACCGTAATCGACCAGATGTCCGTGATGGGGGAAATGTTAATTTTGATAGGAGAAATGTTAATGAGGCATTGAATGTCAATGAAGGACCAAATAATAATAATATAGAGCAAGGCATAAATAAAAAACAAAATGATAATATAAGACATGATATTGAAACTCAAAATGTGTCAAAAAGAAATAATCACGAGTTTCTTAAAACTATGTACTTTAATGCTCGTAGTATTAGGAACAAATTTCAAGAAATACAGGCGTATGTCAAAAGCGAAAATCTCGATATGATAGGAATAACTGAGACATGGTACAGAGTTCGAAGCTGAATTTAATATTGCGGGATTTAAACACTTTCATCAGGATAGAAACCACAAGAAAGGTGGGGGTGTTCTATTGTACGTTAAAAACAATGTTCATGCTTGTGTTTTAGAGAAAGTGAAACAGGATGCATATGACATTTTGTGGGTTGAGTTAACGCAAACAAATGGACAAAAAATGAATATAGGTGTAATATATAGGCCAAAGACATTATCATTAGCAGACGACAAACTGTTATTTCAAGAACTGTCTAGTTTCTGCAACCGGGATTTATTGATAATGGGTGATTTAAATTTTACTGACATTGATTGGATGACCCTTGAACATGGCCATATAGGTAGTCGCTTGATTGATTTTCTTGGTGACAATTACTTAATTCAGCATGTAAAAGAGCCCACAAGATATGGAAACTTACTCGATTTATTGATCACTAGCCGCGAAAGCATGGTAACTGATGTAGAAGTCGGTGAATCTGTTGCAAATAGCGATCACAACTTAGTCAGATTCAAACTCCTAAACAATTTTAGAATAGATACTTGTGCTTCTAAAATACCCGATTTCAGTAAAGCTCAGTTCATAGGACTACGTCAGGAGCTTCAGCTTACAGATTGGGAGGCAAAATTAAACGAAAGGTCTGTAGATCAGATGTGGGAAATATTTCAAAATACGCTCACTAAGATGATTCAAACTTACATTCCTTTTAAGGACAGACGTCCCCCAAATCAGGCTCGCCCAAAGTGGGTCGACAAAGAAACTGAAAAAAGTATTGCTAAAAAGAGACAGGCTTATAAGAAATATAAGTGCTCGGGTGC
>NC_134777.1:124995150-125000150 GCF_046742065.1 Oratosquilla oratoria
TCTTGCGACACTGCTTCTGACCCAGGGCGGTGGGCAGGGTGCAGCGATGACCCGTCATCCAGGAGGTGCTCAGATGAGAGGAAGGGTGGGAGGGGTGTGGAGTGTATTTAGGGATGAAATGGGTGGGAGTGTATTTATGCCTTTCCCTTTTTGGCTACCTCCCTTGGAAGAGGGGAAAAGGCCTTGGTATAATGTATGTATATATATATGTATATATAGATATATGTATATATATGTATATATATATATTATATATATATATGTATATATATTACATATATATATATATATGTATTTATATATGTATGTATATATGTATGTATGTATATATGTATGTATATATGTATGTATATATATATGTATATATGTATGTATATATATATGTATATATGTATGTATATATATACATATATACATATATATATATATATATATATACATATATATATATTGTATATATATATATAAATATATATATATGTATATACATATATACATACATGCATACATACATAGAGACATCCTTAACCCTTTTGCTGCCGAAGATTCCTTCAACCAAATAGAATCGCCTGGAAACATCGAAATGATCATAGTGCTGGACACCCTCGTATCTCACTGAACTTAACGTAACCTGAGTAACATTTCTCTCGAGGTTCAAGCTCTTTTAGCGGGGGGATGGAGTCGGTGGGGATGGGGAGATATGATAACAAGGCTCCCGAGTCAATCTGACGCCAGTGCCCCACGGGGAAGGGGGGGGGGGTGATGTTCCCTAAACAGGGTCTTGCCAGATATTGCTCGTGGGGGGGGGGTAGCATTTCATGGGAATTTTATTATTCTCATTATTATTATTATTATTATTATTATTATTATTATATTCTCATTATTATTATTATTATTATTATTATTTTTTTTTTTATCTTGTGTTATTTTACTTTGTTTTATTTTTTTATGCTATTTTTGTCTTATTTTTGTTTTGTTATTGTTATATTTGTTATCCGTTTACCTATTTACTTATTTATTTTATTCATTAATTTGAAGGTTTTTATTTGGTTTTATTTTTCATGTGTTATTTTTATCAGTATTTTTTGTTTATTTATTACTTGATTAATCGATCGACCAACTAATTAATATATTTGTCTGATGTTTATTTTTGATCAATAAAATCTGTGAAATATAATTTTTATATTCTATTGTTTTGTTTACTGAGTAAAAGTGTGGAAAGTGTAATTATATTATTAATGATAATATATCTTGAAAATAAATTGAAAATTTCATCGAATTCTTCCCGGTGTTCGGTATCGAGGGGTACCACGGGTGTGAACTGAATTTTGCGGCTTAAAAGTGGTTAGTTCACATATTACGAGTAATATTTAGAAAAGATTAATATAGCGTTTTTATTATTATATATATATATATATATATATATATATATATATATATATATATTTATGTTTACACACTCAGGCATACAAACACACACACACACACACACTCACTCACACACACACACACATATATATATATTTATACTGTATATATATATATATATATATATATATATATATATATATATATATATATATATTAGTGGGCACTAACATCCCATCATAAGAAAATGCTACGTGCTCTGGTCCGCAGGGGTGTCACGTAACTCCCTGAACTACTGACCGGATAGCACTTATGCAGTCGATAAGGGAACCTAGACATCCGTGGTCGCAGCCGGTGATGCTGTCGACAGCTGCTGTTGATGACTGTATCGTGCAGCTTCGAGTCTATGTTTAGCCCCCGCAATTGAGTTTTGTGATCTGGCGTTTTTTTAGCAACGAGAATCCAAAAAAAAGGCGTCGAGACATAAAAAGAAAATATTAATAATAATAACAATAATAATCTCTTTATTGAGACATTCTGACAGGTTGACTTAAGTGGAGTAGGAAACACAGGAGTCTTAGTCCGAGTTTAATCCTGAATAGTTTTGCAAGTATGCATTTTTCAAAGCGAAACTATTCAGGGATAAACTCGGACTAAGACTCCCGTGTTTCCTACTCCACTTACGTCAATCTCTGTATTATTTACTTGATCTATTTTTCTTATATTTTTCTTGTAGGGATTAATGCTCACCCAGAATAACATGAACATAATTAAATGGCGTATATAATATTTGAATAACACTAGTTTGATGCAGGAATTTTGATATTTTTTATTTTGGCGTAGCGGAGATACTTTGTGACTTTACCAGCATTCAAAAGGTCAGTTCACTTTGAACTTATTTGTTGATAAAATTGAACGTATTTACGCGATGCATTTCCTTGCTCCACGAACGAAGAACCGAGCAACGATAGTTCATTAGTGCCGTGTTTATTATGCCGCTAGGTTCAGTCGACATGTTCGTAAAAATGACAGTAATAATGATGATAATATTAGTGGTACATACATATACCAAAGTCTTTTTCCACCTTACCCGGGGGGTAACCAAATATTAATGGTAATAATGATGATTATGATGATAATGATTACGATGATAATGATGGTAACGATGATAATGATGGTAACGATGATGATAATGGTAACGATGATGATAATGATGGTAACGATGATGATAATGATGGTAACGATGATGATAATGATGGTAACGATGATGATAATGATGGTAACGATGATGATAATGATGGTAACGATGATGATAATGATGGTAACGATGATGATAATGATGATGATAACGATAACGATGATAATAACGATGATAATGATAATAATGATAACTATAACAATGATAATGATGATAACGATGATAATGATTGCGATAGTAATAATAATTATAATAAAATAGTGGTAGTAATGATTATTATGATAACAGTAATAATAATAGTTTTCATAATACTAATAATAGTAATGATAATAGTAATGGTAATAATATAGTAATAATAATAATAATAATAATAATAATAATAATGATTATGATGATAACAGTAATAATAATAGTTATAATAATACCTCTCTTGATGAGTTGATAAGTCGTGCGGGGGGGGGGGGGCTGGGAGCTCTCCTTGGGGCAGTACACAGTCCACGGTGCAAACACTTTAACTCCCCCTCCCCCATCTTCCTCTTCCCTCTCCCTCTCTACCATTTACCTCTCTTCCCTCACCTCCTCCCTCTCATCCCTTTTCTCCTGCTCCTTCTACTCTTTACTCTCATCCCACTTCTCCTCGTCCTCCACTTCCTTCTCCTCCATCACTCCATCCCTTCTCGTCCTCCTCCTCCTCCTCCCTCTCATCCCCCTTCTTTTCCTCTACTTCCTCCTCCTCCCCTTCTCCTATTCCTCCTCCTCCCTTCTCCTATTCCTCCTCCTCCCCTTCTCCTATTCCTTCTCCTATTCCTCCTCCTCCTCTTCTCCTATTCCTCCTTCTCCTTCTTTTCCCCTGTACCTCCTCTTCCTTCTCCCCTTCCTCTTCCTTGTCCTCCATTCCACCCCGTTCTCCCCTTCTCATTCTGCTCATTAATTCTCTTCTTCCTCATACTCCTCCTACATCATAACGCGATTGTAATGAACTGGTAACCTCCCCCCTCTCTCTATCTCTCTCTCTCTGTCTCTCTCTCTCTCTCGCTCTCCCTGTGTCCGTCTGTCGCATATCAGGGGTCTGGGGTTCATTATTCGTGTGGACGAAGATCACGGCCACAACTTGTGCTCCTGTCGAATAAGTTAATTGTCTGTTTCATGAGGGCGCCCACAAAGGGTTATAGGACACCGGTGTTGTTTTTGGTGTCGGCCGTAGACAGTATCGACCACACCACTAAATGTGATTATTATACAGTATATGTACATGTGTACACGTGTGTGTGTGTGTGTGTGTGTGTGTGTGTGTGTGTGTGTGTGTGTGTGTGTGTGTGTGTGTGTGTGTATGGACGCGCTTGTGACTTTGTGTTTGTGGTTTTAATGTTTCCTATTTCTTATTTTGCAGGTAAGCATATGTGTCGTCTGGTACCTCTAATAGAGCCTGTCTTCTCATGAGAAGTAAGTGTGAATGGTTTTCTTATGTCGGCGTGAAATTATCCATAAGGATAGAATCGCTGGAAAGAGATCAAATACATACGCATCTACACTATATATATATATATATATATATATATATATATATATATACATATATATATATATGATGTGTTTATGTGTGCGCAAATGCACAGCCAAAATAAAAGGAATGGTGACTGAACGTCTTCGTCTATTCATCTCCAGAGGTACCGATGGAGATGTCATGAATTGACGAAAACTTTCGGTCACCAATCTTTTCATTTTACCAGTGTTTTTTTTTTCATATATTGAGAATCACGTGCATATTGTGATTGTAGTGGGCGCACACACATCTATATATATATATATATATATATATATATATATATATATATATATATATATTATAATGTATATATATAAATAATGTGTATATATATATATGTATATATATATATATATATATATATGTATGTATATATATCTACATAAAGAAAATTTAACTTACGTAATTATATTTTCATAGGATATTAGAATATATAGACAAGCTATTATACAGACAATCATATTCCATGCAAAGCTGCTTTTGTACAAGAGGTAATTAAACGAGAAATTCTAATATAAGGATTACTCTTCCCATGGCATAATCTCCATATTAATAGTCACAGGGAAAATTGCTTAGAAACAAGGTACATAAAATGACACTTGAAGGTGACACGGGTTAGCGTGGACTGGTACGCCATGTATATTCCATAATTTTAACATGTTTGTAAGTCAGGAACCGTGTTAACTTTGAAAAAAAATATTTTCCTGTTAGAAAAATTAATTTAACACACACACACACACACACACATATATATATATACATATATATATATATATATATTATATATATATATATATGTGTGTGTGTATAGATATATATATATATATACATATAAATGTATATATTTATATGTATATATATACATATAAATATATATATATATATACA
>NC_134777.1:125010150-125025150 GCF_046742065.1 Oratosquilla oratoria
GCTTACCACATCGACATATATATATATATATATATATATATATATATATATATATATATATATATATATATATATATATATAATATGTATATGTATAAATGCATACAAAATACACATATGCATACATTCCATTATGAATAACAAAATTAGATGAATAGATAGATAAAGATAACATGTCTATGACCAAAAGTTCCATGAGACATTTGGGCTCAAGATATTATGGTAGAGTGTCATGGTGTTGTTTGAATATTCTATTAATAAAATTATCTAGTTTATAGAAACCTAAATTCAAATTAATATTTTCATCATAAGTGATTTTGATAGAACTAGATTCTATTATTCCTTTTCAGGCAGAATTACAAACAACAATTTTTTTTATATTATCCCTTACATGGACAAAAACCCCACCAGATATTTGGCTTGTTCTAACACTGTACTCATTCTTATATTGAACTATTTGCCAATTTGGCCAATATAACAAGAACTACAGTGTCTGCAGTTAATGTTTTAAGCACATCCTGCATTAATACAAGGTAAACTTTTAATAAGGAGTTCTTTGATAATGTTATTCTTAAAAATAACATTGGTGTTGAACTCCTGAAGGATACGAGGAAGTCTTACAGGGTTTCCGTGAAAGAGAAGAACTAATATGTCGTTCTTACAAAATTGACCTTTTTTGAGAAACGTTAAAGTACGTCTTCCTAGGCCTATTCTAGGATTTATCTAAAACATATTTTGGATATTTCAGGTCTGATGCAATGTCATATATCCTTTTTATTTCCCATTCTAAAAATTATGGACTACAAATCCTATATACTATTAGAAACATTGAAGAAAAACAAATCGTAGTGTTAAGGTAATGAGCAGAATGAAAAGTAACATTGGTGGGTTTTCTAAAAATGTCAAACCTAAAATATCTGTCTTTTCTGTGTATGGTAGCATCCAAAAATGGCAGTGTGTTATCTTGTTCTACCTCCGTCTTAAATTTGATGTTTTTGTTGTTGTTATTAATTTGAGTTTATACTTGTATAAACTAGATAATTTCATCACCATTACAATAGTCAAACAGCACCATGACACTGTACTATAATATCTTGTTAAGCCCAAATGTCTCATGGGACTTTTGGGCACGTATATGTCATCTTTATCTATTTATTCATTTAATTATTTTGTTATTCATAGTTGTATGTATGAAATATGTGTATTTCTGTATGCATTTATATATATGTGAGTATATACATTTTTTTTGTGTACGACAGCCGTCGAAGTGCATATATATTGATGTGATTTTCTCCGTTTTCTTTCTTATGTCTGTGTCTATATTGTCTTCTATTATTTTTTCCTTGTAATCTGAATATGTCTTAACAGACTAAAACGTTTAATATTCTGATCTTTTGATTTTCCTGTGGTTTATGCAAAATTCTTTAGTCACGCGTTTACTGTGATTACTGTTGCTTTATATATATATATATATATATATATATATATATATATACACACACATGTAGCATATTTAAGGGATATTTCACCTTGTATCTGGCGCTGTACTCACCGGTTTCAAAATGGCGTCTCTGAAGGTGAAATTGGAGTCAGTTGTTGAGATATTACGAGACATGTCACCGACAGTCCAGGACACCTACAGTCTCCGCGGTCGGTAGGACATGCCTATGTATATGGACCGTCTAGAAAAGACAAGACCCCCTCCTGCTGCCTGTCTTAAGGATAAGATTTATGTGGGTGACGAACGGCCTGTTAGAAGTGGTGTGAAAAAAGGATGCCATTGCCAAGAAGAGCTTCGATATGGTTCAGGAGGATTAGGCGTGGTCTAGGATGCCCGCATCGGTGATTGGTTCCTGAGGTACTTTGTGAAGGGATCCCCCCCCCCCGCTTTTTTTTTTTTTTTTTTAATATTTATTAACCAAGATTTCAGCCAAGAAAGTTAGGAAAGGAGTCGGAGGCTAAGTCGTAGGGACAGTTAGAAAAAAAATATAGTGGTAGGTAAGCTGAAATGAGAAGATGCAGTACTAGAGAAAGTTAGAAATCAAATTAATTTCAGTAGGGGGAAAAGCGCATGTAGGTGGTTGTGTTTGTTGTCATGTTTCTTGTTTGGGATGTGCTTGTGTGTGTGTGTGTGTATGTGTGTGTGTGTGTGTGTCACACAGGGGTTGCTGCCTCTATGCGAGTGTAAAGAGACTCTTAAAGAGACTCTCTGTTGATGACCTGATGTCACTTCAGGTCAGGTCACGTTGAAGTGAAAAGGATGTTGAGGAAAACCAATTTGCTCTGTCGTGATGGAACTTTGTATATTTCCCACATTTCTAACATCTGGCTAACATATTTTATAATGATATCATATTATTTTGCTTATTTGTGACTGCAACTACTGTACACCAACCAGTAGGGAAGAGAATGTCGCTAAAATATGTAAAAAAAAAAAAAAAAAGATTGTTTACGTAGTAATGCAATATTCGTGTGTTTAGCTCGAATCTTGAACGGTCATGTAATTAAAAAAAAAAAATTACATCATCTCTCAACAGAACAAAATATAAGGAAAGGATAAGCCCAATTAAAAACGACAAAGATGTCTTGATAGATTCTGAAGAAAAAATGAGCGAGGCGTTTAATAAATATTTTGTCATTTTTTGTTACAAAGATATTAGATATGGTACCTGAGGGCGACCCGATCTTCAGTGGGGACAGGGGAAGTAAACTAACATCAGCATCAGTAATTAAGAATTAGTCAAACAGATTGGAAGACTTAAAATGACAAAATCCCCAGGGCCAGACGGAAATTTTTTCGAGTGCTTAAAGAGTGTAAATTTGAAATCTGCCACCAATCATCGGAAGTGTCAGTCGATAGATATTGAATTCGTGCCTATTTCTTGGAGGCATGCAAACGTTGTTCCCGTTTTCAAAAAGGGTAATAAATCGTCTGTGGACAACTACAGGACAATCGTTTTGACGTCGGTTATAGGTAAAATGCTTGAGTCAATAATTGCTAATAGAATCAGAGATCACATCGAGAGACATCATTTGATTCGTGGCTCACATCATGGGTTCAAAAAGGTGTAAATCATGTGTAATTAATATTCTATATTTTTACAAGCTTAGGTACCTTTTACACTCTCTGGAAAGACGCAGAGTGCGAGGTGATCTAATGGAGGTGTTCAAGTGGACCAGGGGCTTTAACAAGGGTGATGCAGACAAGGCCATCATATTAAGATATCAGGGGAGGATTCGCACTAATGGATTTAAAACTAACAAATTTAGTTTTAAGAAGGAAATAGGCAAGAGCTAGTTTACCAATAGTTAATGGATGGAATGGACTTCCTAACCATGTAGTTAACGCTGAAACTATCGGTTGTTTTAGGAGAAGGTTAGCTTTATGGATGGGGATGATAGGTGGTAATGGACATGAAACTGCCTATTGTAGGCCTTATGGTCTCTTGCAGTCTCCTTTTTATCTTATACTCTTATGTTCACCGTGTATAAATTAAAAATTAGATTTGTTCTTCAAACTTGCAATTGCATCCTGGAATATGTCAGTTACCTCTTTATACAAAACATCTGTTCGTTCAGGGAATTTTATTTAAAAAATATAACTTTGTAATGAGAGAAGGAAGAACAGCTTCTGCGAAATTCTAAAGATTAATTGAATTCATCTCGCTATTCCAGAATTAAATTAGATTAAGTTTGATTAATTCCGTTTCCTGCCTTAAGGGCCTTTTCCTCAGGTGAATAGAATCACCCGGAAGCATGTGAAATAAATTGATAATCTGTTGAACACTCCGAAATGGTTACGCGGGAATTTAATTTAATAATGACTGCTTAATTGGCGACCGCCACTTTTAGCGAGTACTTTGTTTAGCGGAAGTGTCCTTCAGCGAGGATTTAGAGTCTGAACGCAATGCTCTGTGGTCATAGTCTCACTTCGCATCGTCTTAATACATAACACTGAGGTCTCATTCCTTTTCGGTCTTAGAGCTTCAAGTGGTCAGAGGCTTGTCTAGTCTTCTTGAGGCACGGGTTCGATCCTTGTCTGCACCTCATTTATATATATATATATATATATATATATATATATATATATATATATATATATATATATATATATCAACAAGAACCCACTGTGTTGGATAAAAAGAAATGAAGTAGATGATATCCATATATTTCGATCACGGACTGTGATCCTCTTCAGTGGAATACGTATTCCACTGAAGAGGATCACAGTCTGTGATTGAAATGTATGGATATCTTCTATTTCATTTCTTCTTAACACAGTGGGTTCTTGTTGAATTTTACGAATGTGTTACGATATTACTTTGTAGTCATATATATATATATATATATATATATATATAATATATATATTATATGCTTCATTGAAGTGATGGCTAATTTTGAATTTATTATTTTCTTAAATGTATTTTCCATATGTCTTACTATGGATTTATGTTCTTTTGAATGGCGGTTTATGACTTAACTTTCAATGAAATATGTATAAGAGAAAATATCCTGCTCATATATATATATATATATATATATATATATATATATATATATATATATATATATATATATATATATATATTTCAGAAGCTACTCCCTGGGATTCGAATCCTGACCTGTGCCTACATAATCTCGAAGTCAAGACGCTAGCAACTGAGCTATGAACGATGCTTCAAAAGGACTTTTTGGGTCCCCGATCACGCTCTCGACGACCCCTTTTGAAGCATCGTTCATGGCTCAATTAATAGCGTCATGACCTTGTTGTTGTGTCTACACAGGTCAGGGTTCGAATCCCAGTGTCCTAAACACATACACACACACACACACACACACACACACACACACACACACACACACATTACACACACACACACACATATATATATATATATATATGTATATATATATATATATGTATATATAAATGTATATATATATATATATGTATATATATATATTATATATATTGAATAAAAATACTGACAAATTTTTGAATGATGGTGGGGAAAGAAATGAGGAAATAGTAGAATCTTGGAAATAAAATGTAAAAAATTAACAAATCTTGGATTTTTTTCGCCAAATTGCAGACAATTGCTTAAAATATTAGTTTAATAATAGAATATTCTCTTTGCCACTTAATAAAGTATGAGGTACACTATGTTAACAACAGAGGACAAATTAAGTTTTAAATTTTAATTCATGAGATTATTGAAAAGTTAAGGCTGGAAATCACGACTTGCCAACTAAGTTGTCTTCTATGAGTTGACGCGTCCATTACACGTTCAATACGTTTGGGACGTTTCTCTCCTAGTCCGCCAGTCCTCTCTAGCTCATAAGTCGTGCGTGTGTGGTATGTGAGACCTGTGGATAGTTATTCAACCCTACTTGATTTAATTAGAAATCATTATGAGTGACTCTGAAGAACCAGGGTATAGTGGTGATGTTACCCCACCAAAGAGAAAAGCGAAAGTGACGTGGTATCAGCAGGCATTTAGAAAGGAATGGATGGAGGATGATGAACTGAAAGATTGGGTACAACCAGATCCTGCTGACAAATATACTGTCTTGTGTACTGTATGTAGCAGCAAACTCAAGAATTGCAATAAGTCGTCTCTGATGGCACACAAAGTTTCCATGAAGCATGGAAAGTGAACCTCTTCAGGAAAAGGAAGAGCTTTTTCGATATGACTGCAAGCAGTTTCTAATAGAATTGTGCATGCAGATGAAAAAGATATTTCCTTTTGAAGAAAATAGCCTCATTGCTATGTTAAAGGTAGTGGAACCAGCTGAAGCTCTTTCTACAAAGAGGGACCTGAAATCTCTTGGAAAACTTGCAGTACATTTTCCAACATTGATAAAGGAGGATGAGCTAGATTTGCTGCAAGAGCAATGGCGAGATCTTCTATATGCAAGAGACACACTTAAAGGCATAAGTCAGTCTGCAACTGTTTTCTGGAATGATTTACTTTCAGTGAAAGATGGGAATAATAAAGAAAAGTTTAATCTTCTTGCAACATTTATGTGCAACTTATTAGCTCTGTCACACTCATCTGCATGTATTGAAAGAATTTTTTCCCAAATAAACCAAGTTAAAACTAAGCAAAGCAACAGACTAGACACAAATACAGTTGCAAACCGTCTATTGGCCAAGCAAGCCATCACAAGACAGGAAGTGACTTGCCAGAAGTGGGAACCATCTATTTCATTAATCAAAGATGCAAAGTTGGGTCACTGTCACATGAGATATAAAGAGAGGGAAGAGTCCAGGAAGAAGAGTAACACAGCAACTTTATATCATAGTGAAACCGATGATGTTGATGATGAGGAATTAGAGGAGGACCCTATGCCAGTATCCTTCTTCCTGCAATAATACCATTGTCTGTAAAGTATTTGGTGTGTAGAACTTCCTCTTCTAGCTAAATTTCCTATTTTAAATAAGCCACAATCCATTTCAAGAGCCATGTCACCTTGTTTTTCGCAAGTATCAGTATAAAAAATAATCCTTGGATTTTCTTGGATTTTTTCGTAGGGTCATCTTGGCATTTTTACATTTTGTGAGTGGCAACACTGCTTACAACATTTGGTCACAATCGGACAAAATATACACACACTGCCTTCATCTCACGGGCCACCTGGAAGAGCTTAATGCATGACTTTTATTACTTTCTTAAATTATTGCATGACTGATAGGTTTTGCCAGGCATACGAAGCCTTCTCTATTATTTATGTTTTTATTTATATTAATATAAGCAACTTCAATTGTTTTTCTGAAGCTTTTTGTATAACCTTCATTAAGAACAACCCCATTATTCCAGTCAGGGAGATGATCTTGTTCTTCAGTGTCCCCCAACAATGGAATTAGTTGTCCGGTGTGCTTTTACATCATTTTTATGTTTAGGGAGATGATCTTGTTCTTCAAAGTGCCTAACAATGGAATTAGTTGTCCGGTGTGCTTTTACATCATTTTTATGAGAAATTAATTGAACATAGAAATTATGTAAAAGCCCACGGGGCGAGTCGGGGCCTCAGTTCGATACCTGGATGAGTGGTAACTTGTCATCATGAAGGAACACAACTTCCTCCAGACCCCCCCCCTCTCTCTCTCTCTCTCTCTCTCTCTCTCTCTCTCTCTCTCTCTCTCTCTCTCTCTCTCTCTCTCTCTCTCTCTCTCCTCTCTCTTCTTTCTGTCTCCTTTCTCTCCTCTTTGTCTCCTTTTCTCTTTCTTCCTCTCTTGCTATTTCACCCTTTTCTCTCTTGCTCTCTTTCTCTCGCTCTTGTCTCTCTTCTCCTCCCTCTCCCCCTTCCCTTCCCCACTCCTTCTGTCCTTCCTCGCTCGCTTCTTTCACCTCCCCCCTCCACCCAGACTTCCCGTTCTCCCACCCGTCCCTCCGTTTCCCGTTTTCTGTCACCGCTTCCGTTTTCTT
This sequence comes from Oratosquilla oratoria, assembly GCF_046742065.1. Lineage (NCBI taxonomy): Eukaryota > Metazoa > Arthropoda > Malacostraca > Stomatopoda > Squillidae > Oratosquilla > Oratosquilla oratoria. The sequence goes on from NC_134777.1 coordinate 125,017,584, forward strand.
TTTTTCAATTTCTCGCACCTTTTATTGAGTCGGGGGCGGGTAGGTGGGCGTGCGGTGCGCCCGTGAAGAAGGAATTCTCGGTACAAAGAGGAGGTCAGCCTGGAGTGTCATCTTTGTAGTCAACGAGAGTTGGGGGACTCCAACCGAAGAGGTCGTGGAGTCATAGAGTGGGAGTCAAGGAGGGAGTTTTAAGGTGGGAGTATCGCAGAACGGGGGGGGGGGGGATAGTACAGACTATCTATTCTTCTCTATACATTTATTTTTTTATCAATTTGTTTTTTATTTTTAGTGGAGTCACCAATCTTGAATCTTGCGTTACTCTGGTCCGTAGGGGTGACACGGATGGAAGGTGGGGTTACCATGGTAATGAGTGAAATTGCTTGACGGTAGCTAGAATCAAACAAGTGTTACGCGCCTTGCTAGAGAAATACTAGATTGAGTTGACAGGTTAAATACAAGGAAAAAATACTCTACATTGTATAGATAAGATAGTAAGTCGAATAACCTCCATTAGAAAATCAATCAGGAGTTTTTTATTTCATATTTGTATATCTCTATTCTATTCAATATCATCTTTGTTGTTATTGTTATCATCATCATTATTGTTATTTCTATTTTTGTTTTCTAAATATTTATTATCATTATCTTTATCATTACTACTTTATTATATATATATATATATACATATATATATATATATAATATATATATATATACTGTATATATATGTATATACATATATATTTTACTTTTTTATTTTATTTATTATTATTCAATTGTAATGGTAGAAAGCGTTCGCCAGGGCTAGCGAAAGGTTGGTTTAAAAGTACGGCCTAAGTAGCGAGATGGTTTCAGTCATTAATTGAGTGCCAAATGTCTGTTCGAACCCACGAGCCCTGGAAGTCGTAGCACTAGGGTAAATGTGGCATCTAAGAGCCTCCTGGGGTCAACAACTCTCTTCAGTGTATTTTTGCTACCAATGGTAATCTATTAATTTTCATAGTTTCTTAATTGTTTATATTTATGTTAACTCTTTAAAGATAAGATTAAAGAAAGTAACTTCCATGAGATTAGAGAAATAATTTGACGGCAGGCTATGTTTAGGCTTTGTTCAATAAAAAGGTTAATATGGTGACCAGCCTTAGTTACTGTTATTTCATAATTGTGAGCGTAAACTCGAATATTAGCTCACAGACCTTTATTAAGAAAAATCTTTACAAAAGTTATAATCTTTGGGACCTGCAATTCTCAAAATTTAAGTATTCATAAAAAAATGCAAATAGAATAGAAGTGACAACCTTCTCCCTCCCCTCAAAAGAAAACACTTTTGTTTACAAAAACGAGGTTTAATCTTGGACTGCGATGGACTCCATTTTTTTTTTTTTTTTTTTCGCGCGAGGCTACAAAGACCTCAGCCGACATGCGACATGACGTAACGTCGCCTGAAACTGACCAAAAGAGAGAGAGAGAAAAAAGAGAGAGAGAAAAGAACAAAAAACAAGACGAGGTGAACTCTACAGTCAACACCTTTATAAAAGAGGAACAATGAGTGGAATTTTGAATTTTGTGTGCGTGTGTGTGTGTGTGTGTGTGTGTGTGTGTGTGTGTGCGTATATATGTGTACACATATGTGACTCGGCACTTGTTGAAAACAGTACATGTTTTCTGTATGAATGAATACGTATGTAAATACACATACCAAGGGGTTTTTCCCCCTTACAAGGGAGGTAGCCAAAGTCAAAGGCATAAATCCACACCGACCGATTTCATCCCCACGTAATCCATTCCCATTCACTACTCCTCCCTCCTCCTCTCTTTTCTTGGCTCCTCCTGGATGATGGGTCATCCCTGCATCTCGCCTACTGCCCAGGGTCAGAAGCAATGCAGCAAGACAGCACATACACAACAAGGCCGCTTCATTTAATCGGCGATCCACCCTCTCCGTCCCCTCGTACAGAAAAAAAGAAGACGGGGAGAAGTCCCTTCGGGCTGCATCAAATTATCATTCATACATACTCCCACTCTCCCATCCCACACTCACTCCCTTCCATGCATCACATCATCATACATATACAACCATTCTCCACTCACCCCTATCTTCTGTCTTCTCCCTTCCTTCGTCAAGACCTTTCCCTCTTTCCCAATACCCTTTTTACCCCATCCATCCATCTCATCCATGGTCGCCCCCTCCTGTTCATCCCCTCCATCTCTGCCTTCCACATCCCCTTTACTAATCTTTCTCGACTCATTCCTCCCATGTGTCCTAACCATCCCAATGCTCTTATCAACCCTATCTCCCATCTCCCTTTCCATCCCCGCTTTCCTCACCACCTCGCTTCACACTCTAGCCTAGTAACCCCTATCATATTTCTCAGGCATTTCATCTCAAACACATTTAAATTCTTTCTCTAACATGTTCCATGTTTCTGCCCCATACAATGTAATTGCCACAATTTCCCCTTAATACAATATCCTCTTAGCATCTATTCCCAAGTGTCTACTTTTCATTACACTTTTTAATCCCCCAAGGCATTTACTTCTCTCAATCTACATTCTACCTCCAACTCCACTCCTTCCTTTCTTGCCACATTCGCACCCAAGAATCTACAGCTATCCACAGTTCTCCCCTTGTACATCTCATCACCTTACATTTATCCACATTTATCTTCAACTTTATTCTTTCGCACACCTTCCCAAACTCCACTAACTTCCTTAATTCCTCCTCTGATCCTGCCACAAGCGCAATGTCGTCAGCAAACAACAACTGGCTTATCTCCCATTTTCTCCATTTTTCTTTGACCATCTCCAATCCTGTACATAGACCGTATACAGTGACATATATCATGTATTTCTATACAATCATATATGTATATATATATTCTGTATATATATATATATATGTATATATATATATATATATATATATATATATATATATATATATATATATATATATATATATATATATATATAACGACCGATGATGATACTTAGTTTTGGTGGTACTAAGAGAGACGTCGGAGAGAAGCTTCTCCAGGGCAGCCCAGCTTCAGGACCAATCAATATTTTCTCCTCTATCTAGAAGTGAGATCCTGTGGGGCTGGCATTCGGTTTCCGGACAGGGTTCAAGATTCATCTTATTAATATTTGACTATTTTTTATTAGGAAAACTGAAAACCGGCGCCAATGGCATAGAAAGGGACCCACACTATTAAAACATAGACAATTTTATTTATGATCTATGGAAGTGTCCTAGGACCTTTGGTGGTTGCTTTGGTGTTGCGGAGCACCACCATCGTCATCGTCATCGTCACCATCATCGTCGTCATCATCACCACCATCATCACCATCGTCGTCATCATCATCGTTATCATCATCATCACCACCGCCATCATCATTACTGTATATCATAAGTCATTATTGTTTATATTTGAATATTCTCTAATAAATTGGAGGGTGGTATGGAGGAGGCCAAGGACAAGTGCAGACGCTCTTCCTCCTCGAGAGTCTCTCATCTGGAGGGCTCTCGGGAGTGTCCGTCATCCGGAAGCCGTTGAGGTTCTTCGGGAAACAAAAATTTCAAGAAAATTGTTGGACCATTTGTCTGTCAGTAAGTCGAGGACCTCGTTAAGAGAAGCTGAAATACACACACACACACACATATATATATATATATATATATATATATATATATATATATATATATATATATATATATATATATATATATATTCGTGAAGTAAGGAAGCAGGTTTTCTTTGATGCATGTAGAATTAAATACGACAGCATTCTGACAATTGTTCAACTTTTTCTTAATGTTTTCTATTTGTCTTATCAACTTTTTTCCAGTTGTAGGGTGAGCTGATACAAGTTCTCCAAAGTTTTCCATTTAATATTTTCGAGCTTTCGTCTTCAAAGATACATCATCAGGATTGACAACATTTCTGCAATAATGAATACAAATGTTGGTACATATAAGTTACAAAATAAATTACAAAAATACAAATACAAATAAACAGGTAGAACAAAAGATATATAACGAGAGTTATTACTTACGTCTACAAGGAAAGTACAAATGATAGAGAGAGAGAAAGGTTTAAATACATAAACTGCTATCCGAGTTCCCATTGCGGAGTCTGGCAGAGACACCTTGGTTCAATGTACCAAAATTATTGCGTACAATGAGGACCCTAGAAGGTTGAAACTCTTGGAGGCATTCCACATCAGGGACTCTGCCCCCACTATAAATATTCAGTCGGACATGACGTCCAGCATTAAACTGTACAATAGCGCCGTGGGCTTCTCTTAAGTGATTTTTAGGGGCTCCAGATGTCAGGTGGTATGAGAGGCGACGGGATAACCTCATTGTCGTCATGCCAATATAGGTGGATGGGATGCATAACACTAGCAAGAGAGACACTAGAGAAAAACACCGAGATTTTGGATTTATGTACTGACGATAGACGCCTCCCAATTTTAGAAGCGTTGTATATTAAAGAGTTGAGCCCAAACCTAAATGTACAAGCAGAAGACCTTAGAGCCCTTCCAAGCATGAGACAAACCGTTACAAATACAAACATGAGACATAACACCACAAACGCCAATACGAGACAAAACGCCACCCGTCCAACTACGAGACAAAACGCCACATTCCGCCACAACACAAACCGGAGGCTCCCTAGCGCACGTAACATTTCGTCCCTGCCCGTAATACTAGGTGACCTCCCCCAGTGATTAGCAAGTATAGGAACTCTAGTATAAAACTTAGATCTTTACTAGAATCTTCGGATTAATTCTTATCACTATAGCTACTGAAGAAGGGTCTTGAACCCGAAAAAAAAAAGCTACTGAAGAAGGGTCTTGAACCCGAAATCGCGATCTAGCTAATATGACTACATACAGCCAAGTCATAAATTTCCTTCCTAAGGAAAACAAATCCTTAATAAGGTATATGGAAAATACCTTTAAGAAAATTATTAATGCACAACTAGCCATCACTTTTAATGAAACATGCATTAGAGAAAAACTCCTGCCCAAATACACTGACAATATATATATATATATATATATATATATATATATATATATATATATATGAGAGAATGATAGGTGGGGAAGGGTAAATGAAGATGGGCCTTTAGAATACGTCCTAACGTTTCGGTCACTATGACCTTCTTCAGAGGACTCGCTATGTTACATCGTGGTCACAAATTTTGTACTTGCAGTGGGAGGAACTCGCCAAGCTTCGGGTATCAGGTCTTTTCCAGAGCGTTGATTATTAGGAGACTAGCTGCTTTGGAAAGGCATATAAATCCTTCTCTATCGTTGTTGTTCATTTGGGTATTTATATGAGCAGCTTCCACAGTCTTTCTCATTTTCTTCTGTAGTCCCTTATGTAAGATCTCGACTTTGTCCCAATCAGGTAGGTTGCTGCACGGTCTACCCAAAGTGCACAAGGTAGGAGTCCCTATGAGACCCATAACATCAGGGATCGGGAGTGCTCCTCATAAACTAGCAAAATCTTTGGCAAAACCCTTATCTAACACCATGGGTTCCATTAGCGGGACACACCTAAAAAACTCAGCTGACCTAATCCGAAGGCTTGAGAATATGAACGTGTTGAACAAGAAATTAGCTAGTTTTGATATAACAGCGTTGTTCACGAACGTCGCTACTGATAATGCATTGGATGCACTTAAAAAGGTAACTGATGACATAGCTGATGATACCCTCCCAGTCCCGAAGTCTGATTACCTTAAGCTAATCGCAATGTGCGTTAAGTTTGGATACTTTGTTTTTAACAACACCGAATTTAAACAAACAAAAGGCCTCGCAATGGGCAGTCCATTGTCGGCTATTTTGGCCTGTCTATTTATGGAGGTATTGGAGACAGATGAATATATTAACATCATGGGTAGAGGTACCACTTGGCTCAGGTACGTAGATGACATACTTGTAATAGTACCGAAAGAAACCAATATTGAAAACAAGATAAGAAGACTTAACGCAATTCATACGGACATCCAGTTCACAGTTGAACAAGAGAAAGAATGCAAACTGCCCTTTCTAGACACATTAATACACAGAGGCCATAATCATTTAACATTTTCGGTATACAGGAAACCCACCAATAGGGATGATTTTATTCACTTTTTCTCAGCCCACAGTAAAAGAGTTAAAACTGGTGTCCTGATAGGTTTCTTCCTCAGAGCCTATCGTATATGTAGCAAAGAGTTCCTTGAAGACGAATTAACATACATTAAAGACACATTCAAAAACTTGAGATACCCAGGAGGCCTAATAAATAAAACAAAACACAAAGCAAAGAAAATCCACGAGAAATCAAACGCCCGAACCAACGGACCAAACGTCCAGGCATCCGGACCAATCGTCCGTACAGTGACGAAAGATCATGTCACGCCACATTTCATAACTGTACCTAATTCTGAGATCACCGAGGATATTGATAGGTATTTATTGAAAGGTGGGATAAAAATTGCTAAGGCTTCCTCTAATAAAATAGGAAAAATGTTTAAAGACCACACTGATAATCACAACAACCTCAGTGTGATTTATCGCATCCCATGTAGCGGCTGTCCCCTAGCATACATCGGTGAATCAGGTCGAGGGATTGAAAAAAGACTAAGCGAACATAAAAATGATTTAAGAGCACACAGGACATCTAACTCACTTGTTCGCCACCTCGAACAGTGCAGCAACCTACCTGATTGGGACAAAGTCGAGATCTTACATAAGGGACTACAGAAGAAAATGAGAAAGACGGTGGAAGCTGCTCATATAAATACCCAAATGAACAACAACGATAGAGAAGGATTTATATGCCTTTCCAAAGCAGCTAGTCTCCTAATAATCAACGCTCTGGAAAAGACCTGACACTCGAAGCTTGGCGAGTTCCTCCCACTGCAAGTACAAAATTTGTGATCACGATGTAACATAGCGAGTCCTCTGAAGAAGGTCATAGTGACCGAAACGTTAGGACGTATTCTAAAGGCCCATCTTCATTTACCCTTCCCCACCTATCATTCTCTCATATATATATATATATATATATATATATATATATATATATATATATATATATGTATATATATATACACACTACACCCGTGACCCGTTGGGTCAAATATAATCTTAAATGATACGTTGTTAATAAAATGGTCAATAAAATCTTTATCAAGACAATGCTCTTATATTTACAACATTCTCCTTAATTATGCTTGTTATATCATGTCTCATCATCCCACTCCCAATCCCACTCCCACTCATCATTATCATTCAGGGAGTCCCATGGGACTTGAGCGAGTAGCAACGTTTATAAATATAAACTTTATGATAGATATCCTATGTCACTATCACCGTATAGTATAAATCACAGAAAATGAGTTTCTATATCAAATTGAATATAATTTAGAGCTCTTACCTCTATTCAGTAGACGAAGGCAGTGACTTGATTAGTTATAAGAAGTGAAATGCAGAAGATTGTGACGTCATGTCGTCGTTGCTAATTCAGGAGTTGGCTATACTTTTAAATACTGAATATGAAAAT
>NC_134777.1:125032650-125040150 GCF_046742065.1 Oratosquilla oratoria
AACTGGTACATCACAATTTAAACAATTTAGAAATCTCTTGGCAAACATAACTATCTAATTTGTACAAACCTTGATGGAGATTTAAATTTATTTCCTTACTAGATTTCATCAAACTACATTTAATTAAATTTCTTTCTGTGATGTTATTGTTATATGTGATGACTCTAGCGTTATCCCAGTCAACTGGATTGTTAAAACTGTTTTATGTGGTTGAATATATAGCTAGATTGATTTCCCTCTCTAACGTATTTCTTGTGTTGATTATTTCGTGTTTTGAGTGTTTTAGCAGTGACCAATATAAAACTGATTACACGATTTACAAGGTATTTTGTACACACACTTTATCACTATTGACGGAGTTATTTACGAGCAATTATCTTGCAGTGTTCTTATGGTTAAAAACTACATTAATGTTAAAAATAGGTAAAAATTTGGGGTACTTTCCAGGTTCTCTTCGTACGGTAAAACTAATATGTTATTCTTATTAAAAGTTTAAATTGAACCGAGGTTCTAAAAGGTTCTTTGAGTACAATTGTAAGCTGTATCAAGAACATGTTTAGGGCAACGCAACTTAGTACCAATATCGTAAATACATCTTATTTCATCATCGATGTACTCTGGGTTGCAAATGCATCGGGCCCTAAGGAACATCGAAGAAAAAACAGATCGTTTTACGCCGTCAGGGTGTGAGGAATAACAGTGTATATTTGAACAAACATTGGTAGGTCTGCGATATAAACTAAACTTCAACTCACTTTCACGGCGGTAGATATTACAATCAAAGAAAGGCAAAATCCCTTCATTCTCTATCTCCACCGTAAACTTAATAGAACTGACCAAATGGTTAAGTTTAGATAAAAATCACTTATATTAACTTGAATAGGTCACAAACGTAAGAGTCATCAATTTACCGCAGCCATATAATGTTGGAGGGAATGAGCTTACTTGATATTCTAGTTTCAGAAAACTCCGTATATAAATTACTCAATACGAGGGAAAAAGGATTATCCATGCTCATGCCAGATTTCTGGAAATAAAATTAATCATTAAACTGGAACTTGCGGTCTTTTAACATAGATTTAATCATTTTAATGAAGGTGCCTGTGGGTAATGAAAATCGTGCTTATTAAACTTTTTTAAAAGGGTTAGAAGGTAATTCTGTACCTTGTTTCATCCCTTATAATTCATTCTTTGTATTAGCACTGAATATGTAATTATACGAAAGCTCTCTGCTTCGTTAGTTTATTTTTCCTGGTGGTTACTCACGCATTTGTGAGCACATCTTCTTAATGTTTTTATTGCACACAAACACAAACACACACACACACACACACACACACACACACACACACACACACACACACACACACACACACACACACACACACACACATATATATATATATTTATATATATATATATATATATATATATATATGTTTTTACTATACAGATACATATACCAAGGGCTTCCCCCCCCTGACAAAGGAGGTAACCAAAGTCAAAAGGCATAAATCCACTCCCACCTATTTCATCCCCACACGGTCCACTCCCATTCATTTATATATATGTATATATATATATATATATATATATATATATATATATGTAATATATATATATATATATATGCTATATATGTATACATATCTATATATATAAATATATATATGTGTGTGTATATATATGCATGTATATATATTACATATATATACAGTAAGTATATGTATATATCTATATATATATACTTATATGTATATATATATATATATATATATATATATATATATATATATGCTGTGTATATGTGTATATATATTATATATATATTATATACATGTATATTTATGCTGTATATATGTGTGTATATATATATTATATATATATATATATGTATATATATATATATATATATATATATGCTGTATATATGTGTATATATATATTATATATGTATATATATAATATATTTATATATGTGTATATATAATGCTGTATCCATGTGTATATATATATATATATATATATATATATATATATTATATATGTATATATATAATATATTTATATATGTGTATATATACAGTATATATTGCTGTATACATGTGTATATATATATATATATATATATATATATATATATATATATATATATAAATGCATGTACTGTACATATATTACATATATGTATGTATATATATATATATATATATATATATATATATATATATATATATATATATATATATATATATATATATATATATATATATATATATGAATGGAAGGGTGGTGAGTTAAACACAGAGAACAGTTAGAGTTTTATTCACTGACGTTTCGTCCTTACCAGGACATTCTCAAAGTACATGGTAAGGACGAAACGTCAGTGAATAAAACTCCAACTGTTCTCTGTGTTTAACTCACCACCCTTCCACTCATTTGTCTTCCATTCTTCAATATATATATATATATATATTGTTACGGGCTGGCTGGTTTGTGAAGATACGTTACGTATAACGGATAAGTGCTTAAGAACCAGCTCACTTCTAGAAGCCACTGTAGGACTGAACTATCTGGTCAGGGCCTAGATAATTCGTAAGACTAGAAGTAAAGGTAACAAAGAAGATTCCAGGAAAGGAATATTAAACTAGCAATAAAACTAGTAAACGAAATTATTAATATGGAAAATATTTACAGGCAATCAACACAAAAGAGAATGGGCAGTAGGGTCAATGGGACCGTTACATGATTATAAGAATATGGAAATTATCGTTCAAATAAGAAACACAAGATAAGTATACAATATGGTACTATCTAAGTACAAAGAGATCAGGAACATGCATCAGAATAAGTAATAAGTACAAATATAAGTAAAGTAATGCAATGTATATCAGACACGTAATGTAGGCAAAAAGGGTGATCACTTCACACCAATCGTCTCATGAATCTAAACCTTCTAGTTTTTATCAAGAGATCAATATGTGGGAAAATGACGACGAGTGAGCGATTTCCACCGCTTATATACCATTGGACCGGAAGCGGGATACTTCCGGGTGAGTGTGCGAGTGAGTGAAAGGGGGGGAGGAGGGTAAGTTAACACACGTCAACATGGGTAGTTTTAGGACCCTCGACTCGCTTGAACAATCTATTTATTTAGTAACTGTCAAATCTGTGCGCTCCGAACTATTCAGGATTTCGCTTGTCTGTTTGTTCTACAAGAGTGCGCACCTTTCTCCGCACGTAGGCAAGATTACATATAGTGGACGGGCGTTACTGCTTAACATTGTTACAATACATACATAGACAAGAAATATGAACATAGTTATGTAATACAAAGGAACACAATTCTATAACATAATTACACATATGACGTAATATCTAATATTACGTTACACCTCCACCGTTTGGGAAAGCTTTTCACTTTCTGTTGAAAAGCAATGTTCTAGAAAGGACGTCGGCTAAAACATTAAAGACGCCTTTTATATGAAGAATTGTTAGATTAAAGGGTTGGAGAAATAAACTCCAACGTGTAAGTCTCGGATTCTTGTTTTTCATAGTCTGTAGGAACTTTAAGGGGTTGTGATCCGAATATACTTGAATGGTAGTTGAGGAACCCAGGTAGACTTCGAAGTGGATAAGGGCCTGGACCAAAGCGAGCGTCTCCTTCTCAATTGTTGAGTAGTTCTTCTGCGCAGGGGACAGCTTCTTGCTGTAGTAGGCGATAGCGTGAAGAACTTCATTGTGTTCTTGCAAGAGGGCGGCACCGATACCGGTGTCGCTGGCGTCGACTTGCAGAAGAAAGGGTCGTTGGAAATCGGGTGCCCTTAGAACTGGTGCGTTAGTGAGAAGGGGCTTCAGGTTTTTGAAGGCCGTCTCACAGGTAGGTGTCCACACGAAGTCGTGGTCTTTTCTCAACAGGTCAGTCAATGGTTCTGCTACATCTTGTTTCTCAGATAAGTGTCCTACTTTTATCTGAAGATTTTGTAGTATCTGAGAGTTTTCCAAGGGAATCTCAGGAGGATTAGGCAGGTTATCAGGAGGCTCTTCCGATTCTATTGTGGTAGAGCTGCAAGCTGGAATTGGATCTCTGGAATGATAAGGTTTTAAGGTATTTATGTGACAGAGACGGGAACTCTTTCTTCTGTCTGGAGTTTTGATTATGTAGTTGAGATCACTGGCTCTGGACAAGACTTCATAGGGTCCTTTGTATTTAGCCTGCAATGGATCTCCTGGTATGGGAAGATAAAGTAACACATGATCTCCTGGAGAGAAAGTTCTAAGTTTAGAATTTTTATCATACCGACCTTTCATTTCTCGTTGAGCATTCGCCAAGTTCTCTCTTGCCAACTTCCAAGCTTCTAACAACTTCTCGGTGACCTGGGACACGTATTTCAAAGAAGGAACAGGTGGTTCTTCTTTCATCCATTGTTCATGAAGTATCTTTAGGGGACCACGGACTTCATGACCGAAGACTAATTCTGACGGGCTGAATCCAAGGCTTTCTTGAATTGTTGTTCGGGTGGCGAACAACAAAAAGGGGAGTCCGTCTTCCCAATTTCGAGTGTTCTCAGCACAGAAGATTCTTAACATTGTCTTGAGCGTTTGGTGAAAGCGCTCTAGAGCACCTTGTGATTGAGGATGATAGGCGGAGGAAGTTACATGATTTATACCTAGTGTTACAAGAGTTTCTCTAAACTTGTTGGAAAGAAAATTACTTCCTTGATCACTTTGAATGTTCTTGGGAAATCCTACCATAGTGAAATATTTCAACATTTCTCTGATTATGTTTTGAGCTTTAATATTTTTCAAAGGAATTGCTTCTGGAAAACGAGTGCTCATACACATGATTGTGAGAATGTACTGATTTCCTTTACTTGAAGGAGGTAAAGGTCCTACACAGTCAATAAGAACTTTTTTAAAAGGCTCTTCCATTACAGGAATGGGATGGAGTGGAGCTTCTACAATTTTCTGGTTGGGCTTACCTACAAGTTGACATGTATGACATGTTTTACAATATTGGGCAACATCTTTGACAACCGTGGGCCAATGGAAATGTTGGGTTATGTTGAATAAGGTCTTTCTTACCCCTAAGTGACCTGCTAAGGGAGTATCATGAGCCAATCTTAGAACATTATTCCTGAAACCAAGAGGGAGGACTATTTGATTCCTTACTTGCCATGGCTGGTTAGCGGTTGCGGTGGATGCTCTCCATTTTCGCATTAGGACTCCGTTTTCTATATAGAAACCTCGTGACATATTTTCAACTTCTTCTGGAGATGAAACAATCTCGTACAAATTTTTAAGAGAATGATCTGACTTCTGTTCTTTGATTAATTCTGCTCTAGATAGAGAAACTGGTGAAGAAGAAGATGGGTCAGTTTGGGAGAATAGGGATTCTAAATTATAAGTCTCCTCTTCAGATTTCTTGTACTGAGATCTGGTTACAGCGCAAGCGGGAAACAACTGTAAGTTATCTGAAGGTTCTACTGAGGTCTTAGGGTTATTTGTTATTAAGGGAGAAATGACTTTGCTTCCAGCGATGTCATTGGCCAACAATAAGGATATTCCTACTATGGGAAGAGAGTCTACTACTGCTACTTTAACCATTCCGGTTGTTAAATCAGACCGCAAGAAAACATTATGTAATGGACATTTTACAATTCCTCCAACTCCTTCTATCAATATATCATAACCTGTATATGACTCACCCAGATTCTGCAAGACAGAATTTAAAATCAGACTTTGCTTTGCTCCTGTGTCTCGGAGTATGGAAATAGGATATTGTTGTGAACTACTACTATGAGATATAGTTCCTGAAGATACAAAAGGTTTGAAACAAGGATCATGATCTGATGAGGGGGGTTCTACATTACTTGACAATACCGGCTTCTTTGGTAGTGTATCCTGAATAGAGGATTTTGAATCATCTGATTTTATATTACTTACAAGAGTTGGTGTCTTATTGGAGAATGAGGGTGTCAGTCTCTTTCTGCAATTAGAAATGTGATGTCCAACCTGTTTACAATATGAACAAGTTACAGGGGGATTAGTCTTAAACCTTTCCATTCTTTGCCAAGGTTGGTTTGGAGGATATTGATTGAAATCAGACCTGTAACTGAAATGTGATGGGCTAGACTGATTTTCAAAGTGTTTCTTTGGGGACCAAGGATCAGAGTATTTTGTTGAATCTGGAATATATGACTTTGACTTTTGGGATTCCATTTGTCTTGACTTAGGTTTATGATTTAGTGTGAACTCATCAGCCAATACAGCAGCTTTAGTTAAAGTTTCGGGAACATGATCATCTATAAAAATCCTAAGATCTGTCTCTAAGGTATTCTTAAACTGCTCCAATAAAATCAACTGTTTAAGTCTATCTAAGGTGTCCGTTTCACTAGCCAAACACCACCTATTGAATAACCTCTCTTGTTGAGCCGCATATTCTACGTATGTTAACTGAGGTGTCTTCCTATAATTACGGAATTTCTGTCTATAGGCCTCTGGTATTAGTTCATAAGCTTTTAAAATACAAGCTTTCATATTATCATACTCGCTTTCTGCTTCTGAAAGAGAAGTATAAATTTGCTGAGCCTTACCCTTAAATTGTGTTTGAATGATTAATGGCCAATTTTCTTTAGGGATTTGTAACTGTCGTGCCAATTTTTCCCACTGAAGAAAGAAAATTTCTGGCTCTCCCTCTGAAAATTGGGGTAGAAGTTTTACATACTTGGAAATATCTATATGACCTTCCTGAACTACGGGTTGTCTATCAACAATCCTAGCTTCTACTTCTGCCTTCTTTAATTCTAACTCTGCCAATTTGACTTTAGTTTCGTTCTCTCTTTCTATTTGTTTCACTTTAGCTTCCTCTTCTCTAGCTCTAAATTCTGCCTCAATTTGCATTTGTTTCAGTTTAGTTTCCTCCTCTTTAGCTTTAAATTCTGCCTCAATTTGCATTTGTTTCAGTTTAGTTTCCTCCTCTTTAGCTTTAAATTCTGCCTCAATTTGCATTTGTTTCAATTTAGCTTCCTCCTCAAAATCTACTCTCCTGACCTTTAATTCAATCTCCTTAATCTTAAGTTCGGTTAGTCGTGCCTCTATTTCTAACCTATTTGAAGGAATTTGTATAGCTGTAATCTCTTCTGGAGATAAGATCTCATCTTCGATCAGATTTTCAACGAGTTCCTGAAGTATTTTTTTCTTTCGCAAACTTGTATCAATGTCTACTCCAAAGTGCTTGCCTATTTCTATCAAAGTGTCTTTAGTTTGTTTCTTTAAGAAATTTACCTTGGGATTTTGAACGAATTCTTGAATTATATCATCCATCTCTAAAAGAATGTGTTAAATACCTGATCCAATATCCTTGGCAAGGGTCGCCACTTTGTTACGGGCTGGCTGGTTTGTGAAGATACGTTACGTATAACGGATAAGTGCTTAAGAACCAGCTCACTTCTAGAAGCCACTGTAGGACTGAACTATCTGGTCAGGGCCTAGATAATT
>NC_134777.1:125045150-125047650 GCF_046742065.1 Oratosquilla oratoria
CTCTTTTTTTTTTATCCAAGAAAATTCTAGATTCTCCATCAATAGAACAATTTCCCTTTTGTCTAGAATTGGGCCTCGGGGAGCGGCAGGTAATTCTATTATCTGCAGCCCCGGGTGGCTGGCACTCGGTCTCCAGACTGGCCTTAAGATCACATCAGGAGAGCCGGCAACCGGTGACTGCTCACTTCGTTTTCTTACTTCCATAACCAGTCTTGCACTTACACAATACGGGCAGCAGTCCAAAGTTAATCAGGACCGCAATCCTTATCTGGTTCATAGTAATAAAGGTTATCTCTTAAGCGTTGGGGGCTTCTGTCAGATGAATTAAATCACCTGGCGACAGCGATAAGACTGGGCAGTCGAGGTGGTGACATATTCATCAGATAACTATTTTGTCTGTTTGTTTGTTTGCGTGTTTGGTATAGATTGAAAGAGCCACATTTTTCAAATCTTTCGTGTGTCGAATTTTTTCATTCTGTTTTATTTTTGTTCATAGCTTTTGCCCGTGAATGCTGATGCCTCTGTTATTAATTCAAATGTTCTGTTTGTTATTTGTTCACTGTTAGGCTCTAAATAACTATTGATCCCTTGTCTTTCTTTTTCTGTGTGAGAGGGATTTATCAAGTTTCTCTCTTAGAATAAAAAAATAAAGGAGACTACAAGGGACCATAAGGCATACACTAGGTAGTTCCATGTCCATTACCACCTACCATTCCCATCCATAAAGTTGTTTAACGTCCTCTTAATATATATATATTTATATATATATATATATATATATATATATATATATATATATATATATATACATATATATATATATATATATAAATATATATATATATATATACATATATATATATTTATATATATATATATATATATATATATATATATAATATTTATCGCTCATTACGTGGTTACTAAGTTTATTGCAATCGTTAACTACTCTAATGGTAAACCAGTTCGTGCCTATTTCCTTGTTGAATCTAAATTTGTCAAATTTAAATCCATTACTGAGAGTCCTGCCCTGTTGTCTTAATAGGATGACCTTGCCTGCAACACCCTTGTTAAAGCTCTCTTTTGTTGTTTCCTATTTTTCTTTAAGGGTTTAGGTGGGTCTCCAAGGAAGGGCGTAGGGGAGAGGAAGAGAGATGGAGGGAAGGTTGCCAACAACCAAAATACTGTTTAGTGTTTATGTTCATCCCACGTTACCTGTTTTGTTTAGTATAATGATGATGATAATATTAATATTGATAGTAATAATAGTTGTAATAATAACAATAATGATCATAATAATATATGTAATAATAGTAATAATAAAGATGATGATAATGATAGTAATGACAACTGATAAATTATTATATCTAGTAATAAAAATAATAATGATAATGATGAAAATTGTTGTTTGTTCAATGGGGTTTCTATTCTAGCTAGATAAAATTGGTTTAAGAGATAAAGAGAACAGATGGAAGAAAATAAGAGAGGAGTAGGAGGAGGAGTGAGGAGGAGAGAGGAGGAGGAGGAGGAGGAGGAGGAGGAGGAGGAGGAGGAGGAGGAGGAGGAGGAGGAGGAGGAGGAGGAGGAGGAGGAGGAGTGACTAAGAGAAAGAAAATGAGCCCATAATGAAATCCTTGGGATTATGATTATCGGATTTTATTTTTTCTGGTAGGGAGGCGGGAGGAAGGGTGATGGGGGGAGGAAGGGGAGGGTGTTCTGGGAAGAAGGCAAAGCTGATCACCTCTTCAGCAGAAGAAATCGAAATCAGGAAAACGTTTCTCGCCGCCTCGCTTACCTCGCCCTAATTGTTGGTTACAACGTTTGGCTAATTGACGTTTGTAACGTTTTTATATAAAAACAACAACAACGTTTTTGTCAAAAACGTTTGCCTTTTATATAAGAGAGATACATTCAAGTTACTAGAGAAAGGGTCAAATAGTCTCTTACCTGTGAATATTATCATATTGAAATACACATTAATTTACCAAATCACTCTTAATTTAACTTTTGTAATATATTTTGAAACTATCGGAAAGGGTCTAAGCTGCCCCATGTGGTCTGCTTTTGCTATAATGAAAAATGTAATACCACAATTGTCGATCACGTGAAAACCACAGTTAGAGTAAAGAAGACTGGAGACAGGGAATCTATATATTTCGATTGCAAACTGAACTGCAATCCTCTTCAGTAGATACAAAATATAGAGAAGTGAGTGTTACTTAAGTAGCACCCTTGACAAGAATAGGGGAATGTTGGGAGAGGTCCCTACCCTCGTCTCTCCCAATGTTCCCCTAATTCTTGTCAAGGGTGCTACTTAAGTGGCTTTCGCTTCTCTCTACTTTGTTTCTACTGAAGAGGATTGCAGTTTGCAATCGAAAAGTATATAGATTCCCTATCTCCAGTCTCTTCTGCACCAACTGTGGTTTTCACGTGATATATATATATATATATATATATATATATATATATATATATATATATATATATATATATATTATGC
>NC_134777.1:125050150-125052650 GCF_046742065.1 Oratosquilla oratoria
TCACCTGTTGTAAGTCCTACGTTACCTACGTGGGAGAGAATCGTCTCCCCGTCTTCAATACACTCACCTCTATCCGGAGATGCAACCCCTTAAGGCTGGCACTTGGTCTCCGGACTGGGCCCAAGATATTTCTGTATTTTTTTTATCCACTTTCTCACATCGGGTTGAGGGACAACCTGCAAACGCTTTCGTTTTCTTCTTCTTCCTCTTCTTCCTCCCCATCTCCTCTTCCTCCTCTTCCTGTTCATCCTCTTCCTCCTCCTCCTTCTGTCTCTTCCTCCTCCTCCTCTTCCTCCTCCTCCTCTTCCTTCTTCCTCCTCCTCCTGTCTCTTCCTCCCTCCTCCTGTCTCTTCCTCCCTCCTGTCTCTTCCTCCTCCTCCTCCTTTTCCTTCTTCCTCCTCCTTCCTTCTTCCTCCTGCTTCCTCCTCCTCCTTCCTTCTCCTCCCTCCTCCTTCCTTCTCCTCCTGCTTCCTCCTCCTTCCTTCTCCTCCCTCCTTCTCCTCCTGCTTCCTCCTCCTTCCTTCTCCTCCCTCCTTCTCCTCCCTCCTCTTTCCTTCTCCTCCCTCCTCCTTCCTTCTCCTCCCTCCTCCTTCCTTCTCCTCCCTCCTCTTTCTTCCCCTTCCTCCCCCCTCCTCCTTCTTCCCCTTCCTCCCTCTTCCCCTTCCTCCCTCTTCCCCTTCCTTCCTCCTCCCCTTCCTCCCTCCTCCTCCCCCTTCCTCCCTCATCCTCTTCCTCCCTCCTCCTCTTCCTCCCTCCTCCTCCTCCTCCTCCTCCTCCTCCCTCCTTCTCCTCCTCCTCCTACTTCCTAATGCTTCCTCCTCCTCCTTCTCCTTCCTCATGCTTCCTCCTCCTCCTTCCTCATGCTTCCTCCTCCTCCTCCTCCTTTCTCATGCTTCCTCCTCCTCCTTCCTCATGCTTCCTCCTCCTCCTCCTCCTTCCTCATGCTTCCTCCTCCTCCTCCTTCCTCATGCTTCCTCCTCCTCCCTCCTTCCTCATGCTTCCTCCTCCTCCTCCTTTCTCATGCTTCCTCCTCCTCCCTCCTTCCTCATGCTTCCTCCTCCTCCTCCCTCCTTCCTCATGCTTCCTCCTCCTCCTCCCTCCTTCCTCATGCTTCCTCCTCCTCCCTCCTTCCTCATGCTTCCTCCTCCTCCCTCCTTCCTCATGCTTCCTCCTCCTCCCTCCTTCCTCATGCTTCCTCCTCCTCCCTCCTCCTTCCTCATGCTTCCTCCTCCTTCCTCCTCCTCCCTCCTCCTTCCTCTTCCTCCTTCTTCCTCTTCCTCCTCCTCCCTCCTCCTCCTTCCTCTTCCTCCTCCCTCCTTCTCCCTCCTCCTCCTTCCTCTTCCTCCTTCTCCCTCCTTCTCCCTCCTCCTTCCTAATGCTTCCTCCTCCCTCCTCCTTCTTCCTCTTCTTCCTCCTCCTTCCTCATGCTTCCTCCTCCTCCCTCCTGCTTCATCATCTTCGTCCTCATCCTTCCTCTTTCTCCTCCTACTCCTCTTCCTCGTGCTTCCTCCTCCTCCTTCCTGCTTCATCCTCTTCCTTCTTCCTCATCTTCCTTCTCCTCCCTCCTCCTTCTTCCTCCTGCTTCCTCTTTCTACCTTCATCTCCCTCCTCCTTCTACTCCTCCTCCTTTTCCAACTACTCCTCCTCCTTTTCCACCTCCTCCTCCCCTCCTTCCTCTTGCTTCCTCCTCCCTCCTGCTTCATCCTCTTCTTTCTCCTTCCTCTTCCTCCTCCTCCCTCCTCCTCCTCCCTCCTCCTCCTCCTCCTCCTCCTCCTCCTCTTCCTTCCTCCTACTTCCTCCCCCTCCTACTTCCTCCCCCTCCCTCCTGCTTCATCCTCTTCTTTCTCCTTCCTCTAATTCCTCCTCCTCCCTCCTCCTTCTTCCTCCTGCTTCCTCCTCCCCCTCCTCCTCCTTCCTCCTCCCCTCCTCCTTCCTCCTCCCCCTCCTCCTCCTCCCTCCTGCTTCCTCCTCACCTCACCTCCTCCTTCCTCCTGCTTCCTCCTCCTCTCTCCTCCTCCTCTCTCCTCCTCCTTCCTCCTGCTTCCTCCTCCTCCCTCCTTCCTCCTCCTCCCTCCTCCTCCCTCCTGCTTCCTCCTCCTCCCTCCTGCTTCCTCCTCCTCCCTCCTGCTTCCTCCTCCTCCCTCCTCCTCCCTCCTGCTTCCTCCTCCTCCCTTCCCCTCTTTCCTCCTCCCCCTTCCTCCTCCTTCCTCCTGTTTCTTCCTCCTCCCTCCTCCTCCCTCCTGTTTCTTCCTCCTCCCCTTATTCCTTCCTCCACCTCCTTCCTCTTTCTTCCTCTTCCTTCTTTCTTCTCCTCCCTCCTCCTACTTCTTCCTCCTACTACTTCCTCCTTCCTCCTAATTCCTTCTGCTCCCTCCTTTTCTTCCTTCCTCTTCCTTCCTCCTGCTCTTCCTTCCTCCTGCTCTTCCTTCCTCCTGCTCTTCCTTCCTCCTGCTCCTCTTCCTTCCTGCTCCTCCTTCCTTATGCTTCATCCTCTTCCTCC
>NC_134777.1:125057650-125067650 GCF_046742065.1 Oratosquilla oratoria
GTGTTTGTGGTGGCTGCAGCAAGTGTTTTGTGTGCCTCTCATGTCGAGGTGGTCTTGACTTTGAGGACTTTTGTTTCATGGTGTAATAAATGGTCTGTAGGTGATGTATTTGTGCAGCCTGTAATGTTTTTAGGGCTTTGTTTTGTATGATTTGAAGGTGTTGTGGTGTGTCTCACTGAGATTAGGAGCCCATGCAGGACTCGCATAATTCATCACTGAGCGTATGCATTGTTTGTATATTGTTATATTAGTTTCTTGTTTTTGTCCAAATGTTGTTCCAGTGATTGACTTAAGTGCGTTAAGTCTAGGTGTGCATTTGTTTTTTTATGTTTGTGAGGGTGTTGTTTGAAAGACATGGATGTATCGTATGTTTACACCAAGAATTTTCGGTGTGTTTGTGTGTGGTATTAGAGTGTTGTTGATGTAGAGATGAGGTATGTATTTGTGTTCTTTTTGTCCAGTTGGTGAGAAGTGTTGCTGTAGATTTGGTTGGAGCTATTTTGAGTCTGTTGTGATGAACCATGTGTTGAGTGTGTCAAGTAAGGCTGGATTATTTCTGCAGCTTTGTCTGTGTTACGATGTGTGCAATGTGATTGTTATGTCGTCTGCGTAGGAAGAGATTTGTATTTCTGAGGTGTCTGGCGTGGGTAAGTCATGCATGTAATAGATTAAATAATGTGGGGATAGAACTGAGCCCTGCGGTACTCCGTTCTTAATGTTTCTGATGTGCGATGATTGGCCATTATATGACACATGAGCATTCCTGCCTGCCAGATAATTGGCCAGCCATCTTTTGGTGTTATTGTGCATGTCTGTGTTATATATTTTATTTGGTAGGTTGTGGCGGGGGATAGCATCAAAAGCTTTACTAATGTCCAATGTTTTAAGTAGTGTTCTGTGGTGGGGCCTATCTGAATTGATGCCATCAAAAATTCTTTGTGTGAGGTTTGTCAGAAGAGTGTTTGTTGGAGTGTAGTGGCCTAAAACCGTGTTGTGAGTCGCAAGGGGAATATATGGTGTGACAAGTTTAAGTATTAGGCGTTCAATGACTTTTAGAGGGGGTGCAGAGAAGGTGTGATTGGGCGGTGCGATGATGGGATTGTTGGGTCTTTGTTCGGTTTTGGAATGGTGATTATTTTACCATGCTTCCAGATGTCGGTATAAGTGTGAGTGAATAGCTGTAGTTTGCAATGTTTTGTGAGTGCGTGTATACCTTGTGGTCCAATGTGTTTTTAGGTGGATGTTGCTTATGTTATCAGGGCCACAGGCAGATGAGTGCTTGAGACTATGCATTATGATTTTGTCTGACTGTCCTATGAAGGGTGTAATAGTCCTGAGTCTGTGGATAGTCTTTCTTACGTCCGAATGGTGCGTCGGTCGTCAGGGTGAGATGTAAGATGGCTCGTCCTGTGCAAAATGACGTATGAGTGCGTTTGTTTGTTTGTCTGTTTGGAGGGTAGATTATCTGTTGTTGTGATTATTTGCTGCGTGAGAGCGTGTAGTGTTAGTGTTGGATAGTGTGATGCTGTTGAGTGTTTTTGTACAATTTGCTGGTGTTGTTTTGTGATCAAGTGTATTGATAAAGTTTTGCCAATTTTTGTGTTTTTTGTTCATGTATTTTTATTGGCAATCACAGTGTTTAGTGTTTGTATTTGGTCTGCTATGTTTTGAGGGATAGGTGTCGGGGGTATCGTGTTTAAGTGGTTCACGTTGTCTGATGAGGCCTTGGATTTCTGGTGTGAAGTTGGGGTTGTGTGATTTTCTGTTGCCTCTAGGGATGATCTCTTGTCTGCGTTTTTGTTATGATTGTTATTAAAAGCGTGTACAGCATTGTTTATGTTTGTGATTGGTGTACTGTTAAGTGTTTTCAAAATGTTGTTCTGTCTCTTCATTAAAGGTTCCCAGTTAGCTCTCTTGTAATTGGTGTAAGTGTGTCTGTGGCCAGCTGGGGTCATCTTGTTTTGGTGGTGATGATGATTGGAAGGTGGTCAGAACCAAGGGCTCCGACCACTCTCCATGATGTTGTTGGGTTAGGCAGGGGAGCAAAAAAGGTGATATCAGGAGAGAGGAGGGAGTGTAGAGGGCTTGGTATGGATATGTGTATGATTTATGCGTGTTGTTCATGATAGTCAATGAGTCGAGTTGAGGTCCTGTATATCAAGCCCTCTGTTCTGTGGTCGGGGTTGTCGACAAACCAGGCTGACGACTTGGCGTTGAAGTCACCACCCATGATCAGGTTGGGGATTGAGGTTAGTTGGCTGAGTTGAGGTCTGAAGGTGTTTGGAACTGTGGGGATGATGGGGGGGAATGTAAATGTTAACTATTGTTAGTGTTGAATTGTTGCCTGTGCGGGATACGAATGATTGGGTTTCTGTTGTGTTATCTGTGGTAGGGAGGAGAAATTTTGGTTTGTGGCACTTGTGTCCACAAAACAGATGGAATTGGTGGATCAGGGTGACGAGTCCACCGCCATTGCCATCAGTCCCGTCTTGTCTGATGGTGGTGTAATTATGAAATGATGGTGTTTTGTGTGAGTGTCTTAATTTTGTTGTTTCTTGTAGAATTGCAATGTGGTATGTTGGTGTTGTTTTAAGAAAAGTGTTCAAGTTCATGTTTTTTAGTGTTAATACCTTCAATGTTGTGTTGTAATATGTTGATGTTGTGTGATTTGTATGTGTGTATTGTTGCCGTTTGGGGTTGAGGTTGGGGTGGTAGTGGGGAAGGTGTAGGATCTGGGTCAGAGGGGGGGAAAGGAGAGATCGGGGACAAAGGAAGGGGAGTACTAATCGGGGGTCTGGGCCAAGGGAAAGTGGGAGTGGGTAAGGGTGTTGGCTGTGGTTGGGGAGGTGGGATTGGGGTTACTGGAGGGCAGGTAGAACATGTCCAAGTGTTTGTGTATTGGTTTGTGTCAGCAAGTGTTGTACAAGTGAGGTGGGCCCAGTTTTTGCACATATTGCACTGAACTGAGCCCTTTGTCTGATTTGCTCGAAGTAAATGGGGTTTTAGAGCATGTTGGGCATGTGTATTTGTGTGGGCCCAGGATTGCTCTCTACATCTCCGGCTAAAAGTAGAAGAAGAGGGGTGATCGCCGGAAAAATGACCCCTCAGTGCAGAAAAAACGTAACATTGTGTGTTGGAAAAAAAGGATTGTGGTACTCCCCAGGTAGCGTAGCTCCTCCTTGGGGATCGGTGCCATCTGCGTAGAGCTGATGGCCAGGGGTTGTTGCTGCTGTTTGGCCCCCAACTCTTGGGGTTGGGGGGTGGTCCCCCGACGTAGACGTTTGCAGCTCCAGGACCCGTTGAGCAGCTCCAGGACCCGTTGCAGCTCCAGGAGCCATTGTTGTTCATTTCAGTGGAAAAAGTTAAGCCTGAAATTTCCTGAAGTCGGCACCGTATATTTTCTAACAATTCAACAGAATGGGTGCTGACAAAGATGTCATCTACATATCTACAGTAAATATGTGGTTTTAACTCTCCGTCCTGGAAGGCTGATCTTTCTACCGCAGACATGAAGGCTTCAGCGAAGAGGACACCTAACGGTGATCCCATCGCTACCCCATGTTGCTGCACGTAAAGGTTTCCCTCTGGGCACCTGAATGGAACTTCTGTGGTGCAAGTGACAAGTAATTCTTTTAAAGTGGATTCAGGGATACGGGGGGGGGGATGTCATCATTATGATACACATATTCAAGGGTGATATTGATTGTTCTTAATATAGGAATTTCACCTCCTCCCCCACCCTCGGTGACCGCACCCGCCTAACCCTCCCCCCCAACCCCCCCTTACCCTTGACCTCTGAGGTCCTTATTGTCTGTTCCTCCCCCCCCCTTGGTCTGACCTGATCTTAGGTATATATACTTCTGTCATCCCCAGCTCTCTCACACCCTTCCTTCTCTTTAAATACGTAAGTCTCCGTATTTATTTTTATAAAATTGTCACCTTTATTATTACTGTTACCATGTAATTTTTGTTATTTCAGTTGTGTCTTGATATTGTCTAGTACCTTTATTGTCACCATGTAATATTTGTTATTTCAGTTATATCTTGTTATTGTCTAGTACCTTTACTGTTACCATGTAATTTTTTTTATTTCAGTTATATCTTGATAATGTCTTATTTAAGACGAAACGTTGATATCAAATAAGAACAAATGGAAGAATATAGAGACCTAGTTTCAATCCACCCAGTCAATGGAAAATCTCTTATCAGGAAAATCGAGAATACGAAGAAAAGACTGAACAACTACAACAATGCTGTCGTTTTTAACTCCACGTGTATATATATATATATATATGTATATATATATGTATATACATGTATATACATGTATATATGTATATATATAATATATGTATATATGTATATATATATATATATATATATATATATATATATATATATACTACAACCTAATGATTCTGTTTCATTCGTACGCAACTGCACAAGATGTCTTACGTGGCATGAACGTATCTTTTAAATCAAAATTCTTTTTATTATTGCTATTGATATTACTTGTGTCAAATGTTTATCATTTCTTTGGTTAATTTCTAAATTTATAACAGTTTAATTTGTATGTATATTTACTTATCCGTTTATATGTGCATTTATTCATACATCTCTTTATTCATGAGTTTAACTGTTGATCTTTCGTTTAAATATTCATGTAGATGCCTTATAAATCGTTCATTTAACTTGTTTGTACGTTTACGCATTTATATATTTATTAATTAATATATTCATTTATTTGTTTATTATTTGATCACGTGTTAGATATTCAAAAGGAAACTGTGAATGATTGGATAATATATTAGCTCGATTGATTCATAATTATATGTGATGAATTTATTTATTGATATATTTGTGAAATAAGACTTTCCCTCCCGCAATTTAATGTTCTCACGTGATTACGTTCTCACGATCTCGTATGATCACGATATCACGTGATCATGTTCTCACGATCTCATGTGATTATGATCTCACGTGGTTACGTTTTAATGTGGTCACGATCTTATGATATCATGTAATCACGATCTCATATGGTCACGTTCTCGTATGATCATGATCTCACGTGGTCACGTTTTCATATGTTAACATTCTCGCGATCTCATGTGATCACATTCTCATGATCTCACGTGGTCACATTCTCATGTGATCACAATATCAAGTGGTCACGTTCTCACATGATCACGATCTCACGTGGTCACAGTCTCACATGATCACTATATCACGTAGTCACGTTCTCATGTGATCATTCTCACGATATCGCGTGGTCACGTTCTCATGTGATAACGATCTCACGTGGTCACGTTCTCATGTGAGCACATTCTCACGCCCTCGTATGGTCACGTTCTTACATGATCACGATCTCACGTGGTCACGTTCTCATGTTATCATATTTTCACGATCTCATGTCACGTTCTCACATGATCGCGATCTCACGTGGTCATGTTCTCACATGATAGCGATCTCACGTGGTCACATTCTCACGATCTCGTATGGTCACATGATCACAGAGTCACGTTCTCACATCACGATCTCACATGGTCAGGTTCTCATGTGATCACATTCTCACGATCTCGTATGGTCACGATCTCACGTGCTCACGTTCTCATGTGATCACGATCTCACATGGTAACATTCTCACATGATCATGATCTCACTTGGTCATGTTCTCAGGTGATAACGATCTCACGTGTTCACGTTCTCATGTGATCACATTCTCACGATCTCGTATGGTCACGTTCTCACATGGTCACGTTCTCACGTGGTCACGTTCTCACGTGGTCACGTTCTCATGTGATCACATTCTCACGATCTCGTATGGTCACGTTCTCACATGATCACGTTCTCAAGTGATCATTATCTCATGTGGTAACGTTCTTACATGATCATGATCTCACACGGCCACGTTCTCATGTGATCACATGATCACGATCTCACGTGGTCACGTTCTCATGTGATTACGATCTCACGTGGTAATGTTCTCACGTGGTCACGATCTCACGTGGTAATGTTCTCACGTGGTCACGTTATCACGAGATAAAATGATCATTTTCTCACGTGAGATTGTGATCACATTCTCACGGCAACGGGCAGAGAGAACGATTTCCTCCTTCTGCACAGATGAACAATCTTCTTTTAATGAGGGGAGAATGGAGCCCTGGGATGAGCGGAGGGAGGAAGAGGAGGAGGAGGAGGAGGAGGAGGAGGTGGTGATGATGATAATGATGATGGGGAAGGAAGAGTTCAAAGAGAGTAGGAAGAGGAAGGGGAGGATAAATAAGGAAGGTAAAGGAGGAATTAGGGGAAAGAAGAGAAGAAGAGGAGGAGATGAAAGGAGACTGAGAAGAGGAAGGGGAGAAGAAGTCAAGGCGTTGAGGGAACAGAAAGGGAAGAGGAGGTCGGGAGCCGAAGAAGACAGTGGGGGATGAGGTCAGGAGGACATAGAAGGTCAGTAGGAGGATGAGGATGAGGAGGATAAAAGAAAGGGAGATGAGGTGTAGGAGGAGGAGGAATAATGTGGGAGTAGGGGCAAGGATGGTGGATAAGAATCAAAAGAGGAAGAGGAGGGAGAGGGAGAGGGAGAGGGAGAGGAGGAGAAGAAGGAGGAGGAGGAGAGGAGAAGGAATAAGCGGGAGGGAGATGAGCTTCACAGAGACTCTGATGGCGGGCACCATCTGAAAGACGCCACCCGCCTGAGGCTGCTATAGTGTCTGCAGACTCGAAAGAGAATATTCTTCCCGGTGACGGACTAAACAGCCTCTGTACACAAAAAGACAAAGGCGAAGAGCGCTTGGCTCAGAAACAACAGAAGATTTTTCATTCATTTGAAGGAAAGAGAGGAAATAGAAGGATCATTCTGAAGCCTATACTTTTCCCTTTAATGAAACCGTACACACGCACACGCACATACACACGCACCATATACGCACACTTAGCACTGATCAGCTACTGTTGAACTATTCTTCCTTGAGGGTATCATCACGTAGAGGGAGGAAGGCGACAGAATCTAGATACGTGTAGAAAAGACAGCACTACCATCTGGTACTCCCGTCCCTAATAAAAAAAAAATTCATTAGTTTGCAAAAATCTGTTATTTCCCTGGGTCGGGGGCAGAGGGACCATGGAGAAGAATGGAATAGCCACTAGGTATGGAAGGGGATCATGGAGATGGACCAAACTTCTTTGCTTCTAATGTTGGGGGGGGGGGAGTGGCGCAGGGGATTGAATGGAACGGCCTGGCGACAACCAGGACGTAAAGAGAAAGGGGCACCTGGTAGGTCAGAAGTGTGAGGGCATGCGTAAGGCAGCTCGCCTTTGTAAACAGACAAAAGGAAAAAAGGGACATTTACGGATAATGAGGCAAGGAGTAAATGTTTACGGACATCGAAGCGGAAAGTGATCGCTACTTCGAGGTAGATACAAGGATGGGGGGAGACACGGACAGCGAAGACAGACACGAAAACCAGAGACACAGACACGAAGAGTTAAGACACAGTCACAAAGAATGAAGACACAGACACAAAGGGCGAAGACACAGACACGGAGACCAGAGACACAGACACAAAGAGTGAAGACACAGACACGAAGAGTGAATACACAGACACGAAGAGTTAAGACACAGACACGAAGAGTGAATACACAGACACGAAGAGTTAAGACACAGATACGAAGTGTGAAGACACAGACACGAAGACATAGACACGAAGACTAAAGACACAGACACGAAGGCCATAGACAGAGACACGAAGACCAAGGGCACAGACACCGATTAATAGAAGAAAGTAGCGACCTCGTCATTAGTAAGATTATGTGGTTTCTTCATCATGATAATGCACTTCAAGACCATAGTCCACATTCGCTCATTCATATATACTGTAATATATATATATATATATATATATATATATATATATATATATATATATATATAATATATGTATGTATGTATGTATGTATTATATTCATCTAAAAAATGCTAACAAGAAATGTGATTTTAAGTGAGTCCTAAGCACCTTTGAGAGCAGAAG
Organism: Oratosquilla oratoria; assembly: GCF_046742065.1. Taxonomy (NCBI): domain Eukaryota; kingdom Metazoa; phylum Arthropoda; class Malacostraca; order Stomatopoda; family Squillidae; genus Oratosquilla; species Oratosquilla oratoria. The sequence continues at coordinate 125,065,681 of NC_134777.1, forward strand.
GACCAATTTAGATATTCTCCCATCCAAACCAAGATATTGGATGAATGGATGACCTAGTTTGTACGCATAGGTTAGGGCTATATCAACTTAGGATATAAGTTTGGGTACATTTTATCATGTTCACAAACTGTAATTTCTTCTTTTATTTATGTGTCTATTTCATGCGATAGACTTTAGTGGATGCAGTGTATAATGGAGTATGTATGATATGTATATATGAAATATCTCTGACACTTGACATCACCATCTGGCAGCCAGCTGGGACAGAAGACTACCCTCCTCCAGCGCCATTTACGTTCTCACTTCGGTGTCCCGAAGGGCACAGGCTGGGACGTCTTGTCCAAGTGTCTGTAAGAGCGGGTCCTCGTAGTCAGTCACATGGAAAAGGACCCTTATTGCTTCCCTCTCTGCGTTGATTGCAGGGAATGAGTGTCTCGTTTGTAGGGTATCCTGGGGGTTGACGTAACACGTGTACGTACACGTATACATATGTACACGCGCACACACACACATACGCACGCACACACGTATACACAGACATATGGACACCCCAGAAATTTTGTCATCGTCACATCCAAACCTGAGGAAGCCAGGAGCGTGGTGAGGTAGAGAGGATAGGCCGGTGGTCCTGCAGTGAGCCCCCACAAGAGTGAACAATTTCACCTCTCATTGGTCACATATTTTGGCTCTCTGGAATCAAAGAACTAATGCAGATTAATTAATTGGAGAAGAATCCCAATAAATCCCCAACTTGATTAAATCCTGTTCCGAATCTCCCCCCATCCCCATCACTCTCTCTCTCTCTCCTTTTCTCTCTCTCTCTCTGTCTTCGGGAACACAACAGAGACATAAAGACGTTTCTATTGTCAAAAGGGTAATATCAAGAAGTAAACACTGTATTGTGGAAAAAAGAGGCCTAGGTTATTGATTGGTATATTAGATTATAATTGCGTAGAGGACCATCAAGTCTCGAATGATTGAATTCCATATACCTGAAAGTGAATTGCGTGATATGTGTGTGTAACAAAAAAGTGCTTTTATGTTAACTGTGCACACTGTATAACTGTACAGACTTAGCTGCTGCTGCTGCTTCTGGTAGTCGTATTAGGTCAGAGGTCGGTTACAGCTGCAGGAAAAGTGGAAAATAGCTGTCGACATTTTGAAAAGGATAACTGACGAATGTGATTGGCCGTTGGGTCAACCGTCGTCAACGGTCATAACGGACGTTGAGTTGAACTTTGCGTTCATAACGCAGTTAGAACATCTGCAAAAGAAATGCTGGTTAAATAGGTAAATGAGTCATTACTTAAGTAGAAATAGGTTAATGATATTTGACGGAAAAAAATTATACATAGGCAAAGGTCCTAACGTTTTTCAAAGGAAGGTCCAAGGCGCGAAGACACAGACACACACACACACACACACACACACACACACACACACACACACACACACACACACACACACACACACACACACACACACACACACACACACACACACACACACACACACACACACACACACACACACACACACAATCTTACACACACACATATGCATATAGGAGCTCTGAGCTCTCTTCCTGGAGGGAAATAGCTGTCGATTACGAGTCCAGCACGTGATCCAAAGACCATGATGAATGGCCCACACACACACAGACATGAATATTCTAAATGATTAAATACTTGCAGATTAGTTCAAATGAGCTTAAGGATAAGTTTTACCGTCAAGTTGACGAGGAACCTTTGAGGTAGGGAGGGAGGGGAGAAATCTAGATGAATTTCTAGTGTTGCTTAGCTTGTCTCTGTTGTCTTTCTCTCCCTCAAACGTGTTATAGTTGAGTTTGATTTCGACGCAAATACCGTATGAGTGTTTTTACAAACTCGCTCAAGTCAGTGTGCTGACGTGTTTAATCTAATTTTCTTGTTTTCTTCTTCATCTTCTTATTCATCTTCTTCCTTTTCTTC
>NC_134777.1:125082650-125085150 GCF_046742065.1 Oratosquilla oratoria
ACTGAAACAGAAAATTGGATAATAAAAAAACTGGAAATAAATCTAAATGCAATACAAAATGAGAGTTAAAATACAACACAAGGCAATATCAGAAGCATACTGTTCTCGTATCCCTCTACTAATCACGGGTTCGAATCCCGCACTCCTCTCCGATTCCTAGACTGGAAAAACTTGTTACCTGCTCCAACATTCCCTCGAGAGCATAAAATGGCAAAGGTGAGGACGTTGAGTGCAGCTATTCAGCGTCTCCTGGCGTATGTCTTCTCACACACACACACATACACACACACACATACACACACACACACACACACACACACACACACACACACACACACACACACACACACACACACACACACACACACACACACACACATATCGGCTATCCGAACACGGAGGGCAAAGGTGACAGCGGTTTCGCCCGACGCTAAGTTCCTTTTAGCGTCAACTCGTCAGCTTCCTCAGAGGACAAGCATGAGGAGTAGGAGAAGGAAGAGGAGGAGGGAAAGGAGGAGCCTGCTCCCCCTCTTCCTCCAAAAGAAAAAGAAAAGACAGAGAAGGAGGAATATGAAAAGTAGGAGAAAGAAGAGAAGGACACAGAGTAGGTGGAGGAAATGGAGGAGGAAAAGGACACAGAGGAAGTGAATGAGGAGGAGGAGGAAGAAGAAGAAGAAAAAGAAGAAGAAGAAGAAGAAGAAGAACACAGAATAGGTGGAGAAAATGGAGGAGGAAGAGCAAAACACAGAAAGTGAGTGAGGAGGAGAAGGAAGAAGAATAGAAGGACACAGAGTAGGTGGAGGAAATGGAGGATGAGGATGAGGATGAGGAGAAAAACACAGAGGAAATAGATGAGGTGGAAGAGGAGGAGGAGGAAGAGGAGGAGGAGGAAGAGGAGGAGGAGGAAGAGGAGGAGGAGGAGGAGGTCAGTGAGGAAGTAAACAAGGAGTAGGAGGAAGACACCTACGCTGAAAAAAAAGGGGAAGATTATTCTCTGTTCCGCTCTTTCCCCTCCTGTCGACCTCACCGTAGATTAACATGGGGATTAAATTGAACTTGCTGGACACATTGTCATCCATAACCGGGGATCATTTGCATCCTGGGTGACCCAACTCGATTACCGGATTAAGATTCAGGGAAGGGGGAAAGGTCTTAAAGGGACCGGAACACCAGAACAAAGCATAGAACGATTGAATATCAGAACGCTCCGTTATTGTAACTCTACTCTTCGTGATCTTGTTCTCTTGTTCTTCTCTAGAACGTTCTCTCTCCAACAGTGTTAGATTAGATACGATTGAGGTCGTTTAGGGCTGTTGCTACTGAGCTAAGTCCTGTTCAAATCCTATTGAGGTCTCACGGGACCGTGAGGTCGGTTGGTTAGTTGGTCGGTCTGTTGAGTCTGAAGTACAGAGTAGGGCGATGATTGGAGTTGGAATATCTTCCCTCTCTCATTTGTCTCCTCCTGCTCCTCCTCCTCCTCCTCTTACTTCTCCTCCTCCTCCTCCTCTTACTTCTCCTCCTCCTCTTACTTCTCCTCCTCCTCCTCTTACTTCTCCTCCTCCTCGTCTTACTTCTCCTCCTCCTCCTCTTACTTCTCCTCCTCCTCCTCTTACTTCTCCTCCTTACCCTCCTCCTCCTGTTCCTCTTCATCTCCATCTTCATTTTCATCATCCTCATCTTCCTCCTGCTCTTTATCCTTATCACCATCTTGACCCTTATATTCATCCAACTCCTCTTCCTCCTCTTCCTCTTCCACCTCTTCGTTCTCCTCGTCTTCCTCTTCCACTTCCATCCATTCCTCCTCCTCAACCATCTCTTCCTCTTTCTCCATCCACCCTCTCCTTGTCCTTGTCTTCATTTACTTATCTTTTTCTCTTCTTCTTCATCCTCATCTTCATCTTCATCCTCTTCTTCCCCTCTTTATCCGTATTCTCAGCTTCATTCTCACGTTATCCAACTTCTCTTCCTTCCTCATTCTCATCTTTATTTTCATCCACCTTCTCTACCTCTTCCTCCTCCCTCTCCTCCCTCTCCTCCCTCTCCTCCCTCTCCTCATCCTCGCCTTCATTCACTTCCTCTTCTACTTCCTCACCTTTCTCTTCCTTTCCCCTCCTCCCTTCCTCCTCCTCCCTTCGTCCTTGAAATCCTCATCCCCATATTCAATCACTTTCTCTTCCTTGTCCTCCTCCTCCCCCTCCTCCTACAATCCTAGTCCTCCCTTCCTCCTCGAAATCCTCAGCCCCTGTCTGCATTCACTTCCTCCTCCTCCTACCCTCCACCTTACCTGCTCATCCTGGTTATCATTAATTTCCTCTTCACACACTTTCTCTTTCTCCTTTCCTCTTCCCCCATCCTCATCTTCGTCTTCATTCACTTCCTCCTCCTCCTCCTCCTCCTGGCGTAAGGCTACGTTTGATTTCTGTTTTCCGGGGTGGGAGTGGGAGTGAGAGTGTGGGTGAGAGGAATTGGTTCTTGGAGTGCGCACGTCACATGTCCAGGT
>NC_134777.1:125087650-125090150 GCF_046742065.1 Oratosquilla oratoria
TTTATCTTATTTCTTATTTGGTGGGGGTTCATTGTTAGTCATCGAGAAATTAGTTTCTTGTGTGGACATGGCGGCTGGCAGAGGTAAAGACAGAAGAAGCAGCGGCAGAGGTAACAACACTACAGATTGACAAAGACGGCACCAAAATCTGACAACCAGAAGGGAAGAAAAAGAAGAAAAAAAATTCTTCTTTCATTTTTTTACTCTTTATTTTCAACTTTCACTTTTCTACTTCCTCTTCTCCGTTTTCTATTTTCGTTCGGTGGGGCTGTGTTGAGATCGTGTTGGGACAATGTGGTGTGGGTACCAACTGTTTCACGTTCGAGAACCGAATTAATTCGTTTGATTATTTCATTCTGGCTAACTACCAGGTGATTTAACCTTTAATGGACGAATTGGTCAATCAATTATACTACAGGGCCAGCGGTCTTTCATTTTCTGAATAAATAAGTTCGTCTTTCAGGAACGCTAATATACATAGAAAGTCACTGGGGATCAGAGGGTTGACATGAACATTTTTATTCTGATAGATATTAAATAATTTTATGCAACCTCGGGTCTGTGGAGGCTGGACTTGGGCTACGGCAGAATAAAATATTTCAAGTGCGTGTTTGTGTTGAAAGGATTTCCCTTCCCCATTCCATGGTCAGATGGGCGGGGATGGGCGGGATGGGCTGGCATACCCTGAGATGAATAAAGTCTGAGGACAAGAGGCGAAGTAAGTGGTGGAAAGTGAGACCGAGATGGTCTTGAAGCTGAAGAACCCTTCCTATCACCACCACCCCATCGCAGCCGCCACCACCACCACCACAACACCACCCCAGACCTCTTCTCTGTTAGTCCGTCCGTCTGTCTGCCCGTGTCGAAGGCACTCTGTGGGTTCCTTACTGACCACAAACCGCCTCTGAGGGTGATTACCCTAATGGACGTCTCCAAGGAACGTCTCCTCCCCCCCACACCCCTCACCCCGAAGCAATTTTTTTTTTTTTTTTTTTTTTCTATCGTCCATTTCTTACAACGTGGAGCAATAACGGCGGGGACTGTATCAAGGAGATTGAGTGATCAATTGTGGAGATGAGCGAAGGATTGTGAAAGATGAAGAGATGTGGCGTCCCAGATCTTCCATTGGGCTTATAGATAATATAGGTATTCTATACACCATATCTTACGTACAATATTATGTATTATTTTTATATGAATAGCGTAATATAGCCTTAGATAACATAGATCTAAACCACATCTATATATGATACATAATGCATCATTTGTCTTAGCACATTTATCTAACAGATTTTCTATGAAAAATTAAATATGCAATCAGGATGCAGTACCTAAAAACAGATTAAAATAACAAAACATTCTGTCATCAAAAACATAATTTAGTTTCAGTAAAAATAAAAAAAATAATAATAAAGCACTAATGTCTACCATAAGTTGCACTGCAGGCTACCAGATACAATATGTCACTTAACTAATCATGTTCGTAGAACTACCAGGGGGGTATTTCGTATATACCTAATACATTATATATAACTCTTATTGCCTGATGTATATGTATCACAAATAATGTGATAAAGCAATGTAACACAATGTAAATACAAAATAACTAAAAAAAAAGCAAAACAGCATTTGCATGATGAACAAGATGGTTGGTCAAAGGACTGGATGATTATCATCTAATGGATGAATGAAGCAGATGAGTCAAATCCAATGACTTATGTGGATGCTTGAAAGACTTTATTCTGGCTAGATGACAATGTTCAACAGAGGGATATTCAATATTGAACAAATAACAGTTCATCGGATGAAAAATTAATATACAAATGTGGTGAACAATTGGAGTACATCATATATTTTGTTTAAGAAAATAACAGTGGAGTTTCGCGCGCGCGCGCGCACACAGACACACACACACACACACACACACACACACACACACACACACACACACACACACACACACACACACACACACACACACACACACACACACATACACACACACACACACACACGCACACACACACAAAAGAAATAGAACAAAGATGGAGAAAAGAGGAAAAAAAAAAGAAACTGAATGAGTGAAATAATTTCTCACGAGCACATAAAAGAAACTAAAATCTTTTCATCTTCGAAGAAGCGAAATATCATATTTCGATTTTGATCTCAGTTTTCAAAATCTTAAAGAAAATATGATAATCATGTGTATTTATAGCTGAACTTCTTCGATACCGACGGGGTGCTACAGAATAGAACAGAACACCTTGGCGACAGCCAGAGTAGAGGATTGAATTGAAATATATTTACGATGAAATAGCCTGACGGTAGAAACGTTGTCTTTCCCTTCGATTTTTGCAAAATGGCGAAGTTGCGAACTTAAAAGGATGTAAAGGAAACTGTGCATTTTTGGAAAATGCAAATACAGGAGCCCGAAGGCACTTCCCTTCTGGAGGCGGGGAAGTTTGGTGATGACCTTCGTTTGACCTTTGCGACGAAGGAC
>NC_134777.1:125095150-125102650 GCF_046742065.1 Oratosquilla oratoria
TCGTGCATCTATTAATATGACACCTCCCCACGTCACGTCAAGTCCTTCGTACTCCACGTCACATCACGTCCTTTATCCTTCACGTCACGCCCCCCCTATCCGTCACGTCACCATGTTATGTCACGTCACGTCACGTCACGTCCTTTACCCTTCGTATCCTTCACGTCACCATGTTATGTCACGTCGCCACGTCACGTCCGTCACGTCACGTCCTTTATTCTTCATATCCTTCACGTCACCATGTCATGTCACGTCGCCACGTCACGTCCGTCACGTCACGTCCTTTATCCTCCATATCCTTCACGTCACCACATCATGTCACGTCACCACGTCACGTCTCCGTCACGTCACGTCCTTTATTCTTCATATCCTTCACGTCACCATGTTATGTCACGTCGTTAATCAACGTCACGTCACGTCACCATGTCAAGTCACGTCCTGTCACAATGTCATGTGACCTCCCTTCGTAATGTCACGTCACCATATCACGTCACGTCGTCATGTCACAGCACACCCTCCGAAGTAACCATGAATCACATTGAACTTCGTTGTCCCCATTAGTGTGTTGTTCCTCTTTTCGCCTCTTCTCCTCCTCTTCTTGAGGAGGAGGAGGAGGAGGAGGAGTTGAGGAGTGTTCATCATTTTTCGTGACGTCATTTGACCTTGTGTTTGTGGTCGTGTAAAACGAGGTCATCTGTTTTTGTCGCGAAGGGGAAAAGAAAGGTCGGGACCCTTTCGGTGCCACTGTGTCGTGCCACTCACTGGGTCGTGCCACTGTGTCATGCCACTTACTGTGTCGTGCCAAGTGCCAAAGAAGGCACCGCGGGAAGGCAAGAGAATTAAACACGTAAATCTTTTCGCATAACTACGGCACCCGTCACAGGAACGTTTCTCACGCATTAAAGCAACTTAAGAGAGATTAGACTAAGCTGCTTATGAACATGGATAGTAAACAAAACGTCATTAGCAAAGATAAAAGATTATCAGACCACCACATTCTTATCTCAGTTATCGCGGTTAGGACGGAAGGGACGAGCGCTGTGTCTCGCTGGATTGCCTCTGACCCGAGTGATGTGGCGGGCAAGAGGGATGACCCATCGTCCATGGGGTGCTAAGATGGTGTTGGGTGTGGGCGGGGGAGTGTTTGGGCGTGGCTGTGAACGCATTAACTCCACCACCCTTCTTATAAGGAAGAAAAAGCCTTTTGGTGTATGTATGTATTTATGTATATATGTACATGTTTAAGTATGTATATGTATACAATATATGTACTCGTATGTTTATATTTATATATGTATGTAGATATTTATGTATGAATGTAGGTATTCATGTATGTATGTATATATTCATGTATGTATATATTTATGGATATATATGTATTATGTGTGTATGCATGCATGTATGTATTTATGTATATATGTATATGTTTAAGTATGTATGTGTATATAATGTATGTACTCGTATGTATATATGTATGTATATAGATATTTATGTATGAATGTAGGTATTCATGTATGTATATATTCATGTATGTATAAATTTATGGATATATATATATATATATATATATATATATATATATTATGTGTGCATTTATGTATGCATGCATGTATGTGTTTATGTATATGTGTATATGTCTAAGTATGTATGTGCATATAATGTATGTACTCGTATGTGTATACTTATGTATATAGCTATTTATGAATGTAGGTTTTCATGTATGCATTTATATATTCATGTATGTATATATTTATGGATATATGTATTATGTGCGTATTTATGTATGTATATATGCATGTATGAAGGCATGCATATATGTATGTATGTATGTATATCAGCATATTCCAGTGTATGTATGTCGTGATGCTTTGGTACGGGAAGAGATTTAGAGAATTCGGTGGATCTGTGGTTGGGCGAAAGGGATGGGGGGGGGGAGGGTTTGTTCTCCATTACAACAGAAAATTTCCTCTGGCTAATCTCTAATTGAGCTCCACACAAGTCCGGTAGCACTTAGGCTTAATCCCTTTCGGATCAGTTATGTTTCATGCAAACGTACATTGAGGAAAAATATATGTACATTTCATAGCACCCTATACTTAAATGCATAACAATATGTATATGTATATATGTATGTATATATATATATATATATATATATATATTTATGTATATATATAATTGAGTGTGTGTGTGTGTGTGTGTGTGTGTGTGTGTGTGTGTGTGTGTGTGTGTGTGTGTGTGTGTGTGTGTGTGTGTGTGTGTATCTCGGGAAAGAGTAAACACCAGACTAATTTATATGTATGCACGCGTGTTTGCATGTGTGTGCGCGCGCGCGTGTGTATGAATATATGCATTGTTGTGAGAGTCTATCGGGTTGAAGACGGCCAGCTTGGGTCAGATATACGTGGGAATTGGCAGAATTGGTCTTCGGCTTTGAAGGGGAGCGGAAGCTCGCTCTTGCTGACAAAGCCTCTTGACTGTACTCTCTGTGTACAAAGGTGCGCCTTTTTGCCTTGAAGTAGATGTACTCACCCATACGACATTTTGTTTGTGCGTGTGTGTGTGTAGGGTGTTCATGTGTGTATGTATAGATACATGTACGTGTAGAGATGTATCCATACGTAATTTTGTTTGTGTGTGTGTGTATATAGGGTGTTTGTGTGTACTCGTATATGTATGTATGTATACATGTGTGGAGAAGTTCCCGTGTGTATGTTCGTTTGTATGTGTGTGTGTATATAGGGTGTTTGTGTGTGTATACATACATGTACGGAGATGTTCCCATATGTATACTTGTTTGTATATATGTATGTCGTGTGTTTGTGTGTGTGTGTACACACATTCACATGGAGATATACTCAAACGTAAATATGTGTATATATGTTTTGTATTTGTATATATGTACGTGTGTACTCACACACACACACACACACACACACACACACACACACACACACACACACACACACACACACACACACACACACACACACACACACACACACACACACAGTCACACACGATGACGAATGAAATCGCTTGGCGGCAACAGGACACAAGGGAACAGTACCACCCAGGAGGGAAGGTAATGAGAATCTGGATCGCACGTGAGATTATATTAAGATCCGTCTTATATTTTGATTAATTTGTGTTTTGAGGGAGAACGCCACGATCCTCAGCATTTCCTGATCAAAGAGTCATAAATAAGTTACTTCAAGTAATTACATAAGGAACAAGTGCGTATTAGGCAACCCTCGTTAATTAATGATAGTCCGAAGGACACGTAAACAGATGCGATTAAGTTTGAAAATAATTCTGGAAATGTACGCAAACGCGCATGGATGCGAAAGCGCGCGTGCATATACACTCACACATGCACAAACACATACACACACGCACGCATGTAAATGCATATATATATGTGTGTTTGTGTGTGTGTGCTGCAGTAGTTGAAAGATGTATAGTCGGGAAAATTTAGGTTTGGTTAAGTTAGAATTTACTACATAAATGGAATTAGTTTTTCGCGCGTTCCTCTAGAACAGGGGTTCTTAACCTTTTTTCTCCAATTCCCCACTTTTTAGTGAGCCAACTCTCCATTTCCCACCCACAACATCAGTCTTTGACAAATTCGATTTTAACCCATGCAGTGTTTAGTACGAAAATATAGAGTGTTGTCACTTTTACCCAAACATGACTTACAATACCTCATATATTGGTTGTTTTTGTTATTAAAACAGTCTGTAAATGGTTGTGATTTACTGATTTGTAAAGTAAGTCAACATTAGGATGTAATGTATTAAATTTTGAAGCACTATCGATTATTTGTGGGTGGAAACAAATTCACGAAATGTGACAACAAGAAGACACAAGAAACAAACAAAAAGAAACAAAAACACATCGATTAAAAAAAAAATAAAGACAGTGGTTTTTCTGTCCAACCGGTCATTCCCCACTTGGCAACTCCGCCATTCCCCACCAGTGGGGAATTCCCCACAAGTTAAGAACCACTGCTCTAGAATATACCAGAACAAAACATTTCTGTGATGTAGTGTTTTTTTTTTTTGCAACACAGAGGGTAAAGCAAGGCTAAAATTCAATTGAGCTTTCCTTCAGTGACAAATGGAGCCTACCTAATGTATTTGTTATGGCGAAAATGAACGTGGAAAGCAGAAATGGATGGAGTGAATTTGAGAGGAAGACAAAGAATGAGGTGGATGGGCAGGGTAAAAGGGGCATAGGATGCAAGAGGAGTGTCTGTCGAGCAGGGAAGAGAGATTGAATGAATGTAAGTGGATAAATGAACACACAGCAGCCCGAAGGGTTTGTCTTTGTTTTATTTTATTATTATCATTATTATTATTATTATTATTATTATTATTATTATTATCATTATTATTATTATTATTATTATTATTATTATTATTATTATCATTATTATTATCATTATTATTATCATTATCATTATCATTATCATTATTATTATTATTATTATTATCATTATTATTATTATTATTATTATTACCATTATTATCATTATTATTATTATTGTATTATTCTGTTTGATTTCATTTTCATTTTACTTATTTATTTTTTATGAATGGAAGGATAAGAATATATTTTAGAGATTCATGTAACGAAACTGAACTTGCAGGTGGCCGGTTACTGATGGGGAGGGGGTTCGTCTTTGAACATAACTGGAAAGCCTTTGAACATAATTGGCGAATAATAGGGCGCGCGGCAGTGTAGCAGCTGTTCGACTTTGACCAATTAAGGTTGAGCGCGGACTCAAAAATTGAAAATAGAACAAGAAGTGATCCTAAGCAAACTATTGTCTCATTTCATGTTATTTCATTCTATGATCTTTTATCTATTATTTTTTATCTTTTGGCTTTGATGATTATTTGTTTACTTCATTTAGCTATTCGTTTATTTGTTCTATTTTCAATCATTTTGAGATTGACAACGGATATTTTCAGAACTTTTGATATTGAAACTATGATCTTTTCTCTGCTTTCAATCTCAGCTGAAGCTTTTGTACATTTCTCCAGGATTTTAACAATAAGCCTCTGCGTGTATATATATATATATATATATAGATGTATATTTATATATATATATATATATATATATACATATATATATATATATATATATACATATATATATATATATACATGTTTATATATATATATATATACATATATATATATATATATATATATATATATACATACATATATATATATATACATATATAATATATATATAAAGGGTGTCCCAAAAATGTATACACACTTTAAATAATTGTAAAGTAGGTGTTTATTAGAATAATTTTAATTTTCAAAATGTAATAGAATTTACGAACATTATTGTTTTGTTACCGCCTGTTTTCAAACTGACGTCCGTTCTGGTCTAGACACTGCTGACAACGCGAAGCAATGGAATCACACACATCACGAAACAGTTCCTTTGGCATTTGCTTGCATTCACGGTCAATGGCTGCTCTCAATTCAGCGACTGTTGCAGGTCTTATGGCATATATTTTGTCTTTTAGACAACACCCCCCACCCCCCGGCAAAAAAAAAAAAAAGTCAAGCGGTGTGAGGTCTGTTGAACGCGGTGGGTATTCAACGAAGCCCCTCCGTCCAATCCACCTGTTTGGCAAGATATCATCAAGGAAGGATCTAACATCGCAATGGTAATGTGGGAGTGCCCCATCATGCTGAAAATAAAACTCCTTATCTTCAAAGTCACAGTAGCGTCAAAAAGAACGGTCTAATTAATCCTCTTGATGACGAGCCGCATCACACTGTAATTCCTGGTAAATTAACATGGTGGTCGATCATAACATGTGGATTCTCAGGTCCCCAATAAGTACAATTGTGGCAGTTAATTAAACCATTTAATTTGAATGTGGCCTCGTCACTCCACACAATCTTGTTGGAAAGTACCACTCACAATACTGTACTCGTCGGTCTGGATCATCGAAATTAAGAGCATAGAATAATCTTGGAACGTAAATTTTCCAATGACAACGTTTCATAATGCGATGGACAGATGAATTTTGAAATACCGACCTGGCGACTAGCTTGCTGCACTGACATTCATGGACTTCGCTGAAACGTTTCCAGTACTCTCTCTTCCTTTGTGAGGCTTGTCGATGTCCGTGGTCTTCCTGAACACTTATTGTGGTTGTTCTGAACAGTTCCATCATCTTCAAAATTATCTCTAATTCGAGTGATGGTAACTCGCGTTGGTGGTTCTTTTTGAAACTCCCTCCTAAATTGTCTTTGCACTTTAACTGCGTTTTTATACATACAGTTGCGTTTTAGAATTAATTTCCTTTCCTCAAAATTTAGTCTAGCTGACATCATTATCATTATTTCCAATGGGTTTTATCTCCAAAGAAAAAATAAGCTATTGAGTTATCAGCTGCTAAAGTGTGTATATATTTTTGGGACATCCTGTATATATATATATATATATATATATATATATATATATATATATATATATATATATATATATATATATATATATATATTGGAGTAACGCGGCAAAATATTTTCTTTAAGGCATATAGAATTGTATGCAACAGCAAATTGAGCTCTGATGAGTTTCCGATGAAGAGTTTCAAGTCTTCTAAAGATCTCTCTAGCATGGAGAGGTAAAGACTTGGTTTTTTCTTTATCTCTCCAAGCTAGAGAGATCTTTAGAAGACTTGAAACTCTTCATCGGAAACTCATCAGAGCTCAATTTGCTATTGCATACAATTCTATATATATATATATAAATATATATATATATATATATATATATATATATATATATATATATATATATAAACACAAAACTAAATCCACAGTCGGCACAGAAAATAAAATGGAAACTATGAATCTATAATAGAATATATTCATAATATGAATAGTTCTATGGGGCAGTAGTCTCCGGACATGATATCCGGAATTATGATCAACAACATCATCAATAGGGATCTTCCACCTGACTACACCACATGACCCCGAGGTAGCAAGGGTTAGCGTCCTTTGATCCTTCTCCTGCCCATCTTTTTTTTTTTAAAGAAGAATACCCTCCTCCCATTCTGTATTACTGAAGAGGACAGTATCTTACAGTCGAAATATATTGAGCCAGTTTCCAGTTTTTTCTTTTCCGATTGTGGTTTTATTTTTAATTTACGAATGTGCTACTACATTTTTCATATATGTGTGTGTGTGGTGTATTGTGTTATTTGAATAATTTTGTAAAGAACATCTTCATAACAGTGTTCTAACTGAGACGGACGTAATACAATTTGTACAAGATCCTGTTCAAAGTAGACAGTACGCGCTGGCCAATCATTTGGCACAAAGTGCAGGTCTATCAACGGTCAGTAACGTGGGCCAATCAACGGGTAGGAAGTGCTGGGCAATAAATAGGCAGCACGTATGGGCCAATCAGCAAAAGATGTATTTACCAAAGTACTCCAGTGAAATGCACTAA
>NC_134777.1:125107650-125110150 GCF_046742065.1 Oratosquilla oratoria
AGAGAGAGAGAGAGAGAGAGAGAGAGAGAGAGAGAGAGAGAGATAGATAGAGAGAGAGAATGTTACACAACAAGTGTATGTGCGTATAAGTTCCTGTGTGTGTTTGTGTGTGTGTGCGTGTGTGTGTGTGTGTGTGTGTGTGTGCGTGTATGTGTGTGTATGTGTGCATTTACAGATATCTATTCGAAATTTCTCCAATTCGGAAAACTTCAGGTCGAACCCTTTTTATTCGGAACTTTCTCCACAACGGAATATTGGATTTTTTTCTTCAAAAACTGGGAATTCATAATAAGTAGAACCATCTGAACAACAAGGATACAGATGGTCGGACACGAGACAGATGGAATGACTTGATGACCTGCTGACGGTTTGGCTGATAGACTGACAGATGGACGATAGTGAATGACTGACTGACTGACCGACTAAACGACCGACAGTGAACGACCGACCGACTGACATACCGATCCACAGACATACCGACTATCCGACCGATCCACTGACATACCGAATATCCGACCGACTGACCGACTAAACGACCGTCAGTGACCGACCGAGTATCCGACCGACTATCCGACCGACTATCCGACTTGAGCTGAAGGATCCCGACTGTGGTGACGAGTGGGATTCGAGTCGAGACCCCGCGCAGACTCGTACAGCGGAAAGCGGATTACGAGATTTTACTCTCGAGGAGGAGGAGGAGGAGGGGAAAAGAATACATGGAGAAGAAGAACGGCAAGGGTAGAAAAAAAAGAGGAGGAGGAGGAGGAAGAGGAGAAGGAGGAGAAAGAATAAAAGAATGAAGAACAACAGAAGCAAGAGTAGGAGTCGAAGGAGGAGGAAGAAGAGGAGGAGGAGGTGGAAGAGGAGGAGGATAAGGGGGATATAGGAAGAACAGTGGTAATAGTAGGAGGAGGAAGAAAGGAGCAGAAGAGAAAGAAGAAAGATGATTAGGAAGAGGAGGAAGGGGGTGTAGGAACAACAGCGGTAAGAAGAGGAGGAGGAGAAAGAGTAGGATAAGGAGGAGGAGGAAGAGAAGGGGAAAAGAATACAGAAAGAACAAGAACAGCAAGAGTAGGATAAAGAAGAGGAGGAGGAGAGAGAACAAAAGAATGAAGAACAACAGAAGCAAGAGTAAAAGGCGAAGGAGGAAGAAGAAGAGGAGGAGGAGGGGATGTAGGAATTACAGCGGTAAGAGTAGGAGGAGGAGGGGAAAAAGAGAGAAAGAAGAAAGAGGAGGAGAGAGGAGAGGGAGGAGGAGCGAGTAGTGTAAACCAGCGCTTCTATCCTTGTCACGGAGATAGCCAAGGAGATCTTTGAGGTGGGCAGCGGAACGGAGGTACAGTAGAAGACTCCAGTCATAAAGGCATAATGCGTGACTCTGGTACGGAGGGGTGTCAGTATGCCACGCGCTGACCTCGTTTGACATAACTCACCAAAGTTGAATATTCAGAGTTGGACAATGTATTCAGATGGTGCACGGGATTCCAACGTTGAGCCAACTTTGGTCACACAAGTTAGTAAACCACCTGTTACTCAAAGGAGATTAACAAACAGACGTTAATCCTTGTCAGCTAAGTCCCCTTTCATATGAATAAAATCGCCTGACGGCACCTACAACAAGATTACTTAAAGTGAAAAAAGGTAAAAAAAATTCCTTAGTGCATAAATATATTGTATTAGAGACTCAAAAAGGACGAGATAGGATTTAATAGTGACCAAAATTCTTATCTTTGAGTAGAGAATAGTCTGTATTCGTCAAACGAAGACTACGTTATTCTGGTCCGTAGGGGTTTTGCCAAAAAAGAAAAAAGTGTATAAATGTATATATATATATATATATATATATATATATATATATATATATATATATATATATATACATATATATTGACAACATAAATGTTGTGCACGCAATATGGAAGTGTTGAGCAGATACGACAGACACAAATAAATAACGATAAATGTAATGATAATGATAATAATGATAATATTAATAAGATGATATTATAATGAATTAATAATACAATGATAATCAAATGATAGCTATAATATAATGATATAATGGTAAGGGAGTAATGATAACAATGATAATATAATATTAATAAGATGAGGATACTATGATGATATGATAATACAATAATAATGAAATGATATTTATAATACAATGATATAATGGTAATGAGGCATTGATGGTAAAAATAATAGCAACAAGAAGATTGATGGAACGAGTCCTGCCTTGGCCATCGGTCGAGAAGCTGACAGGAAGAGGAGGAGGAGGAGGAGGAGGAGGAGGAAGGAGGAAGGCGAGAAATCGGCGGCTCCGTCAGGACGAGCGAAGGGCCGCTGGCTGACCCACTGACACTACACCTTTAACTCATTGACTTCTACAGCGGCTCCCTCCCTCCCTCGGCTGAATAAAATCGCCTGGCGGCATCAGGACGAAGGATAAAGGTTGCTGACAATAAGGTTGAGGTGTCTGTGCCATTCTCTCTCCCCCTTT
>NC_134777.1:125115150-125135150 GCF_046742065.1 Oratosquilla oratoria
AGGGTATCACTAATTATTATATTTATCTAAAACCCGTTTCAGAGGACTTCAGACTTATAAGCCTGAATCCCCTGAAATTTTCGTCGTTGAAAATTTTGTCCTCTTGCAATTTCAGGAGGCTTAATTCTTGAAGTCTGTCCCCCTTAAACTTCGGAAATATGTATTCCTGAAATCTTGTCACCCTGAAACTTCAGGAGCCTGAAATATGGCCTGCCCGCCTGACGCCTGGCCCTTGTGAGCTCGGGGCTGGGAAAGCATTGATCGACTTGTCGCTGAAGCCACGTTTACTGCTGAAGCCACGTTTGTTTGTTTGTTTGTTTGTTTGTTTGTATGATGTGGAGTGTTAGTCCCCCCTCCCCCTCCCCCTCCCCCTGAAGTGTTGGACCACACGCATAAGCCGACGGATAAGTCGGGGGTCTGAACAAGAACAGGTTGGTTTACGTTGGGAAGAGATCTAACGCTATGACGTCACGTGGAGTTCACATATTCGGACGCATGACTCGCGGCAGCCTGGCTAGCACCTTGTGAGCCTTTACATGACGTCATGTGGAGTAAAAGAAAAGGAGGATTAGTTCCCTCCCTTAATCACAATGACCCAACTCACTGATTTTTATTCTGGCTAAAACGAGCTTATTTTATTCAGGCGGGTGCTTTTGACCAATCAGGGAGTCCGGTTTGTCCCAGATCTGCTCCCTTGATTGGATAGAATAGCCAGAAGAAAGTATACTAAGTGCGGCACTGTACTGATGGGGTTGACTGCAGGAGAGGACCTTCTTGCAGAAGGAAAAAATCTTCCTCCCCTTCCTCCTCATGAAGGACCAGAAGGGAGACGTGTTGAGTAATGACTTCCTTCCTTCCTTCCTTCCCTCTTGCCTTCTTTTTTTCCTTTCCTCCATTTCTTCTTTCCTCGATTTCCTCCATCCTTCCCCCTCCTTCCTCACCTTTGTCCTTCCTTCATTCTTGTCTTCTTCTTGTGACTTACTCTCTTGGTTTTTTCTTCTCTTCCATCTTTCTTTTCTTTTTTCCTTCGTTTCTTCCTTCACCACTCTTGTCCTTCCTTCCTTCAATCTTGTCTTCCTCTTTTACTCTCCCTCTTCATTCATTATTCTCTTCCTTCCTTCCTTCCTTGTCCTCTTTCTCCTCCCTCATTATTGTCTTCTTCCTCCCCGATTTCCTGACCCCCTCACTCTGCTTCTTCTTCTTTTCCTTCCTTACTTTCTTCCTTCCTCCCTTCCTCCCTCCCTCCCTCCCTCCCTCCCTCCCCGCCTTCCTTTCTTCCTTCCTTCCATCCATCCTTCCTCCCTCTCTGCCTTCCTTCCTTCCTTTCTTCCTTCCATCCTCCTTCCCTCTCTGCCTTCCTTCCTCCCTCTCTGCCTTCCTTCCTTCCTTTCTTCCTTCCATCCTCCTTCCCTCTCTGACTTCCCTCCTTCCCTCCTCTCTCCCTGCTTTCCTTCGTTCGTTCCTTTCTTCCTTACTTCCTTCCTTCCTTTCTTCTTCTTCTTTGTCCTCTTTTTGTCTTCTTCAACAATTTGTTTACCATTACCCTCGGGCCTCCTCCCGTATTGGCTATTGGTTGCCTGAGTTTTATACAGCCAATACCTTAGGGACTTTAATGGTGTCCCTACGGACCAGAGACACGCAGCTTTTTATGTCTTATTATTGTTATTGTTAATATTATTATTAATATTATTATTGTTATTGTTATCATTATTGTTATTATTATTATTATTATTATTATTGTTATTATTATTATAATTGTTATTGTTGTTATTATTATTATTATTATTATTATTATTATTATTATTATTATTATTATTATTATTATTATTATTATTATTATTATTATTATTATTATTATTATTATTATTATTATTATTATCATTATTATCATTATCATTATTATTATTAATATTATTATCATTACTTTTTTCATTTTTATTATAATCATCATCATTGCTGTAATTGTTATTATAATTATTATCATCATCATTGTAAGAGACAAATCTCCAGTCAGAAAAAGAATGCTGATCATTTTTATATTTTGTATTTTACCACTATTCTCCTACCATCCTTAAATAGGCAAGAACTGGTTTACCAAAAGAGTAGTTAACGAATGGATTGAACTTGGTAACTATGTAGTGAGCACTGAAAAAAATATTCTTTTAAAAGGAGATGATACAACTTTATGGATGGGGATGATAGGCGGTGAAGGACATGGAACTCCCGAGTATAGGCCTTATGGCCTCTTGCAGTCTCCTCCATTCTTATGTCATTCAAGGATAGAAGCGCTGGTTATTGCTGGCATGAAATACTTCTATATCTGCAGGTAGCAGTTTCCTCCCCATACCTCATCCAAGACTAAACCTAGTTGATTACTTCTTCGGACTGTATAATTTCAATTTGTTCTCTGTTCTTAATTTGTTCTTCTGTTCTGCCTTCCTTCCTCCCCCTCGGTTCGTTAGCAGCCTTTGTGGTACCTCACTTTCTCTCCGCCTACCCTCGTGGGGTACCGTTTCCGTGTTGGTTTCCATATCATTTTACTTATTGTGGGAACCCCTACGGACCAAACCTAAAGGTTACTAATGATTGGCACTTACCCTGGCATTCCAAACACGTAGGGTAAAGGTGATTTATTTATTTGTAGGGAAGTGCCTCCGAGCGTAAGCATCCCTTGATGTATATATAATATATATATATATATATATATATATAGATATATATATATATATATATATATATAGATATATATATTCTTTTTTTAAGCCTTGACTGACCCCTAAACTTTTGCTCGAGCACTACTGCGTCTCTGGTGCTCTGCCAGTGCTCTTTCTCAAGGGTTTGGATCGTGTTCTTTGTGTGGAAAAGTTGAGAAAAGACATTGGAAGACTTTGAAGAAATGTTTTGGATCTCGCGGTTTCGTCTCCGCAGAAAGGCAAATATTTGATCATATTTTACTTATTCATTTATTTGTCAGTTTATTTATTTATTTGTTTATGTATTCATTCACTTATTTGTTTATCTATTTATCTTTATTTATTTGTTTTTATATGTATTCTGCTTGTTTATTCATCTATTTATTAATTTTATCTGTAGACCAGCGGAGGGGGGAGATATTCCTCTTCGACTTCCGTCTCGCAGAATCACCACACTCTGGTTAATCTCCTTTTCCTTTGAAGTTAACTCCATTATATTAACTTCGTTAACTCCTTTGATAAAACTCGTTAACTTATGTTAGTTTTGTTTCCAAGAAGCGGTTTAGGTAACATTCACTTAAACCCCGTTTTCTCTCTCTCATCAAGTTTCGTCATCGTTTTCTGACGCGAGAAGAATTCTCAGTCTCCTCCTTCTCCACTTCCTTCTCCTCCTCCTCCTTCTCCTCCTCCTCCTTCTCCTCCTCCTCCTCCTCCTCCTCCTCCTCCTCCTCCTCCTCCTCCTTCTTTTCCTCCTCCTCCTCCTCCTCCTCCTCACCAGGCAGTGATCGCACACCCAGTTCGAACTGGTTATTTCTTTGACGAAAGCCAGCGTACTGATGAG
This sequence comes from Oratosquilla oratoria, assembly GCF_046742065.1. NCBI lineage: Eukaryota > Metazoa > Arthropoda > Malacostraca > Stomatopoda > Squillidae > Oratosquilla > Oratosquilla oratoria. The sequence continues at coordinate 125,118,685 of NC_134777.1, forward strand.
GGGGGAGTCGTAGAGTTGGCAAAGGAATCTTAGTCTCTCCTTTCTCTCTCTCTCTCTCTCTCTCTCTCTCTCTCTCTCTCTCTCTCTCTCTCTCTCTCTCTCTCTCTCTCTCTCTCTCTCTCTCTCTCTCTCTCTCTCTCTCTCTCTCTCTCTCTCTCTCTCTCTCTCTCTCTCTCTCTCGCTTTCTCTAAAATATACACCCAATGCCTTGTACAGGCAATTTGACGAAGTATTCCCTTGGACTGACGTCAGTCGTTCACTTGTTCTGACGTCAGCCGTTCCCTTATTCTGACTTCAGTCGTTCCCTTGGTCTGACATTAACCATTCCATCGTTCTGACGTCATCCATTCCCTTGGTCTGACATCAGCCGTTCCACACTCTGACGTCATCCATTCCATTGGTCTGACGTCAACCGTTTCCTTGGCCTGACGTCAGTCGTTCATTTATGTTCCACCTGGCGTTCATTTGTTCCGGCAGTGTGTGTTCTAGAGGCAGATGGTGACCTAGTTTGACATGTTGTGGCTGCACGGCACCCCAGGATGTTCTTCAATAACAACTGTTATTCCTCCATTGTTCTAACAAATGTCATACGTCTAACGGCCGGAGTTCTCTGTGTCTAACGGTGGATTTTACCAAACAAAAAAAGTGTCTAACATATATGGTCTTCTAACTCACTTGGCACAGAGATGTACGATATAGGTTTTATTCTGGTTAGCACCAGACGATTTGATTATGCGGAGGGGACGCTCTCTCTCTCTCTCTCTCTCTCTCTCTCTCTCTCTCTCTCTCTCTCTCTCTCTCTCTCTCTCTCTCTCTCTCTCTCTCTCTCTCTCTCTCTCTCTCTCTTAGATGCCATGTCTGTTCCCCTTGATCTTATGCAATATCCATCACGCCTTTCCAGCGTTGCATCTCCTCTTGAGACTTTTTTTTTCCAAAATTTCTTGAAGAGACTTTCTTCAAGAAATTTTGGTTTGCGCTGTCGGGGTCTCTTCAAACAGACGCCTGAGAGGTTGGAACGGAGGCTTCCGACCTCTGGAGTTCGTCTGATCTCCTCCTCCATGTATTCCGTCAGGCCTTGGATCTGCCTCCTCTTCGTCCTCCTCCTCCTCCTCCTCTCCTCCTCCTCTCCTCCTCCTCCTCCTCCTTCAACCTCTCCGCTGCCTCCTCCAGTTCTCAAGATCTTTGCTGCATTTCGGGAGGAAGACTCTTTCTATCTCTCTCAATTCTTCAGTTCGGTGACTCTTATCATGCTGAATAAAATCGTTGGGTCGAAGTTTCTACGAAACGCACCATTTCGAATGTGTTGGTGAACAAAGGGCATTGGCGCCTCCGTTCAGCTAATTTTAGTCGTCTGGCGTCTACAGCCCAGAGGGCGACACTTTAGCGAAGGAGGTTCCCCCACATGTCCACGTGGTTTTATTCTGGTTGATGGTAATTTTTCGTGCTCTCCTGGGGTCTTTGCGCCACCACGTTTTCATAACTTTAATTGCTGTTTTCTCCTCTCACTCTCCCTCCCACCCCGTTCCTGTACATCTTTGACAAAGGCACGCTTGTCTTCTGTTGTTTTAATCAGTCTTCAATCAGCCGTTCTCTTTCCATTTCCATTTCTGCCTCACAGCCCTCTCTCTCTCTCTCTCTCTCTCTCTCTCTCTCTCTCTCTCTCTCTCTCTCTCTCTCTCTCTATTCGTTCCCCCTCGCCTCATACTTGGCCTCACTTCTTGCTTTTCGTCCATTTTTTTCTTGGTGGTGTCCGTCTCACTGAGACTTCATGCTCTGTTCCTCGCTTCTCTTTTTTCTGTTTTCCTCTTCCCTCCTCCTTCCTTCCCTCTTTTTCCTTTTTCCTTTCTCCCTCCTTTTCCTCCTCTTTTTCCTCCGTCCCTCAGTTTTTCCATTTCCCTCCTCCTTACCCTCCTCTTCTGTTCTTTTCTTCTCCCCTCTCCTCTCTTTCTCTCTACTCTCTCTCCTATTTTTACTCTCCTTTTCCTCTCTTCCATCTCTCCTCCCTTGTCTCTCTTTATTTACCCCTTTCGCCATCATCCTTGCTTTGTTCCATTTTTTCTTGGTGGTGCCGTTCACTGAACTTCTTCCTCCTTCTACTTTTCTTTTTCCTCCTCCTCCTTTTCCTCCCCTTCCTTTTCCTCCTCCTCCTTTTCCTCCTCCTTTTCCTCCTCCTCCTTTTCCTCTTCTGCTTTTCCTCCTTTTCCTCCTCCTTTTCCTCCTTTTTCTCCTTTTCCTCCTTTTCCTCTTTCTCCTTTTCCTCTTTCTCCTCTTCCTCCTTTTCCTCCTTTTCCTTCTCTTCTTTCTCCTTTTCCTCCTCTTCCTCCTCCCCTTCCTCCTCCTTTTTCTCCTCCTTTTCCTCCTTTTCCTCCTCCTCCTTTTCCTCCTTATCCTTCTCCTCCTCATCCTTATTTTCCTTCTCATCTTCCTCCTCCTCCTTTTCCTCCTCCTCCTTTTCCTCCTCCTCCTTTTCTTCTTTCTCCTCTTCCTCCTCTTCCTCCTTTTCCTCCTTTTCCTTCTGTTCCTCCTCCTTCTCTTCATTCTCCTTTTCTTCCTCCTCCTTTTCCTTCTCCTCCTCCTTTTCCTCCTCCTCCTTTTCCTCCTCCTCCTTTTCCTCCTCCTCCTTTTCCTCCTCCTTTTCCTCCTCAACCTTATTTTCCTTTTCATCTTACTCCTCCTCCTTTTCCTCTTCCTCTTCCTCCTCCTCCTATTCCTCCTCTTCATCATCATCCTTTCCTCCTCCTCCTTTTCCTCCTCTTCCTCCTCCTTTTCCTCCTCCTTTTCCTCCTCATCCTCCTTTTCTTCCTCATCCTTATCTTCCCTCTCCTCATCTTCCTCCTCCTCCTTTTCCTCTTCCTTCTCCTCTTCCTTCTCTTCCTCCTCCTTTTCCTCTTCCTTCTCCTCTTTCTTCTCTTCCTCCTCCTCCTTTTCCTCCTCATATTTTATATATTTTGTGCAAGTCAATCCCATGTAATTTATCATTCATTCTTATTTATTATTTATTTAGTAAATATCTGTATACTTGTTCATTTGTTTAGTTATTTATGAATAATTTCATCGAGCCCTATCCACTCAGTGTTACGGATTTCTTGATCATCGAACTTAACTGAGAAATGCATCAAATCTCTTCGTTACAGAGATGAATAATAATCGCCTCGCGGCAACCAGAATAAATACAAAAAAGCTTCTCATTTGGAAAAGGATTAATCGTGATCTCTTTTCTATTTGTTTATTTTTAATAATTGGGGATGAATTTCCACTAAAAAAGAATACTAATCAATTTTAACTGCTGTTCCTCCGTCCTGCTACCCTTGTTAATCTCTTCTGAGATTCCATCTGTCTCCGGGAATAGAAGCGCTGGTTATGCAGTGCTTTGGCACCAAGTGCCGTTGCCATGGAGACGAATAGAATCGCCTGCCGGGGTTACTTTTTTCCCTTCTCGAAATTTCGGAATTCGTGACTTTCCGTCTCTCTCCCGCTCGCACATCAATTTGTATATTTTTGTATATATACTACAACAAGTCCAACAACTTTTCTATGTAACGTTTTTCCCTCAAATTGATATTAAGGAATGATGAAAGAATAATTCCTTTAACCTTCCCGGTATCCGACACCGAAGCGCTATTTCTGTTGCGAGCAAGCGCAACCTCGGTTGTGCTAGGAGTTGACTAGTTTCTGCCATTACCCCCCCCCCCTACACACCCCAAAATCCCCGATTCCCCACAGGTCCCCCAAGATCATTGTGGTGGAGGGGGGGGGGGTTGTCTCAGAAAATAGTGATGTCCGGTGGAATTCAACGTCACAGGTGCTTGGATCACATTAAGAATAGGGAGAAAAATATAGGTTTCACGAAAAAATGGTGGATGAGATGAAACTTCACAAATTTCTTGAAGCTTTGTATTTAGTATTTTTCGGCTCTCCTTTTTTTTCATTTGTTCTTTTATTTATTCACTTATTTATTTATTTATCTTTATCTATTATTATTATTTTTTTAGACCAGTGTGTTCTCCATCCCGAAGGACTCGAAAGCTAGTTTCCTCAGGATCTGAACGAGAATAGGGCTGCTCGTTCCAGAGAGAAAAAGAAAGATGTGACGTCATGGGAAAGTGACAATTTTCACTTTCTCGACATCATGGGCATTTTGTCTTAGTCTCGAGGAAGCCTGCATGGCACCTTGTTCTCCTCCTCGTTTTTAATATATATCAATTAATCTGTTGTTATTTAAATATCAAGTTTCTTTTATGACTTACAGTACCAGGAGGTCAAAGATTTATTTCTGTTTCTTGAATTTTTGCCATGACTTTTCCAGTACCTCTGTTTGTTAATTACTTCCCTGACTTTTCCAGTATCTAGGGATCAATGAATCCACTTTTTCTCTGTTCTTTGAATTTTCTGTGACTTTTCCAGGACCTGGAGATAAGCGACTCAACTTCTTTCTTGTTCTTTGAGTTTCTTCATTGTATTTCCTGCCTGTGTATCTTTTTCTCCTTTTCTGTTCTTTGGGTATTTCCTTGACTTATCCGGTACATACAGGTTAGCATTTCCTACCTTGTTCCTTGAGCCTTTTCCACGACTTTTCCAGTACCTGGAAATCAGCAAAATTTATTTCTCATCCTTGTTCTTTGAGCCTTTTCATGTCTTTTCCAGTACCTGGAAGTCAACAAAATTTCTTTTTCGTACCCCCATGTTTTTTTTTCATGACTTTTGCAGTACCTGGAGATCAGCGATTTTTTTTTCATAAGCCTTCCCCACGACGTTTATAATACCTGGAGATCAACAAATGTTTTATTTTTCATTTTTCATTGAGCCTTATCCATGAATTTTTCAGTACCTAGAAGTTAGAAAATTTTCTTTTTCATATTCCTTTAGCTTTTCCCATGACTTCTCCAGTACCTGAAGGTCAGCGTATCAGTCTTTTTATTTTTCCATTTTCCTTAAGCTTTTCCCATGACTTTTATAGTACCTGGAGGTCAGCAAATCTTTTTTTTCTCCCTTTTTCCTTCTCCCTTTTTCATGACTTTTCCAGTACCTGGAGGTCAGCGTATCAGTCTTTTTATTTGTTCATTTTCCTTAAGCTTTTCCCATGACTTTTATAGTACCTGGAGGTCAGCAAATCTTTTTTTTTTCCTTCTCCCTTTTTCCTTCTCCCTTTTTCATGACTTTTCCAGTACCTGGAGGTCAGCAAGACTTCTTTCTCTTCTTTCTTGTTCTGTGAGCACAGGTCCTCCTCCGGTACCCAGTTCGGGGAAATTCCCGGCCAGGGGCGTCTTATTTCCACTCCGTTTGTCTCATCTTCTTTCTGTTGACGGTTTCCTTTCTTGGTTGACACAAGGTTCTATTTACCTCCTCTCCATCCTCCACTTCCGCATCCTCCTCTTCCTCCTCCTCCTCCTCCTCCTCCTTCTCCTTGTCAACCCCCTCCACTCTCACTACCTTCGTCTTCATCCTCATCCTTTTTTTTTTTTCTTTTTTCCTCGCCTTTTTTTCTCCTTTCCCTGCTGTTCTTCCTCCTCCTCTTCCTGCTTCTACTGTTCTTAGTTCTACAGGCCCTCTTCAGTTTCCTCCTCCCCTTTCTAAAACATTCTCTTCTTCCATACTCCTACATCTCTTTTTTCTCCTTCCTCCTTCCTCTTCGCCTCCTCCTTTTAATTTTCTTCCTAATATTCCTCATCCTTTCTTCATACTTCTGTTCTTCCTTTTTTTCTGTTAATGTTTTTCATTATTTTCTGTTGTTCCTCCTCCTCCTCCTCCTCCTCCCGTTCCCCTCTTCCTCTTAATATTTCTCATCCTCTTCTGTTCACCCTTCACCTGTTCTTCCTCCTCTTTCTGTTAAAGCTCCACATCCTCCTCCTTCCCCTCCTCCTCCTCCTCCTCCTCAATCCCGTCACTATATTCACTTTATAAGAAAACAGAACACTCTGAACTACAGTGCATGATATTACCTGGGCCTAAAAATCTATTTGTCATAAGTTCTTTGTTATTGTCGGTGTAATTGGCCTCGTTATCTCGTTCGCCATTGTCGTTAGTTTCCCGTCTCTGCTTGAACGGTAATTGCTCTCGGAAAAACAGGAAGTTCTGTTCTTCTGGGCTGTTCTTCTTGCGCTGCGCATGTTGTGCTGTCAGTATGCGTTATTGTCATCATATAATTGTCAATGAAGTGTTCTGGACCTCGAGTGCGGCCCCGGTGCTGGTATTCGGTCGTAGATTGGATTGTTCTTCTTCTTGATCCTTACTGAACGTTACCTCACAAGTATCTTTAATTTGTATTTTTTTTATTTATTTATCTATCTTTTTAAATTATTTGCTTAGTTATTTATTGATTTTTATTTGTTTAGCATTAATTCTATTTATCAATGTATTTATTGTTATTTATCTATTGATGGTTCAGGTCTATCATATGTGAAAGGAATTGAATATATTAAGTCTTGTTTTAAACTAATCTTCACGTCGCCTCAGGACGATCCTGCAGACATATCAAAACTTCGGAAACAAATATCTCCAAATTTTGACGTCTGATAACTTTGCCGAAGACAAGAGAAGCGTTCAGTTTGTCGAAAACAAAATGTTTCACGCTTGAATGGGAAGATCAAGGACGATTTTGATTATGTAAGAAGTTTAATCGTTAACTTGTTGTCCAGGTGATTTTAACCTAAGGGAAACAAAAACACCTGAAGGTGTTGGGCAATGTTCAGAAAGTGGTCAGGTGTTCATTTGAACCTCTCTCTCTCCTCTCATCTCTCTCTCTCTCTCTCTCTCTCTCTCTCTCTCTCTCTCTCTCTCTCTCTCTCTCTCTCTCTCTCTCTCTCTCTCTATCTCTCTCTATCTCTCTCTATCTCTCTCTATCTCTCTCTATCTCTGTCTCTCACTTTATCACTCTTTCACTCTCACTCCCACATTCTGTGTCTCACATTTTCTCGCTCTCGCTCTCTCTTTCTTTCGCTCTCTCTCTCTCTCTCTCTCTCTCTCTCTCTCTCTCTCTCTCTCTCTCTCTCTCTCTCTCTCTCTCTCTCTCTCTCTCTCTCTCTCTCTCTCTCTCTTTCTCTCTCTCTTTCGTTCTCTACTCCGTTTCTCTCTCTCTCTCTCTGTCTTTCTCTCGTTCTCTACTCCGTTTCTCTCTCTCTCTCTCTGTTATTGCGGCGTGTTGGGCTTCGATCTCGTCCCGTAATTCCAAAGAATCCGGTTTGATTTCCGATACCTCACCATTTGCCATAGCTATCGTTGCATATCAGGTAAAAGTGACTCTTTCGGCTGCAAATAAAGTCCTCCTGGTGGCACAAGCTCTTTTGATATCTATCTATCTATCTATCTATCTATCTATATATATATATATATATATATATATATATATATATATGTATATATATGTATATATATGTATATATAGTATCATTGATTTAAGTAATAATGATATTACTAATAGCACGTCACATGACAGACAAATTGGTGTTTTCTTTATGTAATTTATCAATCTGTTTTCTATTTACTTCTTTATTTGTGGGTAGTGATTAGTGCCCATGTTTCAGATTAATTATTAACTAATTAATTGTTCAATAATTACTCCAGGTTTATCGTACATAATACGAGTTTCAAATATCGTGCATATCCGTTAAATCCGTTAAAGTCGTTAAATAGGTTACGGCTTTTTTCAAGAAATCTGGTTTATATGGTAAAAAAAAAAAAATTCCATTCGTACGATATTTCTCAGTATCATTGTTTGAATTGTCACTTCATATGTGTTATTATATTTCCCTTTATTCATATTTTGTTTTTTTGTTTTTATTTCTATTTTCATTTTGTGTCGAAGTCTCATTACGGGCTAGATCTCTTAATGAGATGATATAAATGTTTATATTACTATGTTCTCGATATTCGGCAATTCCCCTTAGTAGGGGGAAAGTGCCTTTGGCATGTATGTACGTATATGTATGTATGTATATATGTGTGCATGTTTGTATATATGTATACATGTATGTATGTATGATTTTTGGTATATGTCAATAGGTAATTTAGTTGTCATAACCAAGGACTGAACGTGGGTCCAGGGAATATCACTGCATTAAATGGAGATCAAGAACATTCATTATTAATATGTCGTCACCTCATATTGACGATTTGTAGCAGTTCATATTTATAGTATGTATAACATTGATATGTATGTATGCATGCATGTATGTACGTATGCATGTTTGCGCGTGTATATGTATGTATGTATGCATGCAAGTTTGTATATATATGTGTGTACGTATTGTATGCATGTATGTATATACATATGTATACATATGTACGTATGGATATATGTGTACATATGTATGTTTATATGTATGTATGGATGTGTGTTTATATGTATTTATGTACATGTTTATGTATACTTGTATGTATGTACATATGTTTAAATATATGCATGTATGTGTGTATGCATGTATGTAGTCATGTATGTATATATGCATGTATACATTCTCTGAAGTTTCTCCTGGCTAGTATGAGTGTTAGATTCGAAAGGTAATCTAGACAGTGGTGTGCTTTTACGTCATTTAATCTTGCAAAAGAAGGAAGAAAATGTTTCCAAGTCCTTCAATGAAATAGACGCATATTGTAACACGGCAGAGTCCTCACAACTCACTGCATATCATAAAACAAAGACGAATAAAACACAAATTGCGAATAGATGGACGGGAACCATTTCTTCTTCGAATTACAGAATCTATTCTAAGAGAACTTGACACGTCTGTGGTTCCATCAGGTTAGAAGCGCTGGTGAAGTGGTAGTGGGAAAAATTAGTTAAGTTAGTTGAGCTAGTTAAGTAACTCAGCATGGTGGATATTTTAGTTTCATGTGTAACGCCCATAGTTCGTAGTAGGCATAGGATAAGGACAGAAACGCTGGTGAATTTTTTTTTTTTTTTTTTTTTATAATTCTCTGCCAGGTTTAAATGAATAGACTCCAAGTCGGTGGGATGGAGGTGACAGGGAAGGAAAAGTCTGATGGAGGGGGAGGAGGAGGAGGAGGAGGAGGAGGAGGAGGGAGGACGGGAGCGAGGTAGGAGGGCTTTGACAATGGTAAGGTTGTAGGGGAGAGAAGGATAGGGGGCTTGTAATGAAAAGATAAGATGGGTGCCTGCATGGAAGGGGGGATGAGAGAAAGCGTAGGGGGTTGGGGTGGAAGGGGGCTTAAAAAGGAGGCTGGGTGGCTGAGAACGGAAGGGTTTAGGGAGGCTGGTGGCTGGGAGGGAAGCGGCTGGGGGCTGTGGTAGACAGCCAACGACGGGGAAGAGCGGTGGAGAGAGGTGGGGGGGGGTTGTGGGAGATGAGGGTGGTAACATGTGTTGCCTCGGGAGACTGTGGGGGGGGGAGGAAGGGATAGCCGTTATTGGGGGAGAAAATTAGACTGAGAGAGGGAGAAGGCTTTAAGAGAAAAGAGGTTTGGGTGTTGGGGGGGATAGAGAAAGAGAGAGAGAGAGGGAGAGGGAGGAAGAGGTAACAGATGGGGAGAAGGATACAGGTCTGGGGGGAGGGGGGGAGGAGGAGAGGAAGCTGGTGGGAGAGAGTGAGTGAGTGAGGAAGAGAGGGAGTGAGGGAGGGAGGGAGGGAGGGAGGGAGGGAGGGAGGGAGGGAGGGAGGGAGGGAGGGAGGGAGGTGTGACCGGAGAGAGTCTGTTTTCAGTGCAGCTCCGAGCGCGGAGGTGAACACACTGGGTCGACTTGTTCCTTAGGCCCGAAATCAGATCCGTTGCGTCGTATTCCGTCGGAATCAGGAAAAGGGGGAGAGGGGGGTTTCTGGTTTCAGGACCCGACGCGCCCCTTCCTCGCTCCTGAAGGGGGCGGTGCGCCCGATGGAGGGAGGCGGGGTTGTTCTCGAAGGGGAATTGGGGTACCAGCGTCTACAGTGCAGGTGTACAGATGTGCAGTGCCTCGCTACAGTTACACGGGCACTGATGTCTTGAGGAGGCCAGTGGCAATTCGTCACTGCAACAGTGCCAATTGGCCACTGCACAGTGCCAAGTGCAGTTTCGTCCCCACCCCCTCCCCTCCCCCCCACCCCACCCCGCGTGGAACGGATCTGGATCCGAAGCTGCGTATCCTGTGTGCGCAGCTGGTCGTCCTTCTCCATCGTTACTATCTGCGTTACCAAGACGACAGCATCGTGTCTGAAATCAAGATTGTTACTTAAGTGTAAGAATAACGAAACGTCGAAGGAAAATTGAATAAGATGGAAGTTTGAGAGCAAGTGATTGATGAGTGACCATTCTATAGGAAAGAACATACACTCACGATCATGCACGCACGCACATGCACGCACACGTGTGTCCGTGCGCGCGTATACACACACACAATCACACACACACACACACACACACACACACACACACACACACACACACACACACACACACACACACACACACACACACACACACACACACACACACAAACTCACATCCACTTACCCACACACATACGCAGACACACATACACGCACACGCACGCACGCACACAAGCATGATAGTTGAAAGCCTGGCCAGTATGGAGCGATAAGGGTAGCCCGACATCAGCTCCTCTTATCTGGGTGTTCTGGTGATGCTAGATCCCGAGTCAGAATAGGAGCAACGTTAACATCGAATCGATTATGTATTGTGTAGTTCTCATATGTTCTAAGTCAGGATGGCTGACAAAAGAATAATAAAATAAGGTAAAATGAAATAAAATACTATAAAAGCTCATTAGTAGGGTGATCTACTTTTGCAAAATTTTGAAAATGTAAAACATATGTATCATATTTTTTATTGAAAGACAAAAAATAAACAAAATAAATTTAAAAAAATGTATATGCAATGAGTGATCTTCTTTTACAAGATTTTGAAAATGTAGAATATATATATTACTTTTTTAAATGAATGTCCAACACGGAGGAAATACATCTTTTAAAGAAACGAAGGAAAATATGTTGGAAATCTAGAACAGGTATGAATTATTTTGACTGAAAAGAAACGAAGAAGAAAAAAAAATGTAGATTATAATTACATTCAACTGAATAGTTTATGATTCTCAAACTTCAACGAATTACAAATTTTGATTATTTATTTATTTTTTATCTATTTATTTTTGGGAGGGAATCTTTAAGTAGATTGTTGCTACAGGGAATAATTTTGATAATGACAGATAATAAATATTTGCCAAGTTATAATGAACAGCTCACATGTCCACACTTCTGTAGAACCACACACAGGGCTTCCTGGTGTAGTGGGGCAGAAGCTGTCGATCACGAGTCCAACACATGATCCAAGCCCATGGTAGTGAAAAACACACACATACTATACACACACGCGCGCGCGCGCACACATTATATATATATATATATATATATATATATATACACACATACATATACCAAGGCTTTTTCCCCCTTCCAAGGGAGGTAGCCAAAAAGGGAAAGGCATAAAAACACTCCCACCCATTTCATCCCTAAATACACTCCACACCCCTCCCACCCTTCCTCTCATCTGAGCACCTCCTGGATGACGGGTCATCCCTGCACCCTGCCCACCGCCCTGGGTCAGAAGCAGTGTCGCAAGACACAGTACATCCACAGCAAGGCCGCTTCATTTAATCGGCGACCCCCCCTCTCCGTCCCCCTTTGCATATAAGGAGAGGACGGGGAGAAATCCCTTCGGGCTGCGTCAAAATTTACTCACACATACTACCCCACCCCCCACCCCCCGCCCATTCCTCCTCATGCAGTCACAACATCATCCATATACAACCATTCTCCACTCACCTCTGTCTTCCGTCCTCTCCCTTCCTTCCTCAACAGACATTCCCCTCTTCCCCAAAGCCCCCTTCACCCCATCCATCCACCTCATCCTAGGACGTCCCCTCATGTTCACTCCCTCCACATCTGCCTTCCATACCTCTTTTACTAGTCTTTCTTCACTCATTCTTTCCATGTGTCCAAACCATCCTAATATTCTTTCATCAACCCTATCTCCCAAATCCTTTTTCACCCCTGTTCTCCTCCTCACCTCCTCATTTCTCACTCTATCTAGCCTAGTAACCCCCACCATACTTCTCAGACACCTCATCTCAAACACATTCAAACTCCTTCTCTCTTCTTCTCTTATGTTCCACGTTTCTGCCCCATACAGTGCTGTTGGCACAATCACTCCTTCATACAGTCTCCTCTTCGCATCCATTCCCAAATGTCTATTTCTCATTACACTCTTTAAACCACCAAGGCATTTACTCGCTTCTCTCAATCTACATTCTACCTCCACCTTCACTCCACCTTTTCCTGCTACACTTGCACCCAAGTATCTAAAACTATCCACTTCCTCCAGTCGCTCTCCCTTAATGTTCACTTCCAGTCAACTGCCACTTTCACCCCTTGTACATCTCATCACCTTACTTTTACCCACATTTATCTTTAGCTTTCTTCTATCACATACTCTCCCAAACTCTGCCACCAGCTTCCTCAATCCCTCCTCTGACCCTGCCACAAGCGCAGTGTCGTCCGCAAACAACAGCTGGCTGACCTCCCACTTTTCTCCATTTTCTTTAACCATCTCCAATCCCTGACTCACTACCCTGGCATTCACCTCTCGCACCACCCCATCCATGTATAAGTTGAACAGCCAGGGCGACATAACGCATCCTTGACGAAGTCCCACCTTTACTTCAAACCACTCACTCTCTCCATTTCCAATCCTAACACATGCTCTACTACTCACATAAAAACTCTTGACAGCTCCCAAAAGCTTTCCTCCTATCCCATAAATCTGCATAACCTCCCACAGTGCCTTTCTGTCTACCCTATCATAAGCCTTTTCCAGATCCATAAAAGCCCAAAAAACATCCTTCCCCTTTCCTATAGCTTTCTCACATATCTGTCTTACCACAAAGATCTGATCTACACAACCTCTACCCGTCCTAAATCCACACTGTTCCTCACCAATTACTCCCTCTGTTCCTCTCCTAATCCTCTCAATTAAGATTCTCCCATAAGCCTTCCCTACTACACTCAACAGGCTAATCCCTCTGAAATTACTACATTCACACTTGTCCCCTTTTCCCTTATATATAGATATATAAGTATGTATATATATATATATATATATGTATATATAAATATGTATATATACATATATATATATATATATATATATATATATGTATATATGTATTTATATATATACACATATCAAATCTCAGTGGACACTCCTGTCCTCTTATGTACATCGCCGATAAAGGGTTATCCCTGTTCTCCGCCATACTGCTTGCTTCAAAGGCAATGCAGCGAGGCAGGGCCCGACAACTGGAGTTGGTTTACCCCCACCGATTCATTACGTGGCGATCCTCTACCCACACCCTATCCACTCAAAATACTTTGCGGATCAGATGAGAAGAATATCCCTTTGGGACGCTTCATCCTTTCATCTATTATCTCACATTCTTTCCTATGTTTTCCTCCCTCTCTTCCATGCTCGACAGACATTCCTCATAAACCCAAGGCCCTCTTCACCTCATCCGTCCACCTCTTTCTGTCCATCTTTCTATTCATCCGCTTATGGTTCCCATACTTTTTTTCTCTTCTTCATTCATTATTTCTTCATGACCAAACCACTTCAACGCTCTTTGACACTCATCTACCTGACGACTCTTTCTACCTCGGTTCTCTACCTTATCTCCACGTTTCTCACTGTATCTATTCTTGTAACACCCAACCATATTTTTCAAGTACTTAAACTAAAAAAACGCGATTCTTTCACTTTGCTTTCCTTATATTGCAAGCCTGTGCTTTATATAGTTCAGTGGTACATGAACATGCATATGTAAGGGGACAATCGCTTCTTTGTACAACCCTTTATAGTAACACATTTTATTTCACAAAGACATTTATTCGCCTTTTTCATAATTCATCTCCACTCTTGTGCCCTGGTGACGTCAACGGAAGCGTACTATTCTCATATTCTCTTAATTGTTGGTTCGAATCCCGCACTCTTCTCCGATTCCCAGTAGTGTTTTTTACCTGCTCCAACAGTTCGGACGCATAGGGAAAAGTTGATGGCTTCGGTCCTTAGCTACTCAGTGCCTCCTGGCGTAGGCTCTTCACCCTCTCCTCCACTCCTCCGTTCGCTGCCACATGAGACCCTAGAGACATAAAACTCTTCGCCTTCCACCAGGTTCTCACAATGGACGCTCACAAACAACCCAGCACAATCGTCACTTTACAGACTCGGTCACCTAATGCCTCAGTCTGTCCTCAAAATAAGACACAAAAAGACATTGTTTCCCGAGAACAAGAAGAAACGCATCTCCCACCTCCCATCAACCTCATCCACCAACTCCAAACCTCTGCGTTTACTTCCGGTGTCACACTACCCGGCGAGTTCATTTATCTTAATTAAATCACCTTGCGATAACCAGAACTTGATATGATGACCACCATCTCCCTATGGTTAAGATAATAACATAGCCTTTCGTGTTTAATGACTCTTAAGGGAGACTTTGCTGACAGTGTGACACCGGCCTTATTGCGCCATCCATATATATGTTCAACAAACGTGGCGATATCACGCAACCCATTAGTAATCAATATATATATATATATATATATATATATATATATATATATATATATATATATATATATATACACATACATACATACATGTTTTATCAACCACAATGCGCTTTAATTCAAAGCCATCAACATCGGACGAACCGTGGAGGCGCATGCAGAAAATGAAACGTGGTACGCCCGAGGACTCGAATTCATGCGGCGAGAGTGTTACCAGTGCCGTAATGACTAGACCAATACACCATCAAGAGGGATACCCATTCAGTGTTGTACATATATATATATATATATATATATATATATATATATATATATATATAGATATATATATGTGTGTGTGTGTGTGTGTGTGTGTGTGTGTGTGTGTGTGTGTGTGTGTATTATATATGTATATATATATAATATATATTTGTATATATGTGTGTGTGTGTGTCTGTGTGTGCGCAGTGTACCCTCGTATAGTACCTAAGTCATGTTGTTTGGGCTCGTAACCTTGAGATGGTCTTGTTCAAGGTCTTGGCTCGGCCGGGCTTTCTTCCTTGTAAATTACCCCCACTTGAAATTGGGACGACAGTCAAGGGGACACATCAAAGTTTTGAAATAGATTAGTCTCACATCTAGATCAGTGTCAGGCTAAGTATAGCCATGTCTTGTCAAGTCAGTTATCTTAAAAGGCTCACTTAATAACTCATAGCATGAACATATATTTACTTCCATCCATCTTGATATTAGGATGTACGTGTGCGTTTTTGTGTGTATATAGATAAATGTATATGCAACTGTGAATATAGATACGTATATATTGCATATACTGTATTTATATATATGTATATATGCAGATATATGTGTGTATGTATATACGTATGTTTTCTTTATTGTATCATATGTATTTCAAAAGTACGTACCCGTCTCTGTTTTGCATATGTCTGACTAAAAAATAGTTAAAAGTTTCGAAATTTTTCACTGCTTCAGAGCCTTTGCCAAAAGACTGAAAAGGTTGGAGGGTATGTGTGTGTGTGTGTGTGTGTGTGTGTGCGAGCGCGCTTGTGTGTGTGTGTGTGTGCGTGCGTGCGTACTTGTGTGTGTGTGTTTGTGTGTGTGCGTGCAAATGGCGAGGGTCACTGCATGATGGAAAGTTCAAGGGACAAAACAGGGTAGGAAAGTGGTGACATTTCTCTCTCTCTCTCTCTCTCTCTCTCTCTCTCTCTCTCTCTCTCTCTCTCTCTCTCTCTCTCTCTCTCTCTCTCTCTCTCTCTCACACACACACACACACACACACACACACACTCTCTCTCTCTCTCTCTCTCTCTCTCTCTCTCTCTCTCTCTCTCTCTCTCTCTCTCTCTCTCTCTCTCTCTCTCTCTCTCTCTCTCTCATACTGAATAAAATCATCACGAGGATTAAAATGGTATGGAATCACAAACAAGCGTCTCCTTAATGCCATGTTAGTTGACATTCTTTTACCCAGTTCAATACCGTGACGCCCAATCTACTGAATGGAATTGTCTGACATTAACCATGATTAAAATTGTTGAATACGTCACTATAGGATGGGGTGTCTATGATGTGTGTGTGTGCATGTGTGAATGTGTGTGTATGTGTGAGTATGTATACGTTCATATTCGTACTCACATATGCGCACAAATCTTAGGAAAAAGAAGCATTGTAGACCTAAGCTTCTTTCCTGTTGCGACATCATTAGCGGGTATTTTGGGAGCATTAACTAGCGCTTCTGTCCTCGGAGGCAATATCGCAGCAAAGAAATGAATGTTGCGTGACTCAGGTCCTTATGGGTATCGACTTCATAAAAGTCGATACATTGAAAATGGTTAGAGGCCATGGTACCAAAGGAAAGAAGTACATGTAGAGGAAATTAGGGTAATAAAAGGTAATGGGTAA
>NC_134777.1:125137650-125140150 GCF_046742065.1 Oratosquilla oratoria
ATATGTGTGTGTATATATATATATATATATATGTATATGTATATATAATCACCTGCCCCAGGCTATCAAAGGACACGAGGTATAGTGCCTCCTTCAGTCACAGCGAAGCGTCTCTAGGTGTGGGTGTTGATGACTCAAGATCTCACGGAGAAAATAACTAGAAGGTTAACGATGTGGAGCTTTCGGCTTCGATCTCGCCTCGATGTTATAAAGGCACTGGTTCGAATCCCCAGGGCACGGTTAAGCGCCTCACGGTGTATGCTCTTTAGGTTCAGGTAGAAGCTTTTGACGTCACTGTTTGTGACTGAAGTCACCATTGACGTCACTTTCTGTGACAACAATTGACGTCATTGTCTGGCTGATTCGTACATTTGACGTCATTGATTATGCCCGAAGTCACAACTGACGTCACAATGGACATCACCTTTTGTGACTAATATCTTAGCTGACTTCGTTGTTAGTGACTGAAATCATAATTGATATCATTGTCTGTGACTGATATCACAATTGACGTCACTTTTAGTGGCTGAAGTCAAAATTGACGTAATTTTCTGTGACTGATATCAGATTGGCGTCGTTTTTTGTGACGTCACAATTTACGTTATTTTTGTGATGTCATAGTTGACGTCATTGTCTTTGATATTACAATTGACGTCACCGTGGCTGAAGTTTCAGGCGCATGTTGCCCTGTTTCATCACGTCTCAGCTGACTGAAACTGTCTGCCTTTCGCTTGTGCAGGACCCAAAAAACAGCAGCATTAACAGTAAGAACAATGACAGCAACAACAACAATGTAAGACTTTTTTGAAATTTGTATAGACTCAGCCTTCTCTCACTCTTTCTCTTTATTTCTTTTCTCTCTCTCTCTCTCTCTCTCTCTCTCTCTCTCTCTCTCTCTCTCTCTCTCTCTCTCTCTCTCTCCTCATGACTGATTACAGACGATGTGACACTTCCATTTCCCGTTTTCTAAACGATTTGACCTTTCCGCTGCCGAGGGGGTGTGGGGGGGTAGACGGGGCTGCCATAAATGCGAATAGAATCGCTCGGTGGTAGTCATTTTCATTTTTTAGTGAAATGGAAGAAGAATGGAGGGTCCGTGATGGGATTGAAATAGAAAAAATGGATTGTACCTATCTCTCCATCAGCATATTATCAATTTCCTCTCCCGGCTCGGCAGTGTATCAAAAGCAATGTCCGTTCAGTATTGGAGCGGGTCAAAAAATACAGTGAAAAACACTAAAAACGTATTTCTCCACAATTGTAATTGCATTGTGTGTGTGCGCTTAAATGTATGTGAGCGCGCGCTTGTGTGTATGTACGAGCTTAAGAAATTATGATCTAATCTATTCAAGTGTATTATGTAATTCTGTTCCCTGAAAGCTATATATTGAATTTACTGGAACACATGGTGTTTCGTTCCGTAACATCAGTACTTGTTCTGTTCATTAATAAATGTGAAGCCATCAGCCTCGACTTGTTGATCGTTATGTCAACGAGCAACCACACTTGACCAGAGGTTCTCAATGTGGAATAGGAATCATCGATGTCCAATTAGTGTCGGTAGGGTTGTTACGTTCCTATAGAAACGAAAGTTATTATTTTTATTTTCTTAGATTCAGAAAGATATTTTATTATTTTTCTATTATTCAATGGCGACAGTAATAAAATGTATATAATGTATAAAATACACAGATACATAAAAATACACACACAAAAACGCAAACATGCATACACTCACAAACACACGAACACACACACACACACACACACACACACACACACACACACACACACACACACACACACACACACACACACACACACACACACACACACACACACACACACACACACACACACACACACACACACAGACACACACACACACGCGCGCGCGCTTACTTACTCAGTAAGTGTTTGTATATGTGTGTCTGTGTTTTTGTATATGTAGCTGTATTTCTGTATGCATGTGTACGTTCTGTACATTATGTATATCATTTAACACGCGCGCGCACGCCCGCGTACATGCACAAACATACAAATTAATAATGTCAACAGGTCCATTAAGGGACAAAAGAGAGACATTTCGTCAAATATAACCAGCGCTTCCATCCTGGGCGGCAGTGTCGCACCGAGGAAGTGGAGTCATAGGAAGGTAACAGAATGGAGGTACAGTAAAAGTTAAAAAAAAAAAAAAAAAAAAAAAAAAAAATCCCAAGTGGTGATTAGTCTTCGGTCACAAAAGAATGCCGCGTGACTTTGGTCCGTAGGGGTGCTACTAAAGTACCCAAAACAATGACTACATGAAGATGCAATGAATACTCCACACGGGTTATAGGGAACATGCTTCCTAGAGATTAGTATGAGTTGAAAACATATGAGAGGGGTTCAATATGCAGTTGATACGAATAGTCAATAGTCATTCCCCGGGGCATGAAGGGATGATGGGGGTGGGGAGGAAGGTCTCCCGTTGGAACTGTCTATTGAACTGTACATGAGT
>NC_134777.1:125152650-125160150 GCF_046742065.1 Oratosquilla oratoria
GGTATAATTTCATCATGCCATGGCGGGGATCGGGGATTCCCCTTTATCCGTGCGGGAGGTGTTGAGATCGGAAGGGCCGCGAATGAATTCTTATGTGTATGTAGTGTATATATATATATATATATATATATATATATATAAATATATATATATATATATACATATATATATATATATATATATATATATATATATATATGTGTGTGTGTGTGTGTGTGTGTGTGTGTGTGGATGTGTATGTGTGTGTTAACCTCTCCCGCCAAAAGTTTTCATGTGCACTGCATTTGTGTGATTGTGGCAGAGGCAAGCCGATTTTATCCAAGCACTGCAGTATTTTTATATATTCATTTATTCACTATTATAATATATTTATTCTATTTTATTTTTCGGGTGGTAATTCTAGCATTTGAACGTTTAGTTATCATATTGTAAAAATTCTATACAAGACGAGTTATTCTAAATGCAGTGATACAGACATATGACAATAGTCTTTATGAAATCTTTGGAGTTCTCTTAGGCCCAAAAAGAGGGGGGGCAAGGTTTGTATGGACGCTCCCCATCCCCCCATCCCCCATCCCCCAGAGGATGGTAACCAGTCATTCAATGCCTTTTCACTGCTGTAGGAGGGAAGTGTGGGGGAGGGAAACCCCGAGCTAGAATAGGGTCGCGACCATTTTCATACAGGGGTCCGCATGCCCTGCCCCTCGTCTGTGTAATAGAATCAGACAAATAAAATCGCTTGGCGCCCCTTCCGTACTGGGTGGTGCTTTTTCGTCTCCGAGAGAGAGAGAGAGAGAGAGAGAGAGAGAGAGAGAGAGAGAGAGAGAGAGAGAGAGAGAGAGGGAGGGGGGGGAAGTTCTGGAGGAGTACTCGGGTAGTGCATGTAGCTTTAGGGTGGTTTTGGGGGGTGAGTGCTGTCGGGCCGCCCTCGTAGAAGGCCGACCTTGGAACAGTCGAGCGGGACTCGGTGCCTCCGTTGCTGAAGTCAGCTTTAACGCTGAGTTCAGCTCTTGTGTGCGCGCGCGAGCTCTCCTCGCCCCCCTTCCCCCCTCCTCCTTCTCCCTCCTCCTCCCCCCTCCTCCCCCTCTCTGCACCTCATCTTCTCTACCTCACATCTCTCCATCTGCTCGAACATTGTTCCCACGCCTCCTTCGCATCCTCCTCCTCTTCCTCTTCCTTCGTATCCTCCTCCTCCTCCTCTCCCTCCTCCTCCTCCTCTCCCTCCTCCTCCTCCTCTCTCCCTCCTCCTCCTCCTCTCTCTCCTCCTCTCTCTCCTCCTCTTCCTTTGCCTCCACTTCAGCCTCCGTCTTCTGGTCTTCCTATGCTTCCCCCGCCTTCTCCTCATTTGCCTCATCCTCCTCCTTCTCCTCCTCCTCCACCTCGTACTCCTCCTTCACTTTCGCCTCCTTCTCCAACGCCTCCTTTTCCTCCTCCTACTATTCCGCCTTTACTCCCATCTCCTCTTTCTCCCCGTCATCCTCCTCCTCCTCCTCCTCCTCCTCTTTCTCCCATTGCTCCTCATCCTCCACCTCCACCTTCAATCATCCTCTTCCACCTCCAAGCCTCCATTTCATACCCTTCCACCGATCCTTCTCATTCGTCTCCACCAAAAAGCCTCCTCCTCCTCCTCCTCCTCCTCCTCCTCCTCCTCCTCCTCCTCCTCCTCCTCCTCCTCCTCCTCCTCCTCCTCCTCCTCCTCCTCCTCCTCCTCCTCCTGTACCTCTATACCTCCTAATTGCTCTCGTGCCTCTTATTGTCTGCTGCCTCTCGAAGCGACCTCGTATGACCCAATCTTCGTCTCTCCTTTTTTGAACCGATAACGTTCATTTCGTGACTCAAGTTCGCCCTCCAGTCGAGATCGGCAGCAACTCTTCCCTCGCATTGAAGGAGGAGGAAGATGGAAGGAGAGGTGGGGGGGGGTCACCGAGATGAATTAAATCACCTCCCGGTAGGCAGGGCAAAGGTGGCCCTAATCTAGGTACTTACCCTAGGGATCTAGGGCGCTACACTAGATCCCTACTTTGAGCCCAATTATAGGGTCCTATTCTAGGGTCCTACTCGAGTCCTACTCGGGCCTAGGTGGATCTTACTTGGGTCCTTCTTGGGTCATCCTCGGGCTTATTTGGGTCCTACTTGGGTTCCTTTGGTCCTTCTGGGGTCCTACTTGCGCCCAACTTGCGCTCAACTCGGGGCCTACTCGACTCTTACTCAGGTCTTACTCGGGATTTATTCGTACCCAACTCGGGCACTACTCGGTCCCTAATCGGATTCTACTCAACGCGGGTCCTACTCAGGTTTTATTTGTTCCCTAATGGGGCCCTACTTGGGGCCCACACGGAGCCTACTGGGGCTCTACTCAGGCCCTACTCGGGGCCTACTCGGGGCCTACTCGGGGCCTACTCAGAGCCTACTGGGGCTCTACTTAAGCCCTACTCGTGCCCTACTCGGGGCCCACCCAGAGCCTACTGGGGCTCTACTCAGGCCCTACTCGGGTACCTACTCAAAGCCTACTGGGGCTCTACTTAGGCCCTACTCGTACCCTACTCGGGGCCCACTCAGAGCCTACTGGGGCTCTACTCAGGCCCTACTCGGGGCCTACTCGGGGCCTACTCAGAGCCTGCTGGGCCTCTACTCAGGCCCTACTCGTAACCCTACTCGGAACTTACTCTTGGGCAAGCAGGTAATGTGAATCCTCGATCTCTGCGGAGTGTTGAGACGAGTCTAGTGACGGGAGGGTGGTAAAGAAGCAAGCTCTTGTTCAAATCTACGCCGAAAAAGATTCTCTGTTCGTAACTGCGGAAAAAAAAACCGACCCTCGCTCCGAGAGAACTCGTGCGTTCATATCGCTTTATGTGGCCTTGGCTGACTTTGGTTGACCTTGGTTGGCTTTGGCTGGGTGGCCTTGGCCGACCTTGGTTGATCTTGGCTGATCTTGGTTGGCCTTGGTTGGCCTTGGCTTACCTTCGTTGGTGTTGGCTGACCTTCGTTGGTCTTGCCTGACCTTGGTTGGCCTTGGCTGACCTTGGTTGGTCTTGGCTGACCTTGGTTGCTCTTGGCTGACCTTGGTTGGCCTTGGTTGGCCTTGGCTGACCTTAGCTGACCTTGGTTGGTCTTGGCTAGTCCTGGTTGGCCTTGGTTGACCTTGACTGGCCTTGGCTGACTGTCTGATCTTGGCTGATTTTAGTTAACTTTGGCTGACTTGGGCCACCCTTTGCTGACCTTGACTGGCCTTGGCTTACCTTGACTGGGTTTACTTGATCTTGGCTGACCTTTGATGTTGTGGGTGACCTTGCGTGGGGAGTGTGTTAGCTATGAAAGAGTATCAACATTAGTCATGGAACGGTTCGTCTAAGATGAATAGAATCACTTGGCGGCAACCAGAAAATAAAAAATATTATTATTTGAAAGGTGGTTAGTTGTCCTGTGCCGTGAGCCCTCAAGCAAATCTCTGTGGAAAGTGAGAAATGTTTTAGTGGAGTGAATGCGTTTTAGATCCATTAGCACTTAGGTGTATTTCTAACACACACACACACACACACACACACACACACACACACACACACACACACACACACACACACACACACACACACACACACACACACACACACGATTAAAGAAATATTAGTTACATTGATTAAACCAAAATTGAAATACGCAGCGACACTATGGTCACCCAGTACTAAAATGAATATAAGGAAACTAGAAAGAATACAGAGAGAAACGACAAAGTTGGCACCTGCTCTTTCCATAATAACATACGAACAAAGATTATCGAAACTGGAACTACCAACATTGGAACAGAGAAGAGATAGAGGTGATCTACTGACTATATTTAGAATCATGAAAGGAATGGAAATCCTTGATAGGAATGGCTTACTAAAAATGGAAAAAACAAAAGATCATGAAAAGAACCTCAAAAAGGATAACTATAGAAGAGATCGGAAAAAGAATAGCTTCCCACACAGAGTGCTGGATACCTGGAATAACTTAAATAAAGAAACAATGTGTGCAAATACTGTTCAAGATTTTAAGAAAAAACTTGATGCTGAGAGATACAAAGACGGGTCACCACGAGCATAGCTCCCTACCCGTGTAATACAACTAGGTAAATACAACTAGATAAATACACACACACACACACACATACACACACACACACACACACACACACACACACACACACACACACACACACACACACACACACACACACACACGCACACACACGCACACACACAACTCACAAGTAATATGGAACAAGGTCAGAAGGTAGAGACGGGACCCGATGACCATATATACTACAAGACAAATATAGAAAATGCTTCTACATAGGGAGAGAGCACGCGCGTGTGTGTGCACGTATGTATGTATTAGGTTGTTGAACTACACATCCTAGCAAGTGAATAGCTGTTTTGAACTCGAGCTGAACGCAGATTATCCTTTCAGTTTGCTTTGCTGAGGCCTTGTGAGTGGTATTCACTCGCAAGACAGATTAGATCTAATTTTTTATTTTATTTTATTCATTATTTATTTTATCTTTATTTTATTTTTTATGTCGGTCAGATCGCCCACATCGAGGCCTCGAACCGTTGATTTTGTTTATTGGTTCATGAACAACACCACCACGTCGGTTCTGGGGTGTGTGGCGGAAGCGAGGGATGGCTCTCTCATTCTTGTATAGGTCATTCGGTTAGTTAACACTATGGCACAGATGTCTCCCCCTCCCTGTCCCCCAATTAAACTAAATGGAATTACCCTTCGGAAGCCAGAACAAAGTCTTTCAAGCCTTAATGGAGGTGGAGACTAGAACAAGCCCAGATTAGGAAATAGGAGAGTAACACACACACACACACACACACACACACACACACACACACACACACACACACACACACACACACACACACACACACACACACACACACACACACACACACACATACACACACACATATAATATATATATATATGTGTGTGTGTGTGTGTGTGTTTTGTGTGTGTGTGCGCACGCGCGTGTGTGGTTGTGATTGTGGTGCTCTGCGGTTGTGTATTTTTCCTTTCCTCAGCCAACCGTGAAATGATTTTGAACTGTTGGCTTAAGTTGATTAATGGGAAAATGGAATCGACCCAGAAGCAGACAACCGTGATTTATATTTCGAGAGTTTAAGTTAAGTTAACCTGTTTCTGTTAACTTAACCTGCTTCTGTCTAGCCAGCCTATTTCTGTTAAATTAATTTGTTTCTTGTAAGTTAAGCTGATTCCGTTGAGTTAAGGTGTTTCTGTTATATCAACATTTCTCTGCTAAGTTAAACATCCTGTTATGTTAACCTTTTTCTATTAAGTTAACCTGCTTCTGTTAGGTTAACCTACTTCTGTGAAGAAAAATGTTAGGAGGTGTTTGGTGTTGGAGCGAAATCCACAAAGGCCAATCTAATAAGGATTAGTGGCTCAGTAACAAAGGACACGCACACACATACACACACGCGTGCGCGCGCACACACACACACACAGGCGCACACATACACATACACACACATACATACACATACACATACATACACATACACAAACACACATACATAAACACACACACACACACACACACACACACACACACACACACACACACACACACACACACACACACACACACACACACACACACACACACATTCATATACACACACACGCACACACAGACACACACCACACCACACACACACATACACACACATTACACACACACGCACGCGCGCGCACACACAGACACACACACAAACTATTCATCCACGTCAAAAAGGTGGGGTTTAAAATCGGGTGTTTAAAAAGGGGTATGATCTCCTAAAATGCGGTGGCGTTTCGAGGGGTGATTAAATTCGCGGGATTGATTGTCATGCTTGTGGAAATTATCTTTACTGTCGTGTTTATGTTTTAAAGGTGATATTCACCAAATTATATAAAAAAAATCTCTTATCGTCCTTTTTTGTACTCCAAATGCACCAGATAAATTAATTGTTCATCGCCAAATTAAATGCGCGCTGTTTCGTTTAATCGCGAAATTAAATGTACACACTTTTTTTCTGTGGTGGGGAATGTTGATTCAAACATTATTGTCTTCAGACTCGTGATAATTGGCACAAGATCAAAATTAACAATACAAAAAAGAAATAATAAATGAATAATGAATAATAATAAAAAAATAAAATGCGATAATGAATATATAAAAAATAATAATAAAATTTGTGGAGAGAATTAAATATGACCTTATCAGGATGCCAACCCCTTGGCGCCGTGCCAAGATAGAATGAATGTCAAAGTCAAGTCTGTCGACTGTTGCGCCTCCACGTGACGTCATATCGTTGCTCTTATTTATGATGTCATGTCGCTATCTTTGTGACGTCGTAGTGTTTGTTAACTTTGTGATATGTCGTTTATTTTTTCTCTCTGATGTATAATTAATTTTAATGGCGTCATTAATTAGATTCAGTGGAGTTTGTTATTGTTACTGTTATCATATAATTTCCTTTATAATGTCATATCGTTCATTCTGACGTCATACCGTTAGTTTTTCTTTATGAGGTGAACTAATCTGTTTTTGTTTTGAACATTAATTTGGTGTACGAAGAGTGGCAGAGTGGCACTTCTGAATGTGACACGGGTTGAAGACTGTGCTATTCATAGAACCACTCTTCGTAATGACAATAAGAAAATCTTAGATAAGATAAAGAAAACATAAATAACATCTAAGACAAACGAGGAGGAGGAGGAGAAGGAGGAGGAGAAAAAGATGTAACAAAAATAGACGAAGAAAAAAAAAAGGAACATAAGAGATAGAGCAGTATATGATAAAGTAGACGAAGGAGAGAAAGAAGAATTGAGAACTAGAAAGGAGAGGAGAAAAAGTTACCTACTTCACGACCATATCCTATTTCATCTTCAAATCCATAAAGCTGGATTATACTGTTTTGTGTGTGTCTCTGTTTTTATCAACAGAGGAAGATTATCCTCTTGTGTTACGCCTACAAGCACACACACACACACACACACACACACACACACACACACACACACACACACACACACACACACACACACACACACACACACACACACACACACACACACACACACACACACACAACTCGATGGCGCAGTTGGTAGAGTTCCCGGCTGCCACTACAGAGGTCCGGGTTTGAATCCCGCCCAAGGCTGAGACAATGTCAGTATCACTGCGCTGCGGGTTGTTACTCCAACTCTCGTGGGCCGGGAGTTGGGGTGTGTGTGCGTGTAAGGTCAAAGTATTACCCATAGATCAGTCATATATGAGCTCTTAGCTCTCCTCCGTGTGGGTAGTAGCTGTCGATCACGAGTCTAACATGTGATTCAAAGACCATGGTGGAACACACACACACACACACACACACACACACACACACACACACACACACACACACACACACACACACACACACACACACACACACACACACACACACA
>NC_134777.1:125167650-125182650 GCF_046742065.1 Oratosquilla oratoria
TCTCTCTCTCTCTCTCTCTCTCTCTCTCTCTCTCTCTCTCTCTCTCTCTCTCTCTCTCTCTCTCTCTCTTTCTCTCTCTCATTGGAAGTTAGTCTTCAATCACCAAACAATAAACAATTCTGCGTGATTCTGGTCTTTAGAGTGTCACTAAAGTTTCTAAAATATTGACTGTATAAAAGTTGTGTAGACAATACCTCATATGCGAGGTGTATGCATGGATATGTATATGTATATGTATATATATATATATATATATATATATATAGAGAGAGAGAGAGAGAGAGAGAGAGACATTTTGACAGGTTAACGTAATTGGGAGTAGGAAACAAAGGAGCTTTAGTCTGAGTTTACTCCTCACTTGTCAGAAACAAATTCAGACCAAGACTTCTTTGTTTTCTACTCCCACTTATACTGTACACACACACATACACACACACACACACACACACACACACACACACACACACACACACACACACACACACACACACACACACACACACACACACACACACACACATATATATATATATATATATATATATATATATATATATACATAGAGTTTGTGTGTGTGTGATTTTACAGAAGCATATATTAGTAAAGAATCAGGACTGAAAATATGTTTGTGTATTTATTTATTTTCTGTTTAGTAAAAAAAAATTGAAGTAACAAAATGCATTTATTTTTAATAGAGTGTACAGAATGCTTTTCATCCAATGGGTAGAATCTGGTCCCAGGAATAAGAACATAAGAATGAAGGAGAGTGCAAGAGACCATAGGGCATATACTAGGCAGTTCCATGTTCACTACCATCACTACTGTGAGTCCTGTCCTGTTGTCTTAATATGATGATCTTGTTTGCGTCACCCTTGTTAAAGCTTTTGATCCATTTGAACACCTCTATTAGATCACCCCGCTATTAGCATCTTCCCAGAGAGTGTAAGGTGCCTAAGCACGGCGCTGGATTGTACGCAAGGATAGAAACGCTGGTAAACTATATAATATTACAAACTATATCAATCTGTATACCAAAGGGCTTTCCCCCCTTATAAGGGGGGTCGCCAAGTCTAAAGGCACGTGCCCACTCCCACCCATTCCACTCCCACCTATTCCACTCCCACCCATTCCACTCCCATCTACTCCGCCTTTTCCTTCCTCTCATATTAGCTCCCCTATGGACTGTTGTGCCAAAATTCACTGAGAATATTTTTTATTGATGTATTGTCAGGCTCCTAAAAAATTGATATATTGTATCAAATGTACCAATGATAACACTACTGATCATCATTATTATTATTATAGTTATCATCATCATCATCATCATCATCATTATTATTATCATCATCATCATTAGGAGTAGGAGATGGAGGAGCCAAAGTAAGAGGGCGGGAGGGGGTTGAATGGGAGTGGAGTATGTGGGGATGGAATAGATGGGAGTGGATTTTATGTCTTTGTTGTTTGGCTACCTCCCTTGTAAGGGGGAAAAGCCTTTGGTATATGTATGTATTATCATTATTATTATTTCTAATAGTAGTAATATTATCATTATCATTGCTATCATTATCACTATTGTTATCATCAATGCTATCAGTGATATTTGTTATATGAGCAGTAAGAAATACTTCAGTCAAAATTTGTATATTCTAATATTTTCCATCAATTCCATATTTTCTCGTCGGAATCATATCAATTTTAGATCATTATCAATGTTAGATCATTATCATATTGAAATGAGGTTAGGAGGCCAGGTCTTTTTTAATGTGGACAGATCGTTGGTTGATAGCTAGAAGTAGTTGGTCTTTGAAGTTAAAAAGGTCGAACAATTGGTCCTAATACCTCATTTACTCTGCTTCAGACTGAAATGTAATGATTTGATTACTTGACATAATTTAATATTTACGTCAAAAAAATTCTTTATTTTTTTTTGCTCCTCGTAGTTTTGTTCAAACGTTATTTATATAACTTTTATTCAAACTTAACTATATGTTAAATTGGTTATTTTCACCTTTAATGCTTTCATATAAATATCATCAATCAATTATTATCAAGCTATGTAACTAGATTGCCTAAGTCTACACGAATCTTAAAATTAACATGTTTGGTTATTTATTTATATGTTATTTGTTATGTTCTGAACACTATTACATCGTCAGGAGGGCAAATTCGGATGTAGTCAACTCGGGTTCTCGATCTGGGCCACGTACTCTGACTTCGACCAAGAGCGATGTGAGAAGACCCTGAGGAACTCCGCTCTTAACGTTTCTCGAACTCGCTCGCGGCGTATGTTTGTCAAACTTCATTTGGCGTTTTGGCACAAATTTGGCAACTTTCACATATGTTCTATCTAATGCTGAACGATTTCTTTTGTGATGATAGAGGAACTGGTAAACTACATTTTACAACAGCAAGTGGTCTTTACCATGATAAGAGAATCCATAGTATTAATCATTGTCCTAATAAATTATGGTGATTAATATAATTTATTTATTTGTATATGTCTTTAGTGACGGGGAGGTTGATTGGACACCAAGGGTTATAAGCTATAGAAGGGAATTGGTCTAAAAAGTCTGGGTATTCCACTTTTAGACCACCCAGGGCCAATCATATGTCCAGATCTTGTTTTGCCTTGTCCTCCGTTTAGCCCAGAGAGTAATGTACTTAAATAGTTTGTTAAAGCTAGCGCCAGGCGATTTTATTCGGCTGGGGGGGGAGTCTTCAAGCTATACAGAGTCAATCAAGTCATAAGGCTTCATCAGTTTTTAAGCCAGAATTTTCGTTTCCTGCAACACGACATAATTCAGGATTATTGTCGTAGTGGACAGTGTCAAAGGCCTTCTGGAAAGTCGAGGTATACGAAATATCGTCATGAACATTATCATTTGTCAATTGGTCAAGCCCAGGAATTGGATCTTGGTCTGTCGCTCACTTGGCTTGTCTTGTCTTGGCTTGGCATGTCTTTGAAGTTAGTGTCCTAAGTTTTCTTTTGATTGGTGTTGGGTCATGTGGGTCTTCACTTTTCGGCTTCCTGCTCTTCCCTTCCTTCCCTCTACCTCCCTCTACCTCCCTCTACCTCCCTCCCTCCCTCTCTCTCTCTCTCTCTCTCTCTCTCTCTCTCTCTCTCTCTCTCTCTCTCTCTCTCTCTCTCTCTCTCTCTCTCTGTGTGTGTGTGTGTGTGTGTGTGTGTATATGTGTGTGTTCTTGCCTATCTGTGATGTGTAGTTAGCTTACCTATATTTTCATTATTTTCCTCATCTTCTTCACCTTCATCTTCATCCCCATCTTCTTCCTCCAGCTGTGTCTGTCATCGGCTCCAGAATGTTCTTCCATCTGCTTCTTTCACGGAAGACCTCCTCCTCCGCCTCCTCCTTTTCCTCCTCTTCTTCCTTCTTCTCCACCTTCTCTTACTTCTCTCCCTCCTCCTACTCCACCATCTCTTCCTCCTCCTCCTCCTCCTTCTCCAACTCTTCTTCCTTCTCTTCTTCCTCCTTTTTTTCCTCCTCCTCTTCCTCCTCTTCCTCCTACTCTTCCTCCTCTTCCTCCTCTTCCTCCTCTTCTTCTTCCTCCTCTTCTTCTTCCTCCTCTTCCTCTTCCTCCTCTTCTTTCTCCTCTTCCTCCTCTTCCTCCTCTTCCTCCTCTTCTTCTTCCTCCTTTTTTTCCTCCTCCTCTTCCTCCTCTTCCTCCTCTTCCTCCTCTTCTTCTTCCTCCTCTTCTTCCCCCTCTTCCTCTTCCCCCTCTTCTTTCTCCTCACCCAATTTCCTTCTCTTCTCCCTCCTCCTCCTCCTCCTCCTCCTCCTCCTCCTCCTCCTCCTCCTCCTCCAGACTCTCAGTGTTCGGCGAGTCATGTCTCCTGAAGACTTCTTGAACAGGCTCTTTCCATCTCTTTCTTAGTATTTCTCTTGGCCTCTTCTTCTTCTTCTCTCTCCTCTTTTTATTTATCTTTTTTTCTCTTCTTCCTCTTGCTCTTCCCCCTCTTTTTCATTCTCTTTTTCTTCTGCTTTTTCTTTTTCTTCTTTTTCTGCTTTTTTCGTTTTTCTTCTTCTTCTTCTTATCTTTTCTCTTCTTCCTCTTCTTCTTCTGCTTCTAACAAGAACTCTCTCGCATCCTTCTCCTCAACCACTCTTCCCAATTGTCCTCCACCATTGGGGGGAAAAAAATCTTGATCAATTCGTGAGCTTTTGATTGCTCCAACATACTCAGGAACAAAATTGACTCGCTGCGTTTTCTATCCTTATACCTTATCATTTTACGTTAAAAGTTATGTTATACGTTCGACATCTAGATATATTTCCTTTTGCTGGCAGCCATAAGTGAGTATCATTATCTGTAATTCATTATGATACAAGCGTATTGGAACACTGCGTGTGTCACCATTTCTGTGTGTGTGTGTGTGTGTGTGTGTGTGTGTGTGTGTGTGTGTGTGTGTGTGTGTGTGTGTGTGTGTGTGTGTGTGTATTCACTTGGTCTTTCACTTGGTCTTTGGATCACGTGTTGGACTCGTGATCGACAGCTATTTCCCTCCTGGAAGAGAGCTCAGAGCTCGTAGGTCCGATCTATGGGTAATGCTATGACCTTGCACACACACACACCCCCAACTCCCCGCCCACGAGAGTTGGAGTAACACCCCTCAGCGCTGCGATACCGATATTATTTCAGCCCCGGGCGAGAGTCGAACCCGGACCTCCGTAGTGGCAGGCCAGAGTTCTAACCACAGCGCCATGAGAGGTGTGTGTGTGTGTGTGTGTGTGTGTGTGTGTGTGTGTGTGTGTGTGTGTGTGTGTGTGTGTGTGTGTGTCCACGCGCGGTTTATCGGATATTGATTGAATGCTTACCGGCACACATGCAATTGTCGATTTAAAAAAATGAAAAAGAAAAAATGAAAAAGAAAAAATCTAAACATTTGGTACATCACGGAAGTGGATATATTTTCATCATCGAGCTGAGAAAGAACCACTGGCCAATGAGACTATTCACGACATGAATAGTAGTGGACCCCGGGGAGGAGGACAATTGCCCTCCTTTGCCGAGCGGGGGGTTCGCGCGGGGGGAACAAACGCCCCCATTTCCTCCCCCCCAAGTGCTTGGGGGAGAACATTGGGCACATGGTATTGGGGCATTAAGGCTCATTATTGCCAATCATACAACTTAATCATCGTCCTTATGACTTATGTAACATAGGAATACTCATACCCTGTACTCCTGTGTGTGTGTGTGTGTGTGTGTGTGTGTGTGTGTGTGTGTGTGTGTGTGTGTGTGTGTGTGTGTGTGTGTGTCTGTGTGTGTGTGTGTGTGTGTGTGTGTGTGTATGTGTATGTGTGTGTGTAATTACCTAGTTGTATTTTACGGGAAGGGGAGCTATGCTCGTGATGACCCGTTTTTGTATCTCATAGGATCAAGTTTGTTCTTAAATTCTTGTATTGTGTTTTAAGAATAAACTTGATCTTGCGAGATACAAAAACGGGTCACCACCAGCATAGCTTCCTTCCCCCTAAAATACAACTAGGTATGTGTGTGTGTGTGTGTGTGCGTGTGTGTGTGTGTGTGTGTGTGTGTGTGTGTGTGCGTGCGTGCGTGCGTTCGTGTGCGTGTGTGCGTGCGTTCGTGTGCGTGAGCACAGTTCTGGGACTCTATACTCAAATATTTGTGGAGTATTGGTTTTATTGAGTGGCACTGTGCCTCCATAGTGCCACAGTGCCACCTTGGCTCTGGATAATTGGTTTATATTTCCTTCCTTGACTTTGCCTCTGTTATGAAACAATGTTCATTTAATTATGTCCCTCACGTCATGTGTACGTTCGTATTATTGTCCTTCTTCCCCTTCTTCTCATTTTCTTATTGTTATTATTATTATTCTCTTTTTTATAATAATAACAATAATAATAATAACAATAATAATAATAATAACAATAATAATGATAACAACAACATGTAATGTGGGGACGGAGAGGGGGGGTCGCCGATTTAATGAAGCGGCCTTGCTGTGGATGTGCTGTGTCTTGCGACACTGTTTCTGACCCAGGGCAGTGTACAAGGTGCAGGGATGACCCGTCATCCAGGAGGTGCTCAGATAAGAGGGAGGGCGGAGGGGTGTGGAGTGTATTCAGGGATGGAATGGGTGGAAATGATTTTATGCCTTTCCCTTTTTGGCTACCTCCCTTGTAAAGGGGAAAAAGCCTTGGTATATGAATGTATGATGTATTATTATTATTATCATCATTACTGTTATTATTGTTATTATCATTATTATAATTGCTATCATTATTATTATTGTTATTATTATTATTATTGTTATTATCATTATTATTATTATTATTATTATTATTATTATTATTATTATTATTATTATTATTATTATTATTATTATTATCATTATCATTATTATCATTACTGTTATTTTTAACCTAACCTAACCTAACCCAACTTCTGGTATTCAACACTTTCCAGATGTCAGGACTAGTTTTTCCGACTACCTTAAAAAGTGTGGATTTTTTTTTTTTAAATTCTGAATTTCAGAGGGAACCATCTGGGTGGTTGAATTTGGTGCCCTGGGAGAGGAAAGCGTACAGCGTGTGTGTTTGCTTTGGTGTGTGTGAGTGCATGAACGTGTTTAAGTGTTTGGATTTATGTATATTTGCATATTTGCTCGTGCCTGTAAAGGTCATATTTACATGTTTTCGTGCTCGATTTTCACCTTAAGTGACCCAGAAATTACCGTGGACACAAATAGAAGGGCTTGGCGGTGAAAAAAAAAATGTATATAAATAAATTAAAATACAATTGTATTAGGTACGTTTAGATTTTGTTGATAAAGGATTTGGATGTATGTGCCTTAGTGCGTGCGTGCGTGCGTGCGCGTTTGAGTATGTCCTTGACTCGGCGGGCAATTCCAACATGCATAGATTTGCCGCTGTGACGCGTGACGTGGCGTGTGATGTACCGGCCGAAGCATCAATGGATTGTGATTGGTTCGTGGCGTCGAGTGGGGAGTGAGTGGGTAGAACCACTTCCCCCAATCCTCCCCTCCTCTTCATTTTCTCTTCTACTCCTTCCCCCCTCCTCCTACTCTTCCTCCTCCTCTTCCTCCTCCCCCTTCCCCCCCTCTCTAGCCCGTCACCGATTTCCCTTTTTTTTTAATGAGGAGCCTCACGTAAAATATATTAATTAGGTAATAAACCTAATTATGTTATAGCTTGGCTAACACGCTCCTCACCCCCTTAACGAGCCAACAAACGACCCCGTAATTGGCTATCCCCACTTCAGGTCCGTTTAAGAATACATCACAATTTTGGGGCTTCCCTTTTTTTTGGGGGGGGGGATTGTTTTGAAAATATGGGTGAGAATGATATTGGGTGGGGGTGGTCCACTTGTTAAACAGAGGTTGAACCAATCTGGGGGAAGTTTAGGGTAAGGTTTCATTGTTGGGGTGGAGTTGGGGGGGGTGTTCAGGTACCCTGGGGAGAGGGGGGACGGGGGGTGTCTATGGGGTAGTGGGCGTGTTGCAAAAAGTTAGAAAACTGTATCGACCGCCCACATCAAGGAACCGTTTCCTTCTCTTTCTCTCTCTCTCTCTCTCTCTCTCTCTCTCTCTCTCTCTCTCTCTCTCTCTCTGTTTTTTTTTTTTTTTTTTTTTAATTAATCGCAAAGAGTCTTGAGACCTCGCCTTCTCACTTCCTCTTTGATAAGTGGTTGCAGTCTCAAGTTCTTGTAGGAAGGAACCAATCAAAGATCAGAGGCCTCAAAGCCTTTTCCAGCCACTACAGGCTTTGCTATCAAGTATGAGTTTGGGTCAAGGTTATGAGGAGGGTGATGGGGAGGGTGTGGTTTGGGGTACACATACAACTCTGTGTGTGTGTGTGTGTGTGTGTGTGTGTGTGTGTGTGTGTGTGTGTGTGTGTGTGTGTGTGTGTATGTATATTTATGGATACATATACGATTTAAGATACCATAGGTACATCAACATCCTATACTGAAGTTGTTATTTTTCGTAGCTAGGCGCCTCCCGGGTTGAGCACGTTATTTACAAATCACTACAAAATACAAATGGAGGTTGTTGATCGACTATAACGTCGAGATTAAACCAAATTACGTTGTTGGGATTGAATGGGCGACCAACAGGGGAATCGGTTGCAGATTTGCTTGTTTGTGCTTGGAATCGGCAACACTGACGACACTCTTGTACTTGTGACCAAACCTTAGGATTATAGATTAGCTTAGGTCACAGTTTTACATCATGTTGGGATGATACATACCAATGTGTTTTTCCACCTTTATAAGGGGGTGGCTGTACCGAAGCCTACCCCCTACATCATATCCCTCCCATTCGTTGCCCATACCTTCTCACATTAGCACCTCGTGCATAAAGGGTCATCCCCCATCCCGCCTCATTGCTCGGGTCAGAGCGAATGTAGTAATACTTACCCCGTTTATCTAAACTTGGCGGAATTTTTATTTCACTGACGTTGTTAGCGAGCTGACGTGTAATTCAGAGCCTTGATTGGATTCCAGTTTTTTAATTAATTCATTTTTCTATATTAGTATACACAAGTCGTCAGCGGTCTTATACGGTTAATATGATTTGTAGTTCTTAATAAATTCACGCCAGATGATGAATAGAAACACAATTGGAGATTTCTAATTAACCGCCCTCATTACCGAGGACGGGGGTGTTACGGAGGTGAATAAAATCGTCAGACGACATCAGATGAAATAAAAGGAAAAGAACAGAATAGTGTAGTTGTCTCTTTACATTTTATGTCAATGTGCTGGTGGATTACATAAGGACATAAGTATGGAATATACTGCAAGAGACCATACGGCGTTTTATTAGGCAGTTCCATGTCCCTTCCCATAAAGTTATCTAACCTTCTCTTAAAACAACCAATTGTTTCAGCTCCCACTACCTGGTTACTAAGTCTATTCCATTCGTTAACTGCCCTATTGGTAAATAATTTCTTGACTTTTACCTTATTAAACCTTCCGTACATAGTTGTCCTTCATACCCTTATAAATCTGTACAATATATATAAATCTGTATAATCTCATTTTCTCGCTTGATAACGTGTCGAACTCGTATATAGATGGTCGTGAGTTCGATTCCTGGGACCCATTGCGTTGTTCTCGGGTTTATTACCGATACCCCTGGCCAGGCGGGGAGGCGAATCAAAACCGGCCTAAAAAATAGAGCGGCTTGCTACCAGGGGTTTCCCACTTCCCACTTCGTGGGAGTGAGGATATTGAGTTCGAATCACTGGAATTTTCTCACGGGAACGTGTGTTTTCGCGTGTGATTATTTCCCGCTGATTAATTAATTATACCAGGACAAATAAGCGCATGGATATTGAAATTTTCATTTTGGGAATGGAGGGTGTGTATGGGGGGATGGGGGAGGAAAGGGGAGGGGACAGGGCCAAACGCGGGAGGTGTCACTGGTCAGGACATCAATATCAGGGTCTTTGGGGAGAGCCTTCGGAAACTTGGCACGTCTTCAATAAGCTTCGTCGATAAGGCCTCCAGAGGCAAGACCTCTCCTTCGTTGACCTCTCCAGCAGACTAAAACTTCGCTGACTCTCTTCCCGCTCGAGAGGCCCTCCCCTCCCCTCCCCTCCCCTCCCCTCCCCTCCCCTCCTCCCAAGAGCGGCTTTAGAGTGTGCCTGGGGGGGAGGGGAGAGGGAGTGCAGGTCCCCCCCAATTCCAGAGGGCAAAAGGATATTTGCTCAACTTCGTATCCAGTGGAATGTAAGTGGATGAACATTAAAGAAGAGCCATTCATTAGTGTGACATTTCGATGTGCCAAGGTTGGCCTTGGTGAGCTTAGTGCCCCCTCGCCAGCCAAGAATTCTATATTTATCAAAAACATTCATAAAATCACTAAGACATCTTTGTCGTCAACAGTCATGACTTATGTCAAGTTCTCAGTATTCTGGAGTTCTGTATTTATTAACAAATTATCAACCAAAGGTTTCCGAGATGTCTTTCTACGATATTTGGCACTAGTTTCTTGTCTACGGTTCCCTTCAAGGTTAGAAATGCTTACCTGCTGTCTAAGCCACCACATTACCCCTAGTACTCGGATAGCCAGGTCAAGTTGACGTCACTGGCAACGGTTCGAGTCCTGAAGTGTTCTTGGCAAGGCTTTCATTACTGAATCACACTCGAGTCTTTGTTCGTGTCTTTAGGTGGCACAGTGCCACCCAGTGCCAAGTTCTCTCGTCTTTTGTTTAAAAATGTATCCTCTCGGAGAGGTAAGAGTGATCCGGGTGGGGGTGGGGGGATTGGGGGGTGGGAGGAGGTCAGGGGAGGTGTCATTGACGGGGGGAAAGGGGTCTCAGAGTACTCCCCTCTCCATATCTTCCCTCTCTCCCTCCTCTTCCCCATCTCCCCCCTCTCCCCCATCTTCCCCATGTCCCCCCTCTCCCTATCTCCCCTTCCCCCTTCCCCCTATCTCCCCTTCCCCCTTCCCCCTATCTCCCCTTCCCCCTCTCCCCCTCTCCTTCATCTACCCCATCTCCCTCTCTACCCCTTCTCACCTCCTCTACCCCTTCTCCCTCCTCTACCCCTTCTCCCTTCTCTACCCCTTCTCCCTTCTCTACCCCTTCTCCCTTCTCTACCCCTTCTCCCTCCTCTTCCCCTTCTCCCTCCTCTTCCCCTTCTCCCTCCTCTTCCCCTTCTCCCTCCTCTCTCCCTCCCTCCTCTTCCCCCTCCTCTCTCCCTCCCTCCTCTTCCCCTCCCTCCTCTTCCCCCTCCCTCCTCTTCCCCCTCCCTCCTCTTCCCCCTCCCTCCTCTTCCCCTCCCTCCTCTTCCCCCTCCCTCCTCTTCCCCTCCCTCCTCTTCCCCTCCCTCCTCTTCCCCCTCCTCTCTTTTCCTCCTTTCCCTCTTCTTCCTCCTCTCCCTCTTCTTCCTCCTCTCCCTCTTCTTCCTCCTCTCCCTCTTCTTCCTCCTCTCCCTCTTCTTCCTCCTCTCCCCCTCTCCCCCTTTCCCTCTCCCTCTTCTCCCCCATATCCCTCTTTTCCCCCATATCCCTCTTTCCCCCCATGTCCCTCCTCTTTCCCTTCTCCCTCCTCTTCCCCTTCTCCCTCCTCTTCCCCCTCTCCCTCTTCTTCCCCCTCCCTCTTCTCCCCCTCCCTCTTCTCCCCCCCTTCCGCCTCTCCTCCCTCTGTTCCCTTTGTTTACATTACTGTCGATGAGGTGTTGGCGGCGCTGCCTGGAATCGGATGAGGAGGTCTGCTGGAATCAGAAATGTTGAGAGATCCAGTCCTTGGCTGCCGAAACGCATTTCATCCAAAGAGGGAGGGAGGAGGCGGAGGAGGAGAGGAAAGAGGGGGAGGAGGAGGAGGAGGAGAGAGGCGAGTGGGCGGAGAGGCAGGAGAAAGATGAGGGGGAGAGGAGAGAGGAGAAGGAGTATGGGAGAGTAAAGAGGAGGAGGCGGAGGAGAGAGGCGAGTTGGCGGAGAGGCAGGAGGAAGATGAGGGGGAGAGGAGGTAAGAGAAGGAGTATAGGAGAGGGAGGAGGAGGAGGAGGAGAGAGGCGAGTTGGTGGAGAGGCAGGAAGAAGATGAGGAGGAGAGGAAGGAAGAGAAGGAGTATGAGAGAGAAGAGTTGGAGGAGAGGTAGGAGGAGGGAAAGAGGAAGATTGGGAGTAAGAGAGAGGGAAACTGATGGAGAGGCAGGAGGAAGAGGTGAGGGAAGAGGAAGAGGAGGAGGAGGAGGAGGAGGAGGAGGAGGATGGGGAGAGGAAGGTAGAATATGGCTAGGAGAAAGAGGAGCTTATTGGAAGGGAAGAGGAAGGGAAGGAGGATAGGGAGTTGGGAAAGAGGAATAGGAAGAGGAGGAGGAGGAGGATGGGGAGAGGAAGGTAGAATATGGTTAGGAGAGAGAGGAGCTGATGGGAGGGCAAGAGGAATGGAAGGAGGATAGGGAGTTGGGGAGGAAGAAGAGGAGGAGGAGGATAGGATTAGGGGATGGAGGGGCTCGGTGGTTGGGTGGGGAGGGCTTTCATCCGTGCTGGATTGCTTCACCCATGGGCTACATTGTGTGCCGGTTCTGACAGGCTCCTGTCCGTAATAACTCTCACGGTTTCTAGCTCTCACAGCATCTTGCTCTCACGGTGTCTTACGCTCGCTCCAGGATTCTTATTCTCGCGAGGGCTTGGTCTCCCGATTTCACAATCTCACGGTTTATTAAAGTAACGATTTTTACTCTCACGGGTTCTAAATATCATAGTTTACTCTCATGGTTTCTAACCATGAACATTTCTCACATTTTCTTGTTCTGACGGTTTCTTACTCACGGTTTTTTATATCGGGTTTTCTCTCACAGTTTCTTGCTCTCACGGTTTTTTACTCTTGTGGTTTAACATTCTCACGATTTATTACTCTCGCGGTTCTTTTATATCACGGGTTCTCACACTCATGGGTTCTTACACTCACAGGTTCTTATTATCACAGTTTCTTACTCTCACGGGTTCTTACTCTCACATGTTCTTACTCTCATAGTTTATTACTCTCACGGGTTCTTACTTTCATAGTTTCGTATTCTCACGAGTTCTTACTCTCATAGTTTCTTACTCTCACGGTTTCTTACTCTCACGGGTTCTTTCTTACTCTCACGGGTTCAGGCGTGCCTTGCCCGGATAAAAAGGACGGGAATGGCAGCAGGTACCGGCAGTCCGCCTTTATTCGTGTGGCGCAATTTATTTATTTATTTATTTTTATTTACTTGTTTAGTTATTTCTATTTATTAATTTGTTCTGGCTGAAACGTAATACACAACGCTGGCATGCCTTTCGGCCCATAACCAGATCGAATGCAAAAATGAATAGATGACTGTATAAATGAATAAACAAATAAATAAATAGTGAAATGTATAAATGAATTGATACGAGTATATACACAAAATAGAAACATAAGTGAATAAATAAATTAAAAACAAAAAGTTAATACTTAAATAGATAGAAGAATATTTTAAATTGATTAAACAGACAAATAAAGTAGACGAAGAAAAATAAATGAAAGAAAGAAATGGTTTTGTGTTCAAATGATTTTTTTAAATTTCGAATCGCATTGCATTCAATGGCCTCAGGTTCCATTCATCGACGACAAAGCTATCCATAATATTTCACCCCATTTCTAGGTTGAATGTACGATTGAGACCCTTATATGTCTTCCTGTTAGAATTTAGTTTGAAAATATTTTCATTTTCTGGTGTTATCGATTCCTATTGAAATACTGTAGAATTGTATTAAGTTTCCTTTTCAGTCTTAGTTTTATTATTATTATCATTATTATTATTATTATTATTATTGTAATCATAATTTATCATCATAATTATTATGATTATTGTAATTGTTATTATTATCATCATTATCATTATTATATACACAGTATATATTCTAATCATGAAAATAGGTTCAATTGTCTGTAAGCGGTTTCCGTATGATTTGTTCTTCACATGTGGCATGAGCTTTGTGGCACGACGCTGTATCTCCAATCTATCAATGTCTTTAATGAGATCTGGGGTCCTTATAGAAACAGCAAGTCTGAGCGGACCAGTTGATGACACCTCTTTTTTATTTGATTTGATTTATTATTATTTGTTTTCTGTCAAAATATGACACTACCAATCCCACTATCCTATTTGCTTGTTCTAAGGCACGAATTAAATACTTAGTCGTTTCAAGGTCGTCACTTACGCTAAGATCATCTGCACTGTACACTTCAGTTAATTTGTGTTTTGATAAGTGTACATTTACTTGGGTTCAATTACACTGACCAATCCACTAGTTTGTCTGAATCATTTCAAGTATACAACTGACTCTAATCATTATTTTCTAGTCCACACAACTTAGTATCATCAGGAAATTTAAAGACGGTAGACTTAAGCCCACAATCAACGTCACTGATGTATACAGTGACAAATATTGGCCCAAGAACAGATGCCTGAGGAACTCCACTCGTCACAACTCCCTTTCTAGAAGTTTTATCACTTAGAAGAACATATTGATTACGATTGTTCAACTAGTTTCTAAACTAGCTCAGAAAGCAACATAATATTCTATGCAAAGCAAAATTTAATCTCTTCTTCATAACATTGTCAAAAGCGTTTTCAAAGTCATATTCATATTCAATATAATCCTTTTATCGTAGTTTCAGTTGTCTAAGTTTTAACATTCTAGAATGTGTCATGTAATATTGTATATGTCTGAAGCTGTGCTGGCTTTCGATTATTAGATAGTTACTTTCTAAACGTCATTCTATGCAGTAGGTTCTTGGAAAACAATTCTTTTAATGGAGTACATATTCTTTTGTTTAGCACTGTTATCTGTGGCACTGCAAGATGCATTATATCCTCTTCTATGTTCTCCTCTGAGCAGGATGAAATCAATCATGGTGCTGAGTTCAGCCTTGGGGACAGTATTTCAGTGATGCTGTTTAGAAGTGAGATCATTGATCCGGTGCCACTTACATAGTCCTCTAAAGGCATATGTACGTGCGCATACATACAAATACAAGCACGCACATACATACAGATACATACACACACACGTACATACACACACACGTACATACACACACACGTACATACACACACACGTACATGCACACACACACACACACACACACACACACACACACACACACACACACACACACACACACACACACACACACACACACACACACACATATATATATATATATATATATATATATATACATACAGAAAAAATGCCAGTACATATCCACATAGCACACATACATGTGTACAGACTGTGTGCACAGCCCGCAAACAGGCCCTCAGTTACCAGTGACCTGAAAAGATGGCAAGAAATTCCATCGTGTTTGGAACAAATTATTGCCAGTGCCTCTGGCTCTGTTGTGACGTCGTAAACAGGCTTCAATGGCAAGTGCCATCCTGTGTCGAACCTCAGTGGCACTCCCTGGAATGGCGAACAATGCCAAAGGGTGCCAAACAAGGGTGATATAATTGTCCTCAACTGTGTTTA
>NC_134777.1:125190150-125200150 GCF_046742065.1 Oratosquilla oratoria
AAGCTAGCCTAACCTAGCCTAAGGTAACCTAAGCTAATCTAACCTAGCCTAATCTAATCAGGTGGCACCGGATGCCAGACCTCGAGGGGCAGTCGACCTCGGGTGCCACGGGGACTCGAGGACGAGGTGCGGAGGAGAGCCTCATTCCCTGACCTAACCGAACCTTACAAGGAACTCCACCTTGGGTGGGAAGAGATTCATATGGAGGAAGGGGGATTTATTTATTTTTTTTAAGAACGTATATTTCGAAACCGGGTGGGAGAGACACTGAACTCCTGCCAAGTCAAAAAAGAAAAAAAAAAAATGAACGAGGGTAGGGGAGGATTGAGGATAACTAAATCATCGCTGGACTCGAAAAAACCACTCTTTCTATGGATTGTGATTTACCAGCTCTTCTAGCCGTGTATACAACTTCGATCCCCAGCAACTACGCCATTTACCAGCACTGGCCCCAGGGCCTGGCTGCCCCCATCCCTTTCTGGCCCCCCCCCTCTCTCCCCCCCGGGGTCAGGGGAGTGGGTGGAGGGGGGTGGAACCCTTTGTCAGTCAGGCCTGTGGCCTTTGTACTCCATAGAAACTATTTCATCCTTTGTTCGTTCGGCCGGACCCGGTTCGAGCCGAACAGTTTTTGAGTTCGACAGATCTCTTGGGCAGAAGTTGGCACCCCTTCCTCTCCCATTCCCACATGCGGGTACAC
This sequence comes from Oratosquilla oratoria, assembly GCF_046742065.1. Classification (NCBI taxonomy): domain Eukaryota; kingdom Metazoa; phylum Arthropoda; class Malacostraca; order Stomatopoda; family Squillidae; genus Oratosquilla; species Oratosquilla oratoria. The sequence continues at coordinate 125,190,848 of NC_134777.1, forward strand.
CACTGCACCGCCCAGTACACTCAAATTCACTCCTGGGTACTACATAGGCTGACTATTGCGAGACGAGTGTTTACAAGTATTATTATATTGAATATCTTAAGATACGAGTAAGTTTAAGATGTGGAAAATGTTTCTCAGGTCGTAACGAGTAAGCTTACGATGTACGTATTTCTCAGGTCGTAAGTTTACGATACGTGAGTTTATACTATAGATGGGACGATTCCGATAGGAGTATCGATACTGGTCTAAACATCCGATTACGATACCAATCTGATTCCGACGACTTTAATGATTGTAATACATGGTTATTTTCAGGCCCTACAGATGGTTTGGGAAATAAGTATTTCACTAAAAACATTTATTAATCATCGGAATCGGAAGTTAAGAGAAGTATCGGGACTCGTATCGGAATCGTTAAAAAATCTGGGATCGTCCCATTACGAGTTTATACGTTAATACCTTAAAATAGTCGTAACCAGCTGTACAGGAGCTAATTACCTCTTCCTCCCTGCCCCAATCCTTTCTCTTCTTTCCCTCCTCCCTTCTTTCCTCCTCCCTCCTCCCTCCTCCCTCCTCCCTCCTCCCCCTCCTCCCTCCTCCCCCTCCTCCCTCTCTTCTTCTCCCTCCCTCCTCCCTCCCTTCTCCTCCCTTCCTTCTCCTCCTCCCTCCCTCCTCCCTTATCCCTCCTACCTCCTCCCTCCTCCCTCCTACCTCCTCCCTCCTACCTCTTACCTCTTCTCTCGTACCTCTTCCCTCCTACTCCCTCCCTCCTCCCATTTCTCCCTCCTTTCCCAATCCTCTGGAAGACCGAGAAGGGATTTGACACAAAAGCCGACAAGGCATCGCCGAGGAGGGAGGGAGGGAGGGAGGGAGGGAGGAAGGCGAAACTCAAACAGAGGAAGAAATGCACCGGAAGAGGGTTGGGGGGAGGAGGGAGAGAGGGAGGGGGGGAGGTTACTGTGGTCGGGAATTATAAGAGGGCGGAATGGAGGAGGAGGAGGAGGAAGAGAAGTAGGAGGAAAGAAAGGATGAAAGAGGAGATGGAGGAGGTGGAGGAAAAGGGAGAGGAGGAGGAGGTAGAGTTGTATTTCGTCACCGGTAACCAGCGCTTCTGTCCTATTGTTTTCGTTGTCATAGAAACAGTAAAGGAGAAGGAAAATAGCTGAAAGGAGGGAGAGTAGATTTCAAAAGTGATTATTTTCTTAAGACGAATCACCAATCGTAAAAGAACGGTGTGCGACTCTGGTCAGTAGGGGTGCCACTAGAGTAGCTGAATTATCAACTACGTGAAACTTGTGCCATCATCAGTACGCCCATCTGGGTAAGAGAAGGAAGAGGAAAAGTAGAGGAGTAAGAGGAGGTAGAAGAGAAAGAAGAGGATCCTGACAAAGGAAGAAGGACAAAAAAGATGAGGGAGAGTCTGGGTGGAGAGGAAGAGCGGGGAGAGGGAGAGAGGCGAAGGAGAGGAAGGAAGGAAGGAAGGAAGACAGAGGGCAAATTGGTCTGACAGTGTCGTGAGCGAAGCGAGAGAAAGAAGAAGAAACAAAAATGGAAGAAGATAGAAAAGAGTAAGATCACACACACAAAGGGGAGAGAGAGAGATATGGGGAGAGCAAAGATCACATGCACAGAGGAGAGAAAGACAGACAGAGAGAGAGAGAGAGAGAGATGGGGAGAGCAAAAATCACACACACAAAGGAGAAAGAGAGAGAGAGAGAGAGAGAGAGAGATGAGGAGAGCAAAGATCACACACACAAAGGAGAGAAAGAGAGAGACAAAGAGAGAGAGAGAGATAGATGGGGAGAGCATTGAAAGGAGGTTCTAAGGAATTGAAAGGAGGTTCTAAGCAATTGAAAGGAGGTTCTAAGCAATTGAGAATAAAAACAATTACCTACAATTGTTCTCAGAATTTTACAATCATTGCCTCGTTTATCGGCAATCAGTGTCACGCTTCTCACAATGAGAATCACACTGGTCTGCCGTCAGCGACTCACTAGACACAATCATTAATGCACAATTACAGTCGTTGTGACACAAACCTTACAATCCTTGTGTCACGTTGGTGTACATTTGTCTCTAATGGGTATTACGTTTGTTCATAATTGATGTCACACTGTTCATGAACACTCGTTAACCGTTGTCACACTATGCGGCCTCGCCGGACGCTGACAGATTATTGGCAAAATTGATTAAATTGATGAAAATCACCTGGCGATAGTCGGAACTTGATGACCACCAACTTCCCTGGTTAAGATACTATCATAAGCTTCCGTGTCTAATGACTCCTCTTAATTAAGGGAGATTTTGCTGTCGCCAAAGACAAGCCGGAACGGCGGCGCCGGACAGTGTGACACCGGGAATATTGACCCACAATCATCCTGCAATGACCTGTTTCCCCATTCCCTACGCAACTATAGGTCAATGACTGTAAAATGACCTCAGTTGTAGTGGATATTATTTTTTTTCAAGTCTATGACATGTGTTCATAAGAGCCTCAAGTCCCATCCAGAGGAGTATACAAAGACATAGTGTCTGTAGACATGAAAGAGAATATTGTTTTCGGCGATTGATTCACCGACGATTGTCTGTAAAGACCGGTGGTTTTCAACCTGGGGGCTATGGGGGCCCTAGGGACACCCCAAGGGAGCCATGGCAAGAGTTAGTGGTGGGGTCATGGGGGTCATGGGCTGATTTTGCAAATTATACATTTCTGTATAACGTGAGGAGTTTGAAAAAATATCTAAAAAATGCAGAACTCCTCTGGCAGAAGATAAATTACGACACACGGCGGAGCCACACGAATGTTGAGAATTTATGAAAGGAGGGAATGGAGTGAGAAAGGATGAGAATCTTTAGTAAAAACAGAGGCAGTGAGTGGGTGAGTCTGTTAACAATATTCTCTTTCGTGTCTGCAAACACTATATGCTCGTTTTTACGAGGATTTCGGTTTTCTTTGAGTGAATAAGAAACATGATTCATAGACCAAAACTTATAATAATAGCCACGAAGACGTATACATAATTTATAAAAAGAAAAGTAAATCACCAATTCATATGTTTAATAACTGCAGTACACAATAGTAGAAAATCATAATTTCATGTGGAGAATTTGTCGCTAACTTGTAACCACGAATCCACAAAATAACTAAATCTTTTAAGATCTGATTAACAAAGGTGTTCGTACTTTGTGAGAAACAACCCGAGGTGATAAAGGAGAAAATTAAGGTGAGAGAGCAGAAATGAAGGAGAGTAGCGAAAAAAAGGAGTTTTCAATCACAAAATAATACTGGCCCATATGACTGTCATTGTATACTTGCGTATACACAAGAAAGGTATTGAAAGCCTTTTTATATAAAAAGAAAATACAATGTATTTGCGATATATAATGTTAAAATCATTTTTATGACAAAAACACAATGCATTTTTCGATATATAAAAGTCTCGCACAAGCTCTGTGTACATCAGTTTATGCTGAGTTTTTAGGTGCGGTCTGGCGATGCTTTGACCTACTGATCCTCTTGTTGTCACAGAATTGTATTAATATCAAGTGTAACGTTATGATACAATTGAGGATGCATCACTAAAGTTGATGAAATATTGAGCGCATAAAACGCGTGCTGTGAGTGCACCAGGTGTGGTATATTGGAAGCCTTGGGCAAATGATGGTATTCAACCCCTCCCTCCCCCACCACCACCCGAGAACAAGAGGAGGAGGAGGAAGAGGAGGAGGAGGAGGAGGAGGAGGAAGGGAGGGAAGAAAGATGAAGATTTGCGAAGCGAGTGGGTAGGCTAGGTGAAGAGAAATGGGGAGTTGGAGGAGATGGAGGAGGAGGAGGAGAAGGAGGAGATGGAGGAGATGGAGGATGAGGAAAAGGAGGAGTAGGTGCAGGTGCAGATAAAGGGCAAAAATGTGAAGTAGGAGGAGGAAGAGGATATGAAGAAAAGGAGGAGAAAGAGGAGGAAGATAAGAGGAGGCAGGAGATGGAGTAGGAGGATGAGGAGGAGAATAGGAAGAGGACATGGAGAAGAAGGAATAGGAGATAACGAGAGAGAGTATAAGAAGATGAAATAGGAGAATGAACAGGAGAAGTAGTAGATGTGAGAGGAGGAAGAGGAAGAGGAAGGAAAGTTGGAAGAAGGGTGTTCGGCAAGTGAAGGAAGGTGAGTGGGAGGAGAAGGAGGAGGGGAGGAAGAGGAGGAGGAAGAGGAGGGGGTTGAAGGGCTTATGAAGTGGATGTCATTTGACGGAAAGGACACAATGGGGGCGATTTTGGAAAAGTTGAACACAACAGCTCTCTCTCCGTCTCGCTCTCTCTCTCCTCTCTCTCTCTCTCTCTCTCTCTCTCTCTCTCTCTCTCTCTCTCTCTCTCTCTCTCTCTCTCTCTCTCTCTCTCTCTCTCTCTCTCTCACCTCTCTCTCTCTCTCTCTCTCTCTCTCTCTCTCTCTCTCTCTCTCTCTCTCTCTCTCTCTCTCTCTCTCTCTCTCTCTCTCTCTCTCTCTCTCTCTCTCTCTGTCTGTCCCTCTCTCTCTCTCTCTCTCTCTCTCTCTCTCTCTCTCTCTCTCTCTCTCTCTCTCTCTCTCTCTCTCTCTCTCTCTCTCTCTCTCTCTCTCTCTCTCTCTCTCTCTCTCTCTCTCTCTCTCTCTCTCTCTCTCTCTCTCTCTCTCTCTCTCTCTCTCTCTCTCTCTCTCTCTCTCTCTCTCGTGGAACTTTACCCTAAAAACGATTTACAGAGAAATCCTGTAGCTGCCGCCAGATAATTTTATTAATACAGAAAGACACCTTACCCCTCCCTCTCTTCTTAGGGAAGATAAGAGAAGAGTTCAAACTTTTTCTTATAAAATATACGGGAGGGTGGGGGGGCAGGGGGGGGGGGCGATATGCCCCGTTGACTGGAATGAATGTGGAAAGATTTCGAAAGTTCAGGAAAGAAACGCCAGAAATTTATGGAGGAAAAAAATATTTCTTGAACAAAGTCTTTTACTCTGAGGAAATAGAACCAAAGAGCCAGGTTGGAATGAGAGAATTTGATTTTATTATTATTATTGTTATTATTATAAATATTATTATCATTTCACTATTATTATTATTATTATTATTATTATTATTATTATTATTATTATTATTATTATTATTATTAGTAGTAGTAGTAGTAGTAGTAGTAGTAGTAGTAGTAGTAGTAGTAGTAGTAGTAGTAGTAGTAGTAGTAGTAGTAGTAGTAGTAGTATTAGTAGTATTCATTATTAGTATTACTTTTTGTTTAGGTCTTGATTCTTTCACAAACCCCTTCACCCCGTGGTCCTTCTTCCTCACCCCATCAACCCCGGCACCTCTACGCTTGATAAAATCATCTGGTGCACACCATAAAATATATATATAAGAAGGGTATTGGACTTTCACGGGTTATCGAGTGTTTTTTCAATTTATAATTTATTTCATTTATTTCATCTTACTGTATTTGTTTATTTACTTTGTTTATTTACTTTATTTATTCATGTGTTTATTAGTTTATCTATCTATTTCTGACTTGCTATGGACCAAAAGGTCTTTTACGATGTGTGGATCATTCAAACTCCTTGATTCTGAATATAATCACTCGACGACGCTTAACCTGATTTTCCTTTTGAAATCTATATCGGTGTGTGTGTGTGTGTGTGTGTGTGTGTGTGTGTGTGTGTGTGTGTGTGTGTGTGTGTTTGCGCGTGTGTGTGTGTGTGTGTGTGTGTGTGTTTGTGTGTGTGTGATATTTGCAAAGTGACAAATAAAATCGCCTGGCGGCAGCCAGAATGGAGAGGCAAAGTGGCACCAAGGACGTAAGGAATTCGAAATTGTTTGAAGGGGAAGAGGCGTTTGGAGTTGTGAAGGTGGGGGGGGGAGGAAAAAATGGGGTAGGGGAGGGAGGGAGGTAGGGAGGAAGAGGAGGAATAGGGAGGTGGGGGATGGGGAGGAGGAAGATGAGGATAGAAGAGGAGTAAGAAGAATAGGGAGTAGGAGGAGGAGGAGGAGGGAGAAAGAAAGAGGTGAGAAGAACGTATGAGGAGGAGGAGGAGGGAGGGAAGGAGAATGGGGAAGAGGAGAAGGAAGAAGAATGTAGATGATAAAGGGGGAAGGCGGAGAGGGAAGAGAAGATGGTGATAGAGAGGTTTAGCAATGTTTAGAGAAGAACTGAAAGAAGAGGAGGAAGAGGAAAGGAGGAAGAGAAGTAAATGTAGATTAAGTATGGAAATGAATTGAAGGAGAAAGATCGTGAGGAGAGGAGGAAGAGAGGAGGAAAGAGGTAGAACAGGGAAATGCAAATTAAAAAATAGACAGGATATTGAAAGAGAAACACAGAGAGAGAAGGAAGAGAGACTGAGAGGAAGAGAGGGAGGTCATGATCTCTTTGTTGGAGAAGTAAGGAGAGAGGAGAATGAAAAAGAGGAAGAGGAGGAGCGGGAAGAGACGAGGAGGAGGAATATTAGGGGGAGGAGAAAGAGAGGAAAAGGAGGGAGAGACAAGAGAGGAAGAGGAGGAGGAAGGGAAGGGTGAAGATAGAGAGGAAAAGGAGGGAGAGGAAAAAGAGGAGGAGAAGGAGGAAAAAGGAGAATTGAAGCAAAAGTAATATAGAGAAGAATTGGGATATAAATTGGAGGAGGAGGAGGGGCGGAGGAAGAGGAGGAGGAGGAGTGCATCTAGAAGATTGCCTCGAGTTGTAGAAGAGAAAATAGAGAAATGAACGATGATACGGATCTTGAGAAAAGAAAAGAAACAGAGAAAAAGGGGAACAAGGAAAGAAAGAAAGAAAAAGGATTAAGAAAAGGTTAACTGGGAAACAGGAACAAATAACGGAAAGGGAAACGAACAAGAGGAGGAGGAGGAGGAAGAGGAGGAGGAGGAGGAAGAGGAGAAGGAGAGGGGCGACGGGAAGGTATAGTTAGAGGAGAAGGAAGAGGAGGAGGAGGAGGACAGTCCTGTCTGAACGCGAGAAATGTAGAGTCCAAATGGAGGACCAGTGAGGAGGAGGAGGAGGAAGAGGAAGAGGTGGAGGAAGATGTAATGGTGTTGGTGGAGCAGTATTTGTGTTTGACTGAGGAATGGGAGGAGGAGGAGGAGGAGGGAGAGGAGAAGCTCCTAAAGAGGGAGTGTTTTGTCAGCAACATCCAGCGCTTCTAACCTTGGTGACAATATCGGATGTTTTTTTTTTTTTTTAAGTTTTAGAGGAGGTGGAGGGTGAGGTGGTGAGGTGGCAGTGCGCCAGGCGTATTGTGTTCAGGTCGTCGTGGGGGGGGGGTAGGCATTGCAGTTGCTATTAGAAACGGCACTCTGATCCCAAAGACATTACCTGAGAGAGAGAGAGAGAGAGAGAGAGAGAGAGAGAGAGAGAGAGAGAGAGAGAGAGAGAGAGAGAGAGAGAGAGAGAGAGAGAGAGACGAGGGAGAAGGGAGAGAGAGTAGGGAGGGAGAGAGAGAGGGAGGAAGGAGAGGGGATGTCAGGATTAAGGGCCGAAAAGAAAAACAGTAACACATTAAGCCGATAGAAAATGGGGAGCGGGTGAGACCCAAAAGAAAACGGAATGTGAAAAGAAAGAATAAAAGGTAACTGGAAAAAAATGGTGCCAGGGGGAGGAGGAGGAGGAGGAGGAGGAGGACGAAGAGGAGGAGGAGGAAGAGGAAGCGGAGTAGAAAGGGAAAGAGGAGTATGGGTGGAAGAAGGTGAAAGAGAGGCGAAGGAGGAAGAAGAGAAAGGGAAAAGGAGGACAAAGAGAATAAGAGGAAGAGAAAGGGAGGAGAGAAGAAAAAGAGGAATAGGAGGAGGAGAAAGAGGACAAGGAGAAGAAGAGGAAAAAGAGAACGGGGAAGAAAGAAAGAGGAGGAGGAGAAAGAGAAGAGGAGGAAGAACAGAAAGAGGACAAGGAGGAAAAAGAGAACAGGACAGAAAGAGATAGGAGGTGGAGGAAGAGAACGGGGCAGGAGGAGAAAGGAGAAGAAAGAGGAGGAGGAGGAGGAGGAGGAGGAGAAAAGAGAAAGAGGAGGACAAGAAGAAGAGGAGGAGGAAGAGAATGGGACAGAAGGAGAGAGGGGGAAAAGGAAGAGGAGGAGGAGGAGGAGGAATAAATATGTCGACAGGAGAACAAGGCTGTGGCGTGTCCCTCGTATAAGGGGAGGTCGCGAAAATATACCGAACATGGGAGAAGGAGGGGGGGAGGGGGAGGGGGGAGTAGGATGTCGGGATAAACAAAGGGAGCCTGGACACTGGAGGGGAGAGGAAGGGAGAAGGAGAGGAGGTGAGGGAAGGAGGGGGAGAGGAGGTGAGGGAGGGGGAGAGGAGGGGAGGGGAGGGAGGGGGAGAGGAGAAGAGGGAGGGGCTTCCAGTTTAGAGAGACCAGATGTTAGGAGGGAGGGAGGGAGGGAGGAAGGCTCGGGTGATGGAGAACAGCAAAGTGATGCTGTGGGTTGCTCACTGTTGGGGAAGGAAGAAGTGAAGTGGAGGACCTGGGGAAGGAGGAGGGGAGGAGGGAGTTGGGGGGAATGGGAAGGGTAACGAGGGAGGAAGGGACGGATGAAGGAAAGATTTGGTAATGTCAGAAGAAAGAAGGGAAGAAAAGAGAGAGAGAGAGAGAGAGGAAGAGAAAGGAGGAAGAAGAAAATGAAGAAGAAGGCGGTAGATCCAAGAGGAGGACAAAAGAAGGAAAAGGGAGAAAAGGGGAATAAAACGAGAAAAAGAAAAAGTAAAAAAGTAGGCCTAAGGCAAGAAGAAGAGGGGAGGAGGAGGAGGAGGAAGAGGTGGTGGTGGTGGTGGTGGTGGTTGCTGGCAGTCATGATGCTTACAGGTTGAAAGAAGTGTGTGTGATAGAAAACCGAGGGTTATTCAGGAGGAGGAGGATGGGAGGTTGAAAGGAACAAGATAATGATTCGGAAGAAGAGGAGAGTTTGAAGAAGGGAAGTAAATGATGGAATGGAAGAGGAAGAGGAGGAGGAAGGGGAGGCGTACGAGAAATTTGAGAGGGTAGACTAGGAAGAAGAGGAAGATAGGAAGAGCGGAAGGAGGAAGAGGAGGATGAAGAGCATAAGGAAGAGGACTAGAAAGAGTAGGAGGAGGAAGAGGATACTGATGATGATGATATGGAGGAGGAAGAGGAGGAGAAGCTGAGACTGAGGAGGAGACGAACAAGGAGGAAGAGAAGGAGGAGGAGGCTAAAGGCGTGGAAGACAATAAGGTGAGGTGGAGGTGGAGGTGTGGGAAGGGGGAGGGGGGAGGTGGGAGGTGGAGGGGGGTTGCTGATTCAAAGCAGCGAAGGATTGGCTGCCGTGCCCCCTGGGAAGACCC
>NC_134777.1:125207650-125210150 GCF_046742065.1 Oratosquilla oratoria
TACCTCCCTTGAAAAGGGGAAAAAGCCTTGGTATATGTATGTATGTATGTATGTGTTTTATTTGATAGAAACAGGATTTTTGTCCAGAAACAAACCATTTTATTGCAAAAGGACAAGGAAGTTTTACATATGTTGTATATATATATATATATATATACATACATATATATATATATATATATATGTATATATATATACTTATGTATATATATATATATATATATACTTATGTATATATATATATATATACTTATGTATATATATATGTATATATATAAATGTATATATATATATATACACACATATATATATATATATATATATATATATATATGTATATAGACATTGTGACAAGTATTTGTAAGGGGATGGAGGAAAACACAGTTTTTGTTACAAGTTTATTTCAGGCCCAGTTCTGCATCCGAACATGATCCGTGTCTTTCATCCGCCTTCACACACAAACACACAGCCACGTACATAGACACACACACACACACACACACACACACACACACACACACACACACACACACACACACACACACACACACACACACACACACATTTCCAAAACTGTCCTCGCTCTTAATATCTTGACCTGAATAAAATCAACTGACGCCTACCAGAAAAATGCTAAAACTCCTCTAGTGCCAGTTAATATTAACCTGGTGTAGTTAGCCCTAACCCTATTATGAAAGATCTTCGTCTTACAACGTTAGTGTCATTCATGTACAAAGAACAGAAAACGTTAATATTGTAATGGAGGCTTTCAGGCTTAGGAAGCTTATGAATCCCAGGAAAGGGGGTTAGTTAATCGTACACCCTGAGGTTATTAATCCCAAGTTAATCTTGTTGGGGAAGAATGAGAGAGAGGGAAAATGAAAATAATTGAAATTGAATTCTCTAGTGCCTGACGCGCTCGCTAGAGTAACGGGTTTGACTCACTGGCACTCGACGTTCTAGATGCCAGTCCCACTGTGTGTTTGTGTGTGTGTGTGTGTGTGTGTGTGTGTGTGTGTGTGTGTGTGTGTGTGTGTGTCGGTGTGTGTGTGTGTGTGAATGGAATCTACGTTTTTGGTGTGTACATTCTTGTACACAAACAATAAAAACACACGCCAATATGTATGTGTGTGTGTATTCATATACATATGTATATGTTATATGTATATATATATATAATTGTGTGTGTGTGTGTGTGTGTGTGTGTGTGTGTGTGTGTGTGTGTGTGTGTGTGTGTGTGTGTGTGTGTGTGTGTGTGTGTGTGTGTGCGCATGTGAATTTTGAGTCCATACAAAAAACGTCCCTTGCACTTTGATTCTATGAAGCTCGTTGCTAGTCTCGATCGTGGCTGCAAAGAATTAAAATTGAAAAGTTAATGTGGTTGATAAGATAAATTATATATGTATATATATATATATATATATATATATATATATATATATAATACATACACATGAGTGGAAGAGTGGTGAGGTAAACACCCAAAACCGTTGGAATTTTATTACTAATGTTTCATACTAAAGGGACTTCCTCAAAGTGTATACAAACAATTCATTGACGGCTTATATACTCCCAGCTTGTCCCGTTCCTCCACGATGAAAGTCACTCCTACTACACTTCCGCCCAGCTTGGTGAAGAATCATGCTGCTCGCTGTCCTTGCAAAATTGATAAATCCATCTCGATGGTCGCTGCATGGGTCAAATCGATGTATGTTGCCTCACTTATCCTTCTCTCATTTTTTGATAGTCCTCTATGGAGAACCTCTCTCTTCTCTCACTGTGGTAGGTGGCCAAAGCTGTCTAGGTAGACCACTAACGAATTTGAGGTCCGGTGGGCTCTGACGTCGCTTTTGTGCTCATATGTCCATCTATTGATCCCTCTCCCAGTTTGTCCGTAATAATTAACGGGGCAGCTTTTATACAGTAGTTTGCGAACTAAGCTGTTCTCTTCCGTTCCAGCCTGTCTTGGACCCTGTACCAAAAGCAAATTTCAGACCTGCCGTGGTGACAAACTGTCCCATTTGGCTCGAGAGTTTAGAGTTGGGGACGGACAAAAACCCTCCGCTGTCAACATTGTCCTCTCCATTCTTGTCTCTTCTGTTACTTATTTTCAAGGCCTTTTACTTTAGTCTGTGTATTAACCCTTTTGGAGTGCAGAGTTTTTTAAAAGCATCATATATGTAGAATATGTAGTGTATTTGCTCCTGGAGGAATTCCTCACTGCATATTCGGTAAACTGTCTTCGGAAGAAACCTGTGATAATTCCACTCATGATTTTGTCATTGAAGGCAGAGTATTAGTGCACGACTTCGTCTTTTGTTCGTGATTTTTCTTGTGGACTGAGAATGAGGTCTTATTACCTTTTACTCCATATCACCGTGTCCGGGAAGGCCAGTCTATTAATTTACCCGTGTTCTACCTATGAACTGGATATCCTGTTATATTCCGTTTAACCTATTCAGCTTTACATTATGGCTGTTTTTTCTAGGGGCGATGACAA
>NC_134777.1:125215150-125222650 GCF_046742065.1 Oratosquilla oratoria
ACAGCGATACCGAAATTATTTCAGCCCTGGGCGGGATTCAAACCCGGACCTCCGTAGTGGCAGCCGGGAACTCTACCAATTGTGTGTGTGTGTGTGTGTGTGTGTGTGTGTGTGTGTGTGTGTGTGTGTGTGTGTGTGTGTGTGTGTGTGTGTGTGTGTGTGTGTGTGTGTGTGTGTGTATGTGTGTGTATGTGTGTGTATGTGTGTGTTTATGTGTATGTGTGTTTGTGTGTGTGTGTTCCATTGATGAAGAAGCTCCCCCTTATTTTTTTCATCCTTGATGGTGTAGACTTAAGTCTCCTGTTTTTGAGCAGGACTTTTCAACTCGCTGCACTAATTCCCAAGTACGTAGGAAAACATTGCCACCGGCTTATATCGATCCAGGTTTCGAGGAATGTGACCATGGTAACTTTGTGCCTCCTGCCACAACTTGTATCGAATATCAGTTGTGGATTGCTAGAATCACCAAAATATACAACGTGTATTTATGGAGGCGGAGGTTAAGAATGACGTCATGTCGCTTGCCCTATCATGATTTGTGTTATGGATAACTTGATTGGTAGAATCAGCTGAGTAGGCGCGGCTTAAAAGTGACGTCATGCCGTTTGTCTCACCATGGCTTGTGTTATGGATATGAAGAATGGTTGAATCAGCTGAGTACTGTAGGCGCGGCTTAAAAGTGACACCATGTCGCTTGTCCCACCATGACTTGTGTTATGGATAAATAGATTGGTAGAATCAGCTGAGTAGGCGCGGCTTAAAAATGACGTCATGTCGCTTGTCCTACCATGATTTGTGTTAGGGATAAATGGATTGGTAGAATCAGCTACGAGTAGGAGCGGCTTAAAAGTGACGTCATGTCTCTTGTCCTACCATAACTTGTGTAATGGATACCATGATTGGTTGAATCAGCTGAGCATACCGATGTCTGTCCTTGGAGGCGGGGCTAAAGAATGACGTCTTGTCGTCTATCCCAAGGCAGAAGTCGTAGAACGTCTAAGAGCTTTCTGTTGTCATGTTGTTGTTTCAGAAAGCTTTCAGAAAACAATGTGGACTGGGTTTTTAGACTTGGGATATCATTTTTATAGCGCTTGGGTCCTAATGGCTGGATGAATGGAGTTTCTTCATGGTCTTTTCTGAATACATTTTTGCTAATGTGTCTGTTAATGTTGTTGTTGTACCAGGGGGTACCACGGAAAGGAATGATAATGTGGCGACAGATGAAATGGAATAAACGAGCCTCATAATATCGGAATGCCTAGAAATGTAATCTGTAAGTTTCTAGTCATCTAGTGTATTAAGTTAGTGATGTTTCTTGGGGAATGTAAGCATCTTGGATGAGTGATAATTTGCATTACTCTGTGTATATGTAACAGTGATTGTATTAGACGTATATTGTGCTTGTGTGTAAGTGTGTGTATTAATGATTCCTCATGATCTTCGATCACGTGCCTGACATGTGGTAAACAACCACTACCTTTACGGATGAGATGTCAGAGTTCATATATTTCAATTAATGGGTAATATTGTGACCTTACGCGCATACAAGAGAGCCACATTATACAGTATTAGTAGAAGCTTTTAATGCTGTGCTCGAGGGGCGACCTCGGCATCCCAATTTGGCAGCCGTCGACGCTAACCAAGTCGTATGTGTGTTTGTGTGTGTGTCATGTCCCATTAATATAAGCGCTGATGACGTCGCCACCCAAGAGAATGCAGTGGAAAAATGTCATGAGTTAAATTTTTGTGTGCGTCAGGGCACTATTACATATTCCAAAAATGATAAATACAAATAAAAACGAGAATAATCTACGGGTCACACATGCCATGTTTCGCGTTGCTAATGGCTGTTTTATGACAGACACGTTAAGACAGACTACAATAATAAGCCACTCACTCCAAGTCACTTGTCTGATATGACCACATGTGACTGCTCGTCACGAAGTTCTTTTCCATGACGGAAATAGCGTATTCTAAAATACGGTACGAATCCCCCTTCCACCATAAGAAAATAAAATGCTGCAGTAGTTTTCGTTATTCGTTTTAATTTTATTCTGTCTTATTTTATTTCATTTTTATTTTATTTGAGGGGAGGGAACTTGCATAGGATAAAATTCACAACTGCTCACCCTTCGTGCGCCATTTTCTGAATAAAGTACTTTAAAGAAATATTATTAAATATTCGTTGACGTTACGAAGCAATTTCAGAATTTTAGGAAACTGAATATTTTTCCTTCTTTTTGTAGAGTTAGAGGTTGATCAGAAGCGAAGCTACAAGCCTGAGGGTTAAAGGTTAATTGAAAACGTGTAAGAAGTCTAAGTTTAAACTTTGCAGTATTTGGTGTTCCATCAGTGTTTGTACTTTGTCATTATATACATTTATGAGTATAAGCTAAAACTTAAGATAAAGTTGGGTAGCAAGTGTTGAATAATCATAAACGATAAATAACGAATAATATAAAACAAATAACGAAAAAATAGAGAAGCGATGGTAAACAATGAGGTAATAAACAATAAACAAGGATTAACACAATTGACAATGGACAGGAAATAATAATTACGAAATGATAAATAGTATTAGAGAAATAGCAGATTACAAAATTAAATACTTAAATGATAAATGATAAGATTTAACAAAAGGTATGAGTAAAAGGTGATAGATAATAAGAAATATGTTTGACTTGGAGTGAGGTTGACCTAGCTTGGTGTTGTCCAATGTCATAATAGGTCAAAGTGGACAAGAAAATACTTGGCCAATTGACCACGTACCTCATGAGACATATAATTAGTGTGTTTCAATCATCAAGAGTGAATTTTGAAACAGAAAATAAAAATTCTTGGTTGATTATTGGTTGAATCATGTTTTGATGCAAATGAAATGCAATTTTGTTGTGTGATTATTTATTCCGAACACTTTTCGTCGCTCGTTTTTGTCACGCTAGCCTTGTGGTCAGAAACACAAAGCAAATTGCCTAGCAATTTTTTACGTTGTCTAGCAATTTTTCAGGTATCCAGCGCTTTTTTATTATCATTTAAGCGAATGGCACCTGTTTTGGCTACAGATTATTTTTCGTATCAAAGCTTGAACCCTTAATCCCCTGCCACGCATAGATATGAAAGAAAAATATCCTCCCAGGAAATTTTGCTTTTTATCTTTTATTTTTGTCTTTTTGCATTCTGTCGTCGTGTAGGCGCAGATGTAATTTTTTCTTTATTTTATTTTATTTTTTATTATTATGTTTTGCCCTAACACTTTGCCCCTACATTTGGTCACGTTGTCACTTCTGATGATTTCGTTTGGCTTAGGACAGACATCCCTTGCTATAACCCCACAAAAAAAAAAAAAAAAAACCATAATAGTGTTGACGACGTTACAGCTTCGTTTCAGTCCTGCCCCGTTCTTGTTGAGGCCCTTTGCAGGTCCGGTTCATTGAGTAGCCGCTGGGTCCGCCAACACGGCGGCTTGTTGACGTATTTTTAACCTTTTTTCTGTCCCCTTTGGTCCTTTTTTTGCCGCTGTGTTCTATTTTTTATTTCGCACTTGACTGGTGTGTTCTTGGGCCTATTTTTTGTTCACTGTTCTCTCGCCTGTGTCTGTTCTCTCGCCTGTTTGATATCGTGAGCTGATGCTTAGTCTTCATTCTTATTGATAGGAAGCTCGCTGGCTGAGCGGGTTAGGGCGTCGTTACTTGCGGCGAAGGTGGAGGGGAAGGCGGTTCGAACCCTGCCCCCGGCGAAGTTTTACCAAGTGCATGGTTTATCAATTTCCACGCTATAAAGTCCTCTGTAAGGGGCACCATCCTAGCCTTCCAATGGGGGGAGTTTGTGACGTTAAACTATATCTTTCTGAGTAATGTATATTATTATTATAATTATTTCTTTTATCGTCTGTTTGTTTGATGTTCATTTTTATCTATCTGAAGACAGGAACGCGTGCTGTGAATTTTTTTATTATTTCTCCCTTCCTCCTCCTCCTTCCTTTTCTTGTCTATTTTCTCCCGCCTCTTCTTGTTGTTCTTCATTTTTCTTTTTATCCCGTTTTTTCAGTCGAGTGAAATCCTTTGGTGATTAACCGGAACAAAACAAGAAACAAAAATACAAAGAATATAAACGATAATAAAGAAATAACAGAACAACATTATTAGTGCAATTCCCTTTACAAGAGCGGAGACGACCCTGAGCTGCCTGGAATCGTCTGTCGTCAACCATAATCAAATCAACTAACTACCCGGCCAGAATAAAATCGCGTCACCAGAATAAATCTAGATCTACCACGGAGCCACTTGACCGAGAGTGAGGTTCTAGAGAGGACCGAGACTTGGAATTTTTAGGAAGTATCAATAAAATAACTTTGAGGCAGCTAGAACAAACGATTGAAGCAAAAGGAGTATTTAGTTTATTGAGGCATAGGTTAGGACATCGCATAGGTGCACTCCCCCCTTTTCTATCCTGTGGATCAATCGTGGTATCTCTCACGTAGACTCCCTAGACCCAAGAAAAGAAAGAAAAAATATATATACATTATATATATATATATATATATATATGTATATATATATATATATATATATATATATACTGAGGTTCCTGGATAGGATAAAATCATATAAGGTAGATCAGTGTGGAAGGACTTTCGAATATTCACAGAACGATGTAAGGACTCTGGTATTATAGAAACTCCTGGAATTTGCAAAGCTTCATGGGGGTTTTGTAAGGCTTTATAAACCTTTCCAGAACTTCAAAAGAATAAGTCATTAAAAAAAACTAGGAAAGTGGAAAATAAGGATTAAAAGACAGATAAGAGCTTACGGTTCTTCGAAAGTTCCACAAAGCCTGTCAATGCTTCATGAGTTCCGCAAGAGCTCACGAAACGATTCACAATCCGAGCAAACGGACGAACTCAAGCGAAAAGAAAACGGGGACAACTGTGGCGAGCCTTGGGTGATAAAACAAAGGACAATGAGATCGTTGAGGGGTTCACAGACCCTTTGTATTACGAACCATTGTTGAGGACTCGAAGCTCGGGTTGTCGCAGCAAATGGATTCAAGAACAGCTCACAAGGCACCAGACGCTTTGATCACCTCGTTACCGTGCCTTCCTGTGTACATGATCGCCACGCTAGCGTAGGGTGACTGCTCGAGCTTCTGTTGGGATGGAGCCTTGGTTTGGACCACAAACGTTGTCCTTTTTTATTATATATATATATATATATATATATGTATATATGTATATATATATATACATATGTATATACGTATATATATATATATATATATATATATATATATATATATATATTTGCAGAAACCACTTGGAAAATAAAAGAAATTAATACCGAACGTTTTCGTCTATTCAAGACATCATCAGGGTACAAAGGATACAAAAAATGACCAAAGGTCACAATATGTACATGGTGGTAGAGGAACTGGGAAAGGTCCAATGTTACCCGATTCCAGAAGAATTATTTACAATCTTTTTAATAATAAAATTATCTAACTTATACAAACCTAAGCTTAAATTCATATTATTTTCAAAACTATTTTTAATGTGACATGACTCAATTATGTTCCTTTCTACAATATTATGACATGATGTAATAACTTTTGTGTTTTGCCAGTCAATACTATGGGAGAGCTCTTTTTGGTGGACGAAAAGTCCGCTTGACATTTGACCCGTTCTTATGTTGTATTTATGTTGACTAATAAATACAGCATAAGAACGGGTCAAATGTCAAGCGGACTTTTCGTCCACCAAAAAGAGCTCTCCCATAGTATTGACTGGCAAAACACAAAAGTTATTACATCATGTGAAAATGGAGCACTTGCGAAATGTGGTTAATACTTAGAAAAATCCTTTGATCGCAAATATAAAAATGGAAGTAGACTTTCAATCCCAGAGTTGTCGATAACACTAAGGAAAATGTTGAAGGCATAAGGTGGTGGTCAGATTTTGCTTACCGAAGAGGCTAAATTATTTTTTTAGTTAACAACCGCCGGGATCGCCATGGGCGCTTGACCGGCGCTGCTCGCTTCGCGGGCGGTTGATTTTAATGAAATTTGTATTTGTAAGTAAAATGATTAGGCATGGGATTTTCATAATAAGTTTTATTTGGCAGGAATACAACTTTTTTAATTGTTTTGCCGGGCTTTTTTGAGTAGAACAAACATCAGATTCTTCATCGAGATCCTGTACCCTTACGAAAATGTCCCCAAAAACACCGCCACTACTGAGGTCATTTCCAAGTCATTCTTCATTCCTTTGTAAACAGATGCTGAGCTTGGCCTGCTTCGCGGCCTGGGCTTCGTCCCTTTGTGACTTAAGATGTTTGAAAATAAAAAGTTTTTATATAAAAAGAATCTTGTTTATTTGGTTTCTTAGTAGACATTTCCACTTGACTCATCGAAACCCTCATATGGTCCATGACTCATGCATTTTGTTACTATATCGAAACGTTCCGTCTCCTGGCATCGTATCGGTAGTCGAGGACCGGTATTGGATAGCCAATTCACTCACCTAGCAATACCTCGTAAATATTCTGACGGAAGTGTCAACCCCAAACACCGCTACCACAGAAGTCATTTCCAAATCATTCTGAAAGAGTTTCATTTTTATTTATATATTGAATATCTCTCTCTCTCTCTCTCTTTCTCTCTCTCTCTCTCTCTCTCTCTCTCTCTCTCTCTCTCTCTCTCTCTCTCTCTCTCTCTCTCTCTCTCTCTCTCTCTTTAAATTTGAAAACATTCTCTTTCCTCTATTCTCTCTTCTCTTTCCTCACGTTACACACACCTGACAAATTGTCGTCCTGTACATCTCACGTACCTCATTCCATCACCATCTCTGGGCGTTTATTGTGTCTGGGTGTGTGTGCGCGTGTGCATGAAGTTGGGTGTGGTTATGACTTATGCTAATTCATTATTATTTTTTTCTAATTCCTCATATATTCTCTTTTTCTTCCCCCCCCCTTTTTCGTATCGGTTTGTTTTTCGCCTCTCGTTTATTTTTCTCTGTTCGATCACTGTGGTGTTGTGTGATCGCGCCTCTCTGCGTCCCACGGCTCAGGGCTTTGTGGCCGACGCCGCCGCCGCCGCCGCCGCCGCCGCCCAGGACACAGTACAGTACTTGCGCGCTCTGGTCTTTGTTGTGTCTCTTCTCCCCTCTCTCTCCCCCACTCTCTCTCTGTTTGACTGTCTCTCTCTCTCTCCCTCTCTTTTTTGCTCTCCCTCATTACCCCTTTACTCTTGCTCTCTCTCGCTTTGGCTCTCCCTCCCTCTCTCTCTTTCTCTCTCTCTCTTTCTCTCTCTCTCTTTCTCTCTCTCTTTCTCTCTCTCTCTCTCTCTCTCTCTCTCTCTCTCTCTCTCTCTCTCTCTCTCTCTCTCTCTCTCTCTCTCTCTCTCTCTCTCTCTCTCTCTCTCTCTCTCTCTCTCTCTCTCTCCCTCCCTCCCTCATTACCTCCCTCCCTCCCTTCCTCCCTCCTTCTGGCTTACTCGCCCTGTGTGTGT
>NC_134777.1:125227650-125232650 GCF_046742065.1 Oratosquilla oratoria
TATATATACATATTTTATTGAAATGCGTGAATGGTTTGTACATAGTTGGAGTGGGGTCGTTTGTATGTGTGTTGGTTTAGTGCACACACACATACACACACACACACACACACACACACACACACACACACACACACACACACACACACACACACACACACACACACACGTGAAGTGAATATTATGAGCTTAGGCCATTTAATTGTGTAGAGAAAAGAACGTATACATATTAAATTTAAGTAATCTTTTTAAACGAAATATGCCTTGGCCGGCTTACTCAAGGTCATAATGTTCCCGTGGCTCTAGATTTTTTTTCTATTTGATTTTGTCTTATTATTCATTTATTCTATTTAATTTTATTCAATTTCACTTAACCTCATTTTACTTTATTTTTTGTTAGTTTGTTTATTTGTCTACTCATTTGTAGCTTTGTCATTTTTTGTGTTTGTTCATATTTTTATTATGCACCTTTCATAGACATTGTCAGAAAGAAATAATTGCTGTTTACAATTTTTTTTAAATATGCATGAATTGGAAATGTATTATATAAAATTGACGTATTTGTGGGAGCTTACTTAAATGGCTATGATCAAATGCAAATGAAATTATACACCATTTAGATACTTTTGACATGAATTAGATTGTTTGGTACTAGCAAGATTAAAGGTGAGAATGTTAGGGTAAGGGAAGGTTGATTGAAATAATCCAATTGTTTTTTTGTTTTTTTAATTGTTTATTTGTTTGTTTTTATCAGTAAGGGATCGTAGGTGTAAATTGCGTGTCACATTTGTTAAGATTTGTTAAAATGTAACAGTCAACTACATCATTCATCATAAACTACTGAATTATGTGTCATTGAAAATATATGTTGAGGTATTAGCAAAACTTTTGATAACGTGAAAAAACATAATGATAAGATGGTTCTAATTATCTTAACTTATGAGTGACGTCACAGAATATAAGGAATCGACGTGACGCAATGTCGTCTCCGACGAATAAGTTGAAAGAGGCGGAGTTTGAGTGACGTCACAGAATATTTGACGTCGACATGACGTCATGTCGACTCCGGCGATATTTTCAACTTTAGGCGTTTTCCATTGGTTCAGGCTCATGATATTCTGTGACGTAACTCACAAGCCCCGGCTTCTGAGTTACCCATATATGGGCATTGCTTGATAATAAGAAGGACATATGGGATATTTGCGAACCAGTTGTCTAGTATTACAATCAAGGATTTATTACCTTTATGGACATCAACCTTTTGTAGTCTTTATCATTTTATGTATGTTATCAGCACACAAAAAATTACTGCACGGTAGAAAAATAATGCTAATACTTATGACAATAGAAAAAAATGGTAATTCATTTGAATTTCTGCTCAAACATTCTCTGGTTTGATATGTTTTCTCTGTTTGTTTGTTTTTGTGAATTATGCAAATATCTTATTACAGTTTATTCAGTGTTTAACAAAAGCTTGTTGCCATCTCTCTCGTAAACACTCATTAATTAATGCATTCTGAATCTATTCACATGTTTCCAGGAAATACGTTGACAAAATTCCAGCACGGATTTGAACGCATTACATTTTTTTTTCATTCCAGTTTTTGTCAACATATGTCAAAGAATTATTTCCAGATTTTCTATGCCCTGGTTATTTATTATTCAGTTCTATAATGATATTATTTATTTTTTTGTTTATTTATTTTTTGATCTTCATTTTAAAACGACATGACGTCACTTGCCGACTTTCACTCGGAACTTTAGATTAGATAACAATGTCATGCTAATTTTTGAAAATCATCAAATCACCATTAATTCAAATTTCAAAGTTAAAGAACACATACTTGATGATGCCATGTATTATTGTATAGAAACAGAATTGGTAAACACTCCAATGAGATATTATTAACCTCTATTTCAATGCAGATCGAAATCGCTTAAGAGAAGAGCCGCGTAGCTTTGACCTAAATGGAATTCATTAAACTTATCAATGGTAATCAACATCAATGCAATATGATTATGGACAATTTGATAATAATGTCTCCTTAATGAACACACAAACTGGTTTTCACAGATATAATGAAATAAATATTACAGGCTTTCTCTTTGCATCCATGGTTGAATGTACAATGACTGTAAATAACGTGGTAAAAAAAAAATTCTTGGTAAGTTATCATTGCCCCCGTTCAAATGTTATTTGATAGATTCTTTGTGAGCACTAACGCCCTTATGCGTTACAACCTTAGCTCCGCCCTCAATTCCCTGACTCCTCCCACAAAGGCCTTGGCTCCTCCCCTAAAAGCCCTAACTCCTAGCTCAAGGCTTTGGCTTCTCCCCCAATGTCCTTAGCTCCTCCCCCAAAGTCCCTAGCTACTCCTCCAAGGCCCCTAACTTCCCCAGAGCCCTTAGCTCCTCCTCCAAGGCCTTGGCTCCTCCCACAAAACCCTTGGCTCCTCCCCGACACGTTTCTACACCGCTCCTTTGCTCTGTATGTAAGCTCTCATATTTCACACCTGATTATCTTGATGAGTAAGTGCGAGTATGCGCAGTGTGTGGGCGATATTGGAAATTTGAGACTTTATGAAAATTGAGTCTGAAAAGATTTTGCATCAAGGCAGGAAATACTGGAAAGATTAATATATATATATATATATATATATATATATATATATATATATATATATGTATGTATATATATACAGACAAATATGAAATATCAATATGTGTATACATATACATATTTTCATACCAGATGTATTTAAGTGTTATACTGATAACAGCTATGTAATATTAACTCCATCTCTATGAATGCGTGGAGGTTGCAGAATGAAATCGCATGCAGAAATAAAACTCGAATTCGCTTTCCGTCTGTCGTTGACCAAAATAGAACCAATAAAGAGACTTAAAGGGGGATAACTTCAAAGTCTTTATTCTGATGGACACCATGTTTTTTTGCCCACCCGATCCTTAACTAAGTATAACTAACCAAATTTTAAATATAAGTCACAAATATAGCAATGATTAGCTTTATTTTCCTAGAACGACCTGTGTTTTAATCCTGAAATCTGAGCACCGTTCTAGATAAAAGGCATCGCCTCTATTTCTAGAAGGCTTGGTACACGGCAAGGCATTTGTGATCCATTTTTTATTCATGTATTCCGTCCGCCATTTTGAATATTCTGCACATGATTGACCCTTTGCTGCAGAGTAGAAAAAAAAAGAATGAGAGAGAGAGAGAGAGAAAATGTTTGCAAACATAAATAAATGAATAAATAAAAATCAAGGGCATTTTTCGATTAATTATTTACTAGCCGGAGGTTCTGCCAAGCTGAAGAGAATCGTCTGTCGCTTGCCAGAACAAAATTTCTCAATGTTCTGATTTATTATTTCTGGTTCCTGACCTACTTTGGGGGATAGGAGGAGTGGGAAGGATATGGGGGTTTCTACTAGTCATAATGATAATATTACAAATAATATTGTTCTTGGAGTAATCTTCTCTCTGATACAATTCTTGTTAAATTGAATAGCCGCTGACGTTCTGTGTAGCTGATCGCTCAAAATTGCGGAAGACCTTTTTTTCCTCATTGTTCAATGTGGAACAGAAGTTTCCGATATTCATCTGGGAACCAGTATCTGCAGATTTCGAGGTCTCTTACCTCTTCTTCAGCTGGGTGGTAATAGTGAATATTTTAATCATCTTGGACTATATGTTTACAAGTGAGAAATGACCTCACCGAGTGAGTTGTGATTTTTCGTCCGTGACTGTTGTGATGAAACGTCACTATGGTGTTCTGGTCCGTTTTTTGAGGGAAGTATCAATTGGTTCTGCTGTGTGTTTAAGGGTGGTCTGAGTTTTTCAATTAAAACAGCTTCTGCTATTTGTAGTCTGCGGTGATTATTTGTACGGTAGATAACTGAAGTATTATTTCTTAAATCTGCTTTTTGTGGTCTTTTGTCATGTTGTGCTGTGTAGTGGGCGAAAATTCCGCCATTGTAACGATGGTGATAAAGCCTTTTTTCCAGAGAAATTCTGGTGAATCCAATGTAAGTATTTTGAAGGGATGCACAATTCCCTGTCTGACATGTGTGTTTATACACTACATTGTTTTCACTCTGTTCTCTGGAGTTAGCTGTGTTGTTCTTCATAATGAGTGACGCTGTTTTATTTGGTTTGTAGTAGGAGACTAAGTTAATCTTTATATTGTGTGCTGGGATAACACCGTTTTTAACTATTCTACGAACCACCTTCTCCTTTTCTTTGCATTAATAATATGTAAAGATATGATAAATGATAATAAAGACTATATAATAACATATAAGCATAGCACAATAGTTTACGTGATTTATACAATGATATTTATATCAGTGAGGAGATTAATGACTAATTAATTCAGTCTAACATATCATGATTTTTTAGAGTTACGATATCAAGATTTTCTGGTGCTGGAAAATTATGTAGTCAAATCGTCAATTTGATTAATTAGATGCTCGCTACGGTAAAGTGCCCCCCCCCTCTCTCTCTCTCTCTCTCTCTCTCTCTCTCTCTCTCTCTCTCTCTCTCTCTCTCTCTCTCTCTCTCTCTCTCTCTCTCTCTCTCTCTCTCTCTCTCTGTGATTCACCATGTTCTTGGGATTACGTGTTGGACTCGTGATCGACAGCTCTTTTCCTCCCGGAAGAGAGCTCAGAGCTCAAATATGACCGATCTATGGGTAATGCCCTGACCTTACACGTACACACACACCCAATTCCCGCCCACGAGAGATGGAGTAACAACCCGGAGCGCAACGATACTGAAATTATTTCAGCCCTGGCGGGATTCGAACCTGGACCACCGTAGCGGCAGCCGGGAACTCTACCAACTGCGCCACGAGGTGTGTGTGTGTGTGTGTGTGTGTGTGTGTGTGTGTGTGTGTGTGTGTGTGTGTGTGTGTGTGTGTGTGTGTGTGTGTGTGTGTGTGTGTGTGTGTGTGTGTGTGTGTGTATAACCTCGGAGGGCCTCG
>NC_134777.1:125245150-125247650 GCF_046742065.1 Oratosquilla oratoria
ATATATATAATTGTGTGTGTACGTTTCATAGTTATTCCTCTCTCCACTTTTAACTTTGGTATAAACGTAGACCGAACCTGATAGCTTACCTTGTCAACATTTTTATGAAAAGAAGAATAAATAAATAGATAAATAAATAACAAGGAATATAATGACCACTCCTAAATGTCCCCAAGATTATCGTGTCATATCACATTGTTTCAGTTGACTTATCATCCATCTTCGTTCTTTAACTTGATATGTAAAGAGAGTTACGTTAAAATGATAAAGCCACAAGTGGGAGAGGAAATGGTTAATAGATGAGAGAGAGAGAGAGAGAGAGAGAGAGAGAGAGAGAGAGAGAGAGAGAGAGAGAGAGAAGGTAAATTTCGTTGACAACTTGGCTAATCAGTCTTCAAGAGAATAAAGAAAGATGCTCTCCAAGAAGGACAGCTGTCGTTCAGGGACGCGGCCACTAATTGGAATTGGACGCAATGAGGTCCTCCCCCCTTTCCCCCTTTCCCCCCTTCCCCCTTTCCCCCCTTCCCTGCCTAACACCTTGCTCCCTTTCCCTTCCCCCTCCCCCTCCCCCCCACCACCCTTGCGTCGACACCTTAAAGGCGAATTTACATTTGAACACATGAGACGCATTTCCCATTTAGGGTAACACCCCTCCTTTTCCCTCCCTTCTCCCCCTGTTCTCCCCACCCCCCACCCACTCAAAAAAAAAAAAAAAAAAAAAGATCAAGGATCAGATGAGTTTTGGGAATTTTTGGTGAAGAGCTTTCGGTCCATCCCAATTTGACTTGCTCAATTTATATATTTTTTTTTTATTCATCTATTCATTTATTTACTCATTTATGTATTTATTGTTACTTAATTCGTATTTATATTGACTTATTTTCTCATATTTCTATGAACATTTTGCCTCTTCCTTAGGAAGTGAATAGACCTTTTTTCCCTAACCTTGA
This sequence comes from Oratosquilla oratoria, assembly GCF_046742065.1. Classification (NCBI taxonomy): domain Eukaryota; kingdom Metazoa; phylum Arthropoda; class Malacostraca; order Stomatopoda; family Squillidae; genus Oratosquilla; species Oratosquilla oratoria. The sequence goes on from NC_134777.1 coordinate 125,246,101, forward strand.
AGGGCCTTTTTTAAGGGATTCAGACCTTTCTCCCACCTTAAAGGACCTTTTTAGGGAAAGGGGTCCTCGCCCCTTCAAGAACACGAAACTCTTCAAAGCTAAACAAAACGGTCAGACTTTTACCAGAAGAAAATCAACTGAGTTTGACTTTAAAAAGTAAAAAATGTGACCTTTTCATGAAGATAAAACTAATTGTAAATAGTAAAGAAGTGTGCATGTATATGTTTGTAGAAGAGACCAGTTTATGTAGAAAAAGGGTGGGGGGAATCTGGTAACCTCCCAATAGAAAATGGAAACCTTATTACTGCATGAAAATGAAAAAAGAAAACGTGACGATGGGCCGACTTTACGAAACTGGAAATGAGGAAAACGGAAGAAACGTCCATTTTCCACTGTATAGAAAACGAGATGAACTTGCAGCTGCATTGCAACACAAGGGAAGAAAACAGGAGGACCACGTGAGAGAACGGGAAAAGAAAACGTACTAAAAAATGCAAATGTAAAAAGTCTGATTAAAGAAAACAAAAAGAATATTGAAATAATTTATATAAAAAAAGAGCCCATTATAAGAGCGAGAGAAAACATTTAATTAATAAATAGATAATTATATAAAAATCATACATGGACAAGATTAAGTCGATTTAAATTGTGACGTCAGCCATGATTGAATAATCAACACAAAGACACAAAACGGAACGTGGTTGGTGTTCTTCATGACTGAATAAAATCACCTGCCGACGGCAAGAATAGGGCAATTGCACATTCCAATGGTTCGGGTCAAACCACTCCTAATTGGGTTGTTAAGGAGTAGGCTCTATGATAACAAGCAGGTGATCAAGTTAATTGGCAATCATGGTAATGGAGTTCATTAGAAAATAATAAATTAATTGGGAGATGCTTGGCCGGCTCTGAGCTGTGCCCTATGTGCTAGAATCAATATGATTATGATTATATTATTGTTGTCATGATTACTGTTATTGTTGTTTTTATTATTACTACCTTATTATTATTATCATCATGGTATTGCTACGCTAGTACCTACCTATGGTCTGCTTCACGCTTTCCATGTTAAATGAAGAATACTTTGGAGACTTCTTCGGGAGACGCTGAAGACTCCTTCAGAGGACTTCATAGTTGAATAATCTCGCGGTTTCTACGGGACCTGCTAGTTATTAGATTATTATTATCATTATTAATATTATTATTATTATTATTATTATTATTATTATTATTATTATTATTATTATTATTATTATCATCATTATTATTATTACTATTATTGTTGGTTATTATCATTCTTCTTCTTATTATTATTATCATCATTTATTATTATTATTGTTATTTTTATAACTGTATAAGGAAGCTCGTTGGCCAAGCGGATTAGGGCGTCGTTACTTGCGACGAAGGTCGAGGAGATGGCGGTTCGAGCCCTGCCACCGGCGAAGTTTTACCAAGGGCATGGTTAATTAAATTCCACGATACAAAATCCTCTGTAAGGGGCATCGTCCTAGCCTTCTGATGGGAGGAATCTGTGACGTTAAACCAAATAT
>NC_134777.1:125252650-125260150 GCF_046742065.1 Oratosquilla oratoria
CGGGGGCTAAGTATACCGTCACTATGTTCACTGTGCATATCGTAAAAAGGCGACCAAATGTAGAGATGAAACGAGGGAGCTAAGGCCCCCCCCCCTTTTTTTTTTTTGTGTAAGTTTTTGATTTGGCTATTCACCTTATAAAGGGGAACAAGGCTTTGTGTTCCTAATATACACAATAACCTCTACTAGACTTGACTTTAGATACAGACCTTTAAGCTGCATTAATTTCATTATTCAATCTTCACGTCATAAAAATTCTATAAAAGATTTTTTTCTAAAGATTTCATAAAATTCGTAAATATATTCTAGAAAATGATTTGTAAAATGAAGATGAAACTTAATAGATTATATACTATAGCATAATTCATTAAAGACGTAACATTTTCATAGATTATAGTGTAGTGAAGCCGCCAACTTCATTAATAATATGTTGGAAAAACTTTATTAATAATATATTGGAAAAACTTTATTACTTAATGTTACAAACTTATAGATATACTAGAGCAGTGTTGTCCAAACTGGGGTCTAATTACCCCTCGGGGGTACGCAACATACGTCATAAGGGTACGTGAACAAACAAGGAACACACACACACACACACACACACACACACACACACACACACACACACACACACACACACACACACACACACACACACACACACATACACACATACACACAATTAACATATTATTTGCATTATCTTGAATAAAAATGAGTTTGTTCAGCCATGGTTGGCGGGGGGGTGGAGGGTACGTAACAGCAGTAGAAGATAATAAAGGGCACAATAGACGAAAATGTTTGGACAACACTGTACTAGAGCATACTAGACTATACTTTCTTGTCCAAATCTGTAGATTTACAGATTATGTGCAAGACACCACTTATGAGGTACTGTTTGCACAAGTCTTATGCAATCAGCATTTCAGGAGAGGGGGCTTTAAATACACCCCTACTGACCAGAGCCACGAGGCATTTTTATAATAAGAGACTAATCACCACAAAAAATATATGAAAAATACAAAATGTTTTTAACTTCCCCCCCATCACCCCTAGGTCTCCACCTCTTCGGTGTGATAGTGTCCTCCATGGATAGAAACGCTGGTTATTGACGTGATGTGAAGTTGGCACCTCTCATACTTCTCAGAGAACATCATATGGAACGGAAATTTCGTATATAGGAACCCGGAACACCGGAACATCGGAACTCTCGAAATACCGTAACAAAGAACCTGGAACTCCCGGAAAATTGGAACACCGGAACACCAGAGCTCCTGGAACCTGGAACCGAGCATTCCACGGAATTCTGGAACACCGGAGCACGGAACCCTCCGGACCCTGGAATGTGGAGGCGTGAGCCACTCCATGTCTTAAGAGGAGGAGGAGGAGAAGGAGGAGGTCGTGGAGTCCAAAGCGATACCCACACCACCACACTTTCCTCCCGACCCAAATCTTCTTACAAGAAGATAACGACGGTGGGGCGGAGGGACCCTAAAGTAAACAACCACGCTTGGCTTAAATTTCGTTGTTCTTAATGATAAGCCAAAATTAGATGATAAGGGCAGTGATAATGATAATGAGGATAAGAAATAATGGCCCTCAAAATAAAGGTCCGCTTTCTTCTTCTTCCTCTTCTGTTTTTTTTTTTTTTTCTTCTGTTTTTTTCTATTTCTTCTATTTTTTCTTATATTTCTTCTTCCTCTTCTATTTTTTTATTCTTCCTCTTCCTTTTCTTCCTCTTCCTTTTCTTCCTCTTTTTTTCCTCTTCTTCCTCTTCTTCCTCTTTTTCTTCTTTTTCTCCTCTTCTCCAAGAATAAGACAAAGAACACACTAGTTCAAAACCTTTGAAAGACTCTAAATCTTAGCCAACAAGAAAATCGTATATAGGAGAAAGAGAATTCCAGAGCCTCCCAGTGGAAGGGAAGAAAGAAAGGGGATCGTCCTGGTCTGTCTCTGCCTCAGGGACCTCTTCGTCCCCGTTGCTCCTGTGGCCGCCATGTTTTCATCCGATTTCGTTTGACGTAAATCCTTTGGAAAGGAGCTGTTGGAGGAGTAGGAGGAGGAGGAGGTCCTTGAAGAGGTAGGATTCTGATCTGGAAGAGTCGAAGGTTCTGGAGATTGAGGTACTGGAGGTGGTTGAGGTATTGGAGTGAGAGGAGTCTTGGAAGAATTGTTGGAGTGGAAAGAGAAGGTCCTGCAAGAGAAGGAAGCTCTGGCAGAGGAAGAGGTCCTGGAATAGGAGGTTCTAAAAGAGTAGGGTGTCCAGGAAGAGTATGATGATGTTCTGGAAGAGGAAGTTCTAAAAGAGGAGGACGTCCTGGAAGAGGAAGAGGTCCTGGAAAAATAGATCCAGGAATAGAAGGTTCTAGAGTACGAGGCCCAGGAAGAGGATGAGGTTCTGAAAGAGGAGGAGATCCTGGAAGAGGAAGAGGTAATGGAAAAGTAGGAGGTCCTGGAATAGAATGTTCTAAAAGAGTAGGAGGCCCAGGAAGAGGATGATGATGTTCTGGAAGAGGAAGTTCTGAAAGAGGAGGAAGACCTGGAAGAAGAGCATGAAGTTATGGAAGACGTTCTGGAAAACAAGGCTGTCCTGGAATAGGAAAATGTCCTGGAAAAGGATTGGACCGAAGGCAGATGACACAGACCCCATGGATCTGTTGTGGAGCATCTGAGAAGGAAGGATTTTATTTTGTTTTTTTATTTATTTTTCTAAGCTTGTCAGCAGTAACCACCGTTTCTATCCTTGGGGACTATATATTACCAAAGAGGTGAAGTCATTAGAGATTATAAAGAAGAAAACTGAGACAGGTAGCAAAACGGAGAGGCAGTAAAAATTAAAATTTATCAATCTTTCTCTTAAAAGTTGTTGTTTATCTATTGAGAGGGGATAGTGGAAGGTGATTGTGTATATAATTTATTCATTGATTTATTTATTCATTTATCTTAAGAGAAGGTACTGGATCATGTTTAGAATTGAGAGGAAACAAAGCTATGATTGAAATAAATGCCTTGCGAATATAGATGTACAATGATGAAGCTATAGGCTCATCATTATAGTTTGGAAAAGATTTATGAGAAATAAAAAATATATATATTTATCATAGCAAAGTATACGTATTAACACGAAGAAGACAGATTGTGTCAACTGTAACTTCATGAAATCTAAGAATAACAATAATGAAAATAACCCTTCAGCGAACTTAGAATAAGAATGAATGTAGTTCAGGGATGGGTTTCGTGGAGACATAAACAATTAACTTTAAACTAGTTAATTAAACTTAACAAGTGAACGAATGAATTCCTTACAGTTGTGATCAGAAATCTTGATAGGCCCTCGGATATTTTCCCTTATTTATTTATTATTATTATTATCATTTATTACTATTAAAAACTTACTGACTCATTCGTCTTCATGGACTTGTAAAGCAAATACTTTACTAGTCAATGACTCATAATAACCTGTCACGAGTCGTGACCTGGAAAGGAGTCGAAAGGTTGAGTCACTTTGGTGGGTAGAGTCAATGATTATATGATAGTCTGCAGCAAGTCATCGAGTCCCCTGAAGGTTGGCCTGGGGTAAGTTTGTTTAAAGTCACCCCTAACAGAGCTCCAGGAAGAAACGTTTTCTTTCAAAGACTCTCGTGAGAGAAAATGGGAACGTGCTTGCTTAGCCCAGTCTTTGGTATTAAATATCTTTTGGCAGCTGATATAAATACAGTAATGTATTAATACCATATGTTGGTAAAAACTTAAGTTGATAAGCTGTATCAACCACTGATAATGGTAATGGAGGTGGGCGGGTTAAATGATCTTTATTTGCGTCCATAGGTAGATAAAAATCATTGATGTTTTTATAAAAAAAAAAGGAACGATTTTTCATTCAATGATAAACACCTATGACGTCATTCTGGGAACAAAAATTCTGGCAATTGTTATGGATTTCTTTTTTATTCGTCAAATTGCCCAAATCTTTTGTGAAACATTGTTGCAATGAATAATACATACATATACCAATTAGATTAAAAACAATGCATTTGAACATAACATACATTTTGATTTTCTATTCTGTTTTATTATAATGATAGTTGTGTCAACATTGTGACGAATATAGATAAGGTGGTAGAACACGGGCTGAGGGGAAATCCTTTTATTCCTAACCAGTTTCGCCTGAGTGACGATAATAATAATAATGATTATTATTATTACTATTATTATTATCATTATTATTGTTTTATATCATTATTGTTATCAAAGGTGGGAGTGAAATAGGTGGGAGTAGGTACGTGCCCTTTTGACTTGGCTACCTCCCGTATATGGGGGAAAAGTTCTTGATATATGGATATATCACTATTATTATTGATACTGCTATTGTAATTATCATTATTTATTTTTATTTATAATATAGTAATAGTGTATGTTTTATACAAATATTAATCCATCACAAGTTGTATTCAAACCCCCCCCCCCACGCTTCGTGTTTGGACGCAGTGCAGCGAGGCATAGATCCGCTGCAGGACGCAAAAACCTAGGCTGGATCAACCACACCGCTTCCGCAGATCCCTGAACACAACCGTCATGACTATCCGGACACAAAGGGCAGAGGTGACTTAAGCTCACGAAGCCCAATCAGCCGTTACGGGGATGCCTCTCTCCCACCCCTACGGACCTAAGTCACGTAGCATTCTTTTATTATATTAATCGCCTCTCAAAAAGGAAGGGTTATTATCCCTGTGGTGTTGCACACGAGGATGGAAGCGCTGGTTATTTCCGACAGACGGCCTAAGAACAGCTTCGCCAAGGGATCGATTTATCTTCTGTATAAATACAATACGTTCATGGCCTACTAGGTCATGGGGAAAAACTATATATGAAAATAAGGAATAAGGATAAAAATTAATTGCAGAAGTACAAATATATATATACATATATATATATATATATATATATGTATATATATATATATATATGTATATATATATATAAAAATATGTATATATATATATGTATATATATATGTATATATATATATATATATATATATATATATATATATGTATATATAGGTATGTATATATATAGCAGTTAATAATCTTTGTTAAAAAAAATGGACTTGCAAACGCTTAAAGTTTTTGCTTCCAAACTTTCATCATCAACTTGGGACACCACCAAAACACTTTATGAAACTCTGTAGTGAGCTTAAAAAGAAGAAAAATTAAAAAACAAAACATAAAAAGTTGGGGACGCCCGCTAACCCTTTTCCGTAACCACCAGGGGAATGAATAGATTCACTTGGCGGCTGCCAGAATAAATTAGAAAAGGTCCGCTCTTATTTATTTGTTTATTTGTTTATTTATTTATTTATTTATTTATTTATTTATTTATTTATTTTTATTTATTTTTTTTTTTTTTTTTTGTGTGTGGTGGCTGGCGTGTTTTTTTTTTTTTTTTTTTTTTTTTTTTTGTCCTACGTTATATGTAACGTCATTCAGGAGGTACCAAAATGTGAGGGAGGGAAGAGGGTGGAGGGTAGTGGAGTATGTAGGGGATGGAATGGGCGGGAGTGGTTTCTATGCCTTTGTCTTTTTGGCTACCTTCCGTGTAAGGGGGAAAAAGCCTTTGGTATATGTATGTAACGAGTTGGATGAAGAGTTGATATTCCTCATGGCTTCGTCTTCAACTCGGCAAGTAATGGAAGAGAACGAGGCCTCCGCTTAACAACCAGTCTTGTCTACGTAATGGAGAAACGAGGAGGAGGAGGAGGAGGACGAAGAAGAGGAAGAGGAAGATTCATAAGAGCATATACTCCAATGGACAGTAGGAGAAAGGGGAGAAATGAAATGAAGAGGAGGAAGAAGAAAAAGAGGAGAAGGAAGAGAAAGAGAAAAATTAGAAGGACGAGGAGAAAGAGGAAAAAGAAGAGAAGGAAGAGGAACATAAAGAGGAGGAGGAGGAGGAAGAAAAAGAAGAAAGGAGAGAGAAGACAAAGAGAAAAAGGAGGAGGAGAAGAAAGAGGAAAAAGAGGAGAAGGACGAGGAAGATAAAGAGGAGGAGGAGGAGGAAGAAAAAGAAGAAGAAAGGAGTGAAAGACGAAGAGAAAAAAGAGAAAAAAAAGAAAGAACAGAAAGATAGAACGAAGGAGGAGGAAGAAGAAAGGAGATAGAAGACGAAGAGAAAAAGGAGAAAAAAAAAAGAAAGCACAGAAAGATAGAACGAAGGAGGAGGAAGAAGAAGAGTCTGTGGTGGGGGGGGGAACTGGGGAAGTACTTGTGTGTTTGGCGAGTGGGAAATGGCTAAGCTGGTTTTGTTTCAGCTGGAAAGCTGCTGGCAGATGGTTTAGACACAACATTGTTCCGAAGACCAAACCATGCAGGATTTTTTTTTTTTTTTTTTTTTTAACACTCTTTGTCGACGTGTAAGAACCGAAAATCAGTGTTTATGTGTATTCTTGTACGTGTGTGTGTGTGTGTGCATACATCGAAATGTATACACATTCGTGTTGGATTTTAGTTAAATCAGCTCCCTCGCCAGCGACAAGGTTGCTACGGAGATAAATAGAATAATTTTATTAAAAATTTCAAGAATTTACAAATCTAAGTTATCCTTTCCAGTTGTCAGTGGTATTTAAATAAGAAAAAATCATAAGAAAGAATTAATGAAAATATTGAATTTCGTTTTTCAATTTCTTCTTGTTTAAACTCGACAGAACTATTTATGGAAGAAAAGTCTGAACAAGATTAGGGCTGCTCACATCAGAACGAGGTACGACGGTTGATTGGCTCAGCGCCGTGACCCAAGGGAGACTGGCTGGCCAGTTGCGCGCCTATTCGTGACGTCATATTGTCAGTTTTCTTTCTCAAAAGTGAGCTGACCTGTTCTTGTCTTGACTTAATTCTTATTCTATTAATTTTTTTATTTTGTCTTACTATTTTTTTGTTTTATTAATCTATTTCATTTAACCTTTTTGATTTGATTTTAGTTAATCTTATTTTATTTCATTTTATCTTATATTTTATTTTATTCCATTCTATGTAGTTTGATTTATTTTCTATCCTATTTTTTTCGTTTAATCTTACTTAATTATATTCTATTCCATTTTGTTTACTATTTTATTCAATAATTTTATTAAATTTTGTATTTTATTTATTTATTCTATTTACTTATTATTATCATTATTATTATTATTATTTATTTATTTATTTATTTATTCATTTATTCATTTTTAATCTTTTACCGGGACTGCCAATCAGACCCATCTTCCGAGCTGGAGGAAGTTGGTGGAGGTAGTGAGGCTTGGGATGAGGCTGGGGGTGGGGGGGTGGGGGTGTTGTCAAGTAATCCCGGCCCCGAAGAAAACCTCCTTTTGCCCGGCGAGGACGGTTATCGATTTTAACGGTCAGCGGCGCCGCCCGAGGGAAAGGTACTCGGGGACGCCGACCTATGGAAGAAGAAGAAGAGGAGGAAGAGGAAGAGGAAGAGGAGAATACAGAAAGAGTAGAA
>NC_134777.1:125270150-125335150 GCF_046742065.1 Oratosquilla oratoria
TGCCGGCTGGTATAAATCAGGAACACATCATTGTCTGTGGGCGGTGGTCGCATCCTGGTCATTTGGGCGTGTGCCGGCGAGTCCAGATCCCGTGGGCGTGGGTCCCATCCGGTCTAGTGGGCGTGCCTTGGCTCTGATATTCATCGTATATTTAAAAATATATTTATCTTACTGTTAACTCGTTACTTGATACTGTAATTTGTATTATTCAGTAATAATTATTTTAATTTTGAATTTACCAATTAATCGTATCTTATCTATTTATAGATTTATTAGCAATATCAGATACTTTATCTGTTATTTTTTCATTTATGAATTTGGTTCCTTTTGATTAATAAAAAGATATTTGCTCTCTATTATCTAAAATCTTAATTTCTATTTATCTATAAAATGAATTAAGAGATATTTTTAAGTGAATCTATCAATACAAAAAAATATAAATCATATACATTACATTAAATGTCGAAATGACAATGAAATAGATATTTGGAAACAAATAAACTAAATAGAAATTAAGTAATCTAGATAAAAAAAAAATCACAAAATAGGTGACATTCATTATTGACACGTATTTTATGTATTTTTTTCATTTAGATTACTTCATTTCTATTTAGTTTAATAATTTCAATTAATTTATTTCATTACCACTTTTATATATCATGTAATGTATATATGTATTGTTTTTGTATTGATAGATTCACCTTTAAATATCTCTTAATTTACTTTTTTGTTGTTTCTAATTTATTTATCAATTTTTTACTTATCAGCAAATTAATTTACCATTTATTATTTGATAATTAATCTACTAATGTAACTATTTATTAATTCATTTACTTTTTTAATTGACTAATTCATTATTCATTAATTCACTTTATATTATTTGCCTTCTCATATAGTGCTTTTTTTTTGAGTTTTTGATTTATTTATCTTGACTGGATCTCACAGAATCCTCCCACCGCCAAAGACGAATAAAATAGCCTGCTAGGGAAGAGTGGATTAGGCGCCCTAATCTCAAGATCTTCCATAATCATCAGAAGGAAGAGAGAGAAGGAAATGATTGGGAAAAGAGAATGATTGGGAGTGGGATGGATTGGTAGGGATTGGGGGAAGTGTAAATCATTGTTCAGAAAATGCTGTCATGTCCTAAGCTAAATTGCCAATCATTCGCTTCCTGTATCATCTGATGACGTCGTAATAACAACCAACCCCTTCACCACCAAACTTTCAGGTGATGATTTGTACCCAGCAAAGCTTCTTCAGATGACGTATCAGCACGACTTCAGGACCTCAGATACCTGAAATCGTCCTGAACGTCAGGAATGCACGGTATTTCTTCTTCTTCTTCTTCTTCTTCTTCTTCTTCTTCTTCTTCTTCGTATTTTTCTTCTTCTTCGTATTCTTCTATTCTTCGTATTTTTCCTATTATATATATATATATATATATATAAATATGTGTGTGTGTGTGTGTGTGTGTGTGTGTGTGTGTGTGTGTGTGTGTGTGTGTGTGTGTGTGTGTGTGTGTGTGTGTGTGTGTGTGTGTGTGTGTGTGTGTGTGTGTGTGTGTGTGTGTGTGTGTGTGTGTGTGTGGGCACAGCAGCCTCCCCCTCCCCCCTAAGGCATGGTTAGACCCCAAAATTTAATTTCTGGCTACGGCCCTGCCCATCCCCCACTCCCTCCTCCCCTTGCCTCATTCCCTCTTTCCCTTTCCCCTTTCTCTATTCCTCTCCTGTCCCTTTCGTCTTCCTTCTCATTCTCTCTCATTCCCCGTCCCTCATCCCACTTTACCCACCTTCCCCCTCCCCCCATTCCCATTTAATCCCAACTTTCTTTTCCCCAGTGGTTTCCATAGCCCTACCTTGCCCTTCCTTGCCCTGACCTCCCCAAATTACATTCCTCCAATACCCAAAGCTTGTCCACCACCACCACCACCACCACCTATACCACAACCACTACCTACCACCAACCACCACCCAGTACCACTTTCACCACCACCACCTGATAATTATCACCACCACTGGCACCACAATCACCTCCGTTTCGTTGGAGCCCGGACCAGCGCACTCAGCTCTCAATCCAATTTGCCCCTCTTTTATCTGCCGAGCAGCTGCTGTCGAGCGGCTGCAACTGCTGCTGCTGCTGCTGGTGGTGGTGCAGCAGCTGGGCCGAGGAGACGCAGGCGAGAGCCACAGGAATGTGGCACAAACCTCGACGTCACCACAACCACTAACACCACCAACACCACCACCACCATCACCACCACTATCATTGACACTCCTACCACTAACAGCGCCATCGCCATTATTATCACTAACGTTTCTGCCACCATCAGACACTACCACAAAGATTTTCATCATCGTCACCCATCATCATCATCATCATCATCATCATCATCATCATCATCATCATCATCATCATCATCATCATCATCATCATCATCATCATCATCATCATCATCATCACCACCACCACCACCACCAATCACCAATCACCACCACTATTACGACCTTTCTAACCTCCCCTTCCCCCCCAAATGGGGGTGTTTGAGTCCCTTGAGACCCCCCCCCGATACAAGCCAATTTCTTCTCCCTCTTCATCTTCTCCTCGTCCTCCTTCTCCTCCTCTTCCACCTCCTCTCCTCCTCCTTCTCCTCCTCCTCCTCTTCCTGGGCTGCCCACTCGGTCTTGCCTGGAATTCGCCCTTTCCTCCTCCTTCCTCCATTCTCCTTTCCTCCTCCTCCCTCCCTCCTCCCCCTCTTGATTTATTTGTTTATTTATTTATCTATTATTTCATTTATTTATGAATCATTTGTCCATTTAGGTAACCACTGTTTAATCTATTTAGGAACCTGTGTGTTGTCTCTTAACTTTTCATAGGATGAACATACAGAGAGCAGGATCCCTAGTCCCATCACACCGTCCCCCTTTGTGGCCTTTTTACGACTCGCATGGGAAACAACACGGTGGCAGAATATTCCCCCCTCCCCCTCCGACGACCACAGGGGACAAAAGAAGTGGTACGCGACAGGGCTGAAATAATTTCAGTATCACTGCGCTGCGGGTTGTTACTCCAATTCTCGTGGACGGGGAGTTGAGTGTGTGTGTGCGTGTAAGGTCACAGCATTACCAATAGATCGGTCATATACGAGCTCTGGGCTCTCTTCCGGGAGGGAAATAGCTGTTGATCACGAGTCCAACACGTGATCCAAAGACCATTGTGAATCACGACAGTTTAAAGAGGGAACAGCATAATGGGGTGATATTCGCAGGATTAAAAATAACATCAATCCTCTAGTGGAAGAAAGTTTACTCTAACGCAGACATATGATGTGTGACTCTAGTCCGTAGGGGCGCCCCAAGACAGACCCTAAAGCAGTGGGTGCATGCTACTGTGCCCCTTATATGGGGGATAAGCATTTACAGTAGGTATATAGAAAGGAAGAAATAGATGGATGGATGGATAGATAGAATGTGTTTCCCACTCTGCTTGCGAAATGTTTAATATCATGTGACATACAAGCTTCGTCATTGTCACTCGTTGTGGCATTATGACGTTCAACGCCTCCTGCCGTCTTATCTTCGTCATTCCTACCTCCTCTCCTAACACATTGGAATCTATCAAATATCGCTTCCCTTCAGATTATCCCCCCTCCCCTACCCTTCCCCCCCGTTTCCTCATTCCCCTTCTGCCACACTCAACCCCTCACCCCCCCACCCCTCCACCTCACCCCCGCTCCTCCGCGCAGGACGTCCTTCGTGGCACTACATCATCTCGCAAAGTAAACTGCCGGACCCCCCCCCTCTCTCTCTCTCTCTCTCTCTCTCTCTCTCTCTCTCTCTCTCTCTCTCTCTCTCTCTCTCTCTCTCTCTCTCTCTCTCTCTCTCTCTCTCTCTCTCTCTCTCTCTCTCTCACACACACACACTCTCTCTCACACACACACACACACACATATATATATTATATATATATATATATTTATATATATAGTGTGTGTGTGTGTGTGTGTGTGTGTGTGTGTGTGTGTGTGTGTGTGTGTGTCTCTCTCTCTCTCTCTCTCTCTCTCCCTCTCTCTCTCTCTCTCTCTCTCTCTCTCTCTCTCTCTCTCTCTCTCTCTCTCTCTCTCTCTCTCTCTCTCTCTCTCTCTCTCTCTCTCTCTCATGGGTCCAAAGAATGATGGATTGCGTGGGAGATGACAAGTTGGCTCATGTGTGATGCAAATGCATTAAAGGTCAATTTATTGGAAATTCTTACCCACTCTTGCGACTTATCGGTATGCAAAGAGACTACGCAAATGTACACACAAAAGCATATGTTTAAACACGCAAACATACACGCGTATACAAAGGATGCATGTAAATATAGGACACCCACACAAAGGTACACATGAGTGAGTACACACACACACATACACACACACACACACACACACACACACACACACACACACACACACACACACACACACACACACACACACACACGCACACATAGAAGAAATAACATGACGGGATGAGGCAACATATATCGTTTTAGGTGTAACATTAAGTTGGTGTGGGTGTGGCTGGCAGGAATGGTGGAAGGAAGGAAGAACTCACAAGAGTGATTTCCGTCGAAGAAAGATTGAGAAGACCTCCCAGGAAGAGATGGAATAATGGAGGACTCGGATAGAAGGGGGGAATTTAGGAGGATAGATGGATGGAAATGGGCTCAACTCCGAGTTAAATGGAAGGAATTATTGGAAGCCCAAAACGAGAGAGCGAGTTGAGTGAGTGAGTGAGTGAGTGATTGAGGGATATCCATTTACATCCTGAGGTGTTACTCAAACCGTATGTGGCGTCTCCAGACACGACAGAGAATATTGTTTACTGACAAACACTCCTCCTTTGTCTGAAGAAGACGAAGGCTAATGCTTTGTTGGTTTGTCGGCTGCCGACAGAGGTCGTGAGTGAGTTCGTGAGATGACAGTATTCACTTTCGTGTCAGTAGACACTTTGGTATGCTCGACTGGTAAGGGTTTAGACTCTGAAATATATTAAGTTACGATAAACTAGTTACGGATTGTTTGTGGTCAATAAACGAGTAAAGGTAGTTGTTAAACCCAATAGCTCCCACGGGATCCAAGAAACTGAAGAAAATTGCTCGGGATAGCCAAAACGAAATAGTTGAATTATGAACTTTGATGCGCTTTATGCGAATGGATTATGTAAATTCAAATGTTATGTATTTATGTATATGTTATATTTGATTACTGGACCAGTTTTTGATGAAAATGAGAATAGGTGGAGAGGGCGACACAATAATGAGCTGAGGGAAATAACTAAACAAGAGAAAATAACAGATGTTATAGGTAGAATAAAATTGAGATGGGTTGGGCATGTGGCGCGTATGGAGGACCACAGAATTCCAAAACGAGTTATGATGGGTAGAATGCCTGGAAGAAGACCCAGAGGAGACCTCGAATGAGATGGATAGATGGAGTGGATGCGGAGATGGACAGAAGAGGAATAAATAAAATAACCTGGATGGAAGCAGCACAGGACCGAAGGGTATGGAGAGGATTACTGTTGGCGAACCAGAATCTACACGAGGTTCAAGATCCAACGGAGTGAGTGAGTGAGTGAGTTATATTTGATTATCTCACATGTTTTACCGTCTGTGCGTCCGTGTGTGTCTGTGTGTGTGCGTGAGTGTGCGTGCGTGTGTGTGTGTGTGTATGTGTGTGTGTGTGTGTGTGTGTGTGTGTGTGTGTGTGTGTGTGTGTGTGTGTGTGTGTGTGTGTGTGTGTGTGTGTGTGTGTATTCACCTTGGTCTTTGGATCACGTGTTGGACTCGTGATCGACGGCTATTTCCCTCCCGGAAGAGAGCTCAGAGCTCGTATGACCGATCTATGGGTAATGCTATGACCTTGCACACACACACACACACACACAACTCCCCGCCCACGAGAGTCGGAGTAACGACCCGAAGCGCAGCGATACAGTAATAATTTCGGCCCTGGGCAGGATTCGAACCAGGTGCCTCCGTGCTGACAGTCCAGTACTCTATCAACCGCGCCACCGAGTGTGAGTGTGTGTGTGTGTGTGGTCACGCGCGACGTAATATGACACCAGACAGTTTCATTCAGTCTAGGTACCGTCGTCGTTCCCAGATGGGACACAAAGAAAAAAGAAAAATTAGAACAAAGGAAACAAAATTATCGTGCTGGCTTGCAACATGATTGCAAGAGCTGTTGTGGCATCGATCTCCTCTCTTTCTCTTTGTCTCTCTCTCTCTCTCTCTCTCTCTCTCCCTCTCTCTCTCTCTCTCTCTCTCTCTCTCTCTCTCTCTCTCTCTCTCTCTCTCTCTCTCTCTCTCTCTTTCTCTCTCTCTCACTGTCTCAAGCTTCCCAGTCTTCATCTCCCTTCCTCTTCTCTTCCCCTTCCTCCTCCTGCTATTCCTCTTCCCACTTCACCTCCTTTCCTTTCTCCTCCTCTTCTTCCTCCTCCTCCTCCTCCTCCTCCTCCTCCTTCTCCTCCTTCCACTCCACTTCTTTCTCTTTTTACTTCATCTTTTTCTCCTCCTCCTTCACCTCCTCTTTCTCTTCCTCCTCTTCTCCTCTTTCTCCTCCTCTTGCCCCATTGAAAAGGGAAACAGTAATCACCCAACACGGACAACACTCCAATTTCTTTCCAGATAGCCATATAGATTTCCAGCCGCTGTATGACCGTGGGTCTGCTATCACTGGAACTTGTGACAACGACTGATTGATTGAATGATATGTGTCACTGTGATGGAGTTGATTGAGATTGTTTGAAAGTTTACGCTCGAGTAGAAGTGGTGGAGGTGGAGTTTTTGGACTAGTGGTCCACAATTTGTGGACCATGGGCCACTGGAGGGTCCACAGAGGCCACTGGAGGGTCCACAGTGGCCACAAAGGGTCCACAAATCGAAAACTAGTGGGGTTTAGCGGATGTTTGGTGATGCAATTTAGTGTTGAATTGGTCCTCCCCGGGAGACATTTCTCCCTAGCATGCTACTTGCTTTTGGTACCTCGTTTGAATAGTAACGATTTCGGATACGATCTTTTTGTGTTTCAAATTTGTGTTTTCAAATTTCGTAGAGCGAAAAGCTCAATGACGAACTAAGAGAAGTTTAACCTATTATGCGAATGTTAGACGAAACATTGTTGAGACGTTCTTACGGAAGTCTGGAATATTGCAACCGAAGTCGTTTCCACTCAACCGAAGTAGCAAAAGCAATTAGCATGCTAGTCAAGTGTGCCACCATCTTAAGTAACAGTAGTCCATAAATTTCAGATAGCCTACGTGACGAAAGACTGGTTGGAAATCCCTGATATAGTTTAGCCCTAAACTGAAACGAATAGTTTGACACTCACCAGAATCAAATATAAAGTGTCTACCACGGCTTTGGGAAGGGAAAGTACGTAGCTGTCCTTAGTAGATTCTTTATCAAGAACGCTGAGACCTTCGTATACCCCGAAGTCACATCAACTCTCGCGTGTACAGCTGCCGGCACTTAAAACTGTTGCACCAGTTGTAACGTTGCGCTAGATAACATATCAAGTGTGTTTATTTACATACTGGTGTCACGCTACCCAATTTTGGCGAAGAAAGATTAGCGATAATGGATTGGTAAACAAAAACATTATTGCCACATCTAACATTAGTGAATAAACACATAGTTGTCACATCTAACATTAGTAAACAAACACATTGAATGTTGTACCGAGCATTAGTAAATGAAAACATTCTCTCACTTCTGACATTAGTAACATTCTCTCACACCTAACATTCGTCAAACAAAACCATTCATTCCACATCTAATATTGCCACTTCTAGCATTAGTGAACACACTAACATCTAAAAATACACTGTTGCCACATTTGACGTTATTTCTCAGTCGTTGTACCAGTTATTTATGTCTGCTTGAGCACAACCTGAATAACTGGAAAAGGACCATCCTTGACGGAAGGGTCTAGTCGGGATAGACAAATGAGAGGTTCCACGGTGCTGAATAAAATCGCCTGGCGACAGTAGAATTGACACAGATAAGTATCAACCGGCAAGGAAGGGGAGAACAGAGTAAACTGCCATTTATGCATTCAAACTGTTGATCAAAGCTAGTTTGTCAAACAAGTCCTTGAAATGATGTTTGTCCCAAACGTGTTTGACAACCAAACACCCCATTCACACGGTCAAACATCACTTCAAACACTTGTTTGACAAACCGGGTTTGACCGTGTAAATGGCCCTTTAGGCCACACCACGGAGGTGAATAGAATCCATTGGCTACAGTCAGGATGGAATGACGAGCACCACCCGCGGCGCAAAGGAGGGTAATTGTTAAATACACAAGTTGCAGTGGCGAGTGCATGATGTTAACATAGAGGGTGATGGACAGCGGAAAGTGGAGGGTGGAGTGATAGACAGTCATTTGGGTGGATGGGTTGATGTGTACACGAGAGAGAGAGGACTGTTTGTCGTCATGCAGTTGATGAAATGTGAGACGAGTGAGGAAATAGGTCGTAAGTTGAGATGTAGTCGTATACGATGTCTAAGTATATGAAATCCTTCCAGGTTTGTTCAAAATGGCCTCATGATATGTGACTTTGGCGTACTTTATTTCCTTTTTTTAAATACTGGCATATACTTTGTCTAAGTATGTAAAAAAAAATCATGTTTGTTGGAAATGGTCTCGGAATAGACATGACGTCATTTAGCCTCAAACGTTCTGCGATTTCGGACCCGGACTGGGAGGTCTGACGTCACACGTAAATCCCCGCTTTATTGCACGTGGGACATGTACACACACACACACACACACACACACACACACACACACACACACACACACACACACACACACACACACACACATTTGCTGCCACAATTACCAGGCAGACACTGAAACCAAAATAAATGCAAACATCGTTGTTTTCGTTCGGGACGCTGCTCATAAAGTACGTAAACATACAAACATACATGCGCGCGCACACACACATACACATACACACACACACACAAACACACACACACACACACACACACACACACACACACACACACACACACACACACACACACACACACACACACACACATACACACACACACACACATACACACACACACACACACACACACACACACACACACACACACACACACACACACACACACACACACATGAAAGTATGATTGTTGGAAAATGAGGATATAGCCCAAGTTGGAAACATACATAAATTTGAAGTTAGGTATGATAGATTGCTCCTTTCATGAATATACGAGGTACAACGGATAAGTACAATTAGGTACATTAGGTAAATATGCACACACACACACACACACACACACACACACACACACACACACACACACACACACACACACACACACACACACACACACACACACACACACATAGATTTGAGCACCCAACATCCTCTCCTTCTTGGCCTCATTGGATGTGGTGAAAATTCAGCCCTACCTATCTACTCGGAAGATAAAATAAATGAACAAGAAATTTTATTTCAAACGAGGAAAGCATGGAGCTGTTGTATGCATAAGAACACAAGATTGAAGGAGACTGCAAGAGACCATAAGGTCTACACTAAGCAGTTCCATGTCCCTAATCACCTGTCATACTTATCCCTAAAACTGTCTAATCTTCTCTTAAAACAACCAGTTGTTTCAGCGCTCACTACCTGGTTACTAAGTCTATCCCATTCGTTAACCACTCCGTTGGTAAACCAGTTCTTGTCTATTTCCTTCTTGAACCCAAATTTGTCCAGCTTGACTTAATCCCGTGATGCACAACAGAGCGGAAGAAAATAAACTGTACTTCTAGAGAACTAGAGAGAGAAAGTACTTCATTAGCAATAACTGGCGCTTCTATCCTTTAGGGGCGGAGGAATGTCGCACCTAAGAGATGGTGTCATAAAGAGAGAGAAAGGGGAGATAGAAGGAGAGCAGCAAATAGGAAGGGTAGCAGAAATTGAACAATGGTTAGCATTATCTTTATAAACTGAGGTTATTATCTAAATACAATAGAAGGCTGCGTGACTGTGGTCCGTAGGGATGCCATCAAATTTCCTAAAAGAGAGAGAGAGAGAGAGAGAGAGAGAGAGAGAGAGAGAGAGAGAGAGAGAGAGAAGAGAAGAGAAGTAAGGTCATACAATGGCAGAAACAAAACTTTGGAAGTAAAGACCATCTGACAAGACGTCACCTTGATGACGTCATAAGTTCGTCACCACCATGCCAATGGGAGTTGTCGGTGGAATGAAGAACCTTAGGAACGTAGTCAGCCAGAAAGAGGACGAAGACTTCGAGGGAGCGACCCAACTTCGCAGGATGTTGAGGCTGCAACAAGAGGAAGTCAACCGGCTTAGGACCGCCAATCGTCTTCTGGAAGAACGGTTAGAGGAAACCGAAAAGGACAGAGACGAATACCTTCAGCGCATGCAGCGTTACCTGAAGGACCTGCGTAAACGTTACTTACAAGAGATCGTCGAACTCGAGGAAGAAAACGGCGAATTAAGCGAAAAGGTCCTTCAGCTGCAGGCGGAGCTCCTGAAGAAGGAAGAAGCCGAAGCGTCTCTTCAGCGAAACAATGGAAAGACGTCTGCAGAGGCAATTTTAAAAGAAGAAAGTACTTCCAGAGTCGCTCAGGAAGAGGAGAACTACCCTCGAAAGGCCAAAGACGCGCCTGAGGAGTCTAAGAAAGACATCGTCTAGACCACAAGCGCACTTCCGTCCCATGGAGAAGAGGAAACCGAAGGCGCCTGGGTTCGGGACATGGACGAGTGGTCTGCGTCCTCCGAGGACCTAGAAGAACTGGAGGAAAGTTCGGTGAGGGAAAACAACGACGACGATAGTTCACCATCCTCCCAGGGCCCAGCCGAAGACGACAAGTGGCCACAGGCGCCCCAAGTAAAGGCTGCGGACCCTGTTCTTTCCACGAGATCGTTCATGCCTACTCCGGAGGCTCGTGTGACGAGAAGAGCCTCCCCACCACCGACCCCTCTGTCATACGCCCAGATGGCTACCCGGGGCGCTTGGGGACACCCCGGGTCGGGCTGGAGGCCAGAGGCGCCAAGACCTGTACCCCGTCCCTCCCCAGAGGCCGTCGTCCACAGGCTCGTCGTGTGGGAAGGACCCACGACCTGCGCGAGGATCCTGCAAAGCGCATCCAGGAACTGGAGAGCCGAGAGGACGCCGCTGGAGGGGCCGAAGAAGGAGAACGCGAGAAGAACGCCACCTCGCCCTCCACCTCCGGCAGCAGCGAGGGACCGGGGCAACAGACTGGGCTATGAATGGAGAAAGGCAGCACCACCGAAGGGCAACAGAAGGGCCCAAGGCGGAGGTCATCCTCGAAGGGAGGACGAAAGGGGACAGCGACGTGTCCCCTCGATCAGGTCCCAGTGGGAGGGCGACCCGAAGCCGCCGCCAACTGCCGAAGCCCCAAAGAAAGGCAACAGATCGAGGAAACAAAAAAAAGTGGAGAAATAATTGAGAAACAAATAGGAATAAAGTTGAAAGGAGAAAAATGAAGAAAAAATTGATAGCCAAGAGAAAGGATGAAGAATTAAGAAGAAATTGAAATATAAGAATAGAAGAGAATAGACAATTGAGAGAAATTGTAAATTAAGGAAAATGAAGAAAGAATAAAAGAGAATGAATTAAAAATAAGAAAAGGCGACGAGGGTTTCCCCTCAGCTGAATAAAATCGCCCGGCGGCAGTCAAATTATATTTGATGTGTTTTCACACAATTATGAAATTATTTATCGTTTGAACGCGTTAAACAATAGAAAATTGAAAAGAACCAAATAAAATATATCGATCAGAAAATGGGTCAGTCAGTGAAATAGAATTAATATTTGAAAATATTTGTTTCAGGTTTTCATACATTAAAAATAAAATAAAGATAAATAATAAATAAGAATAATAATTGATAGTAAATAAATAAGTACATAATAAACAAATGAAAATAATAAATCAATCTATAAAATTAAATAAAATCGCCTGGAGACAACCATATTATAATCAGTGTTACCACCTATTAAATCATTTATCATATTAGACATATTAAACCATTTGAAAGTTGGAAAAAAATCTCATCAACTAAATGAAATATATAAAAAAAAATGGATGAATCAGTCAAAATGAAATTCTGGAAATATTTGAAAATTTTATACATTGAAATATAGAAAATATTTGCAAATAAAAATCGAATAATCAATTGGTATATCAGCTTACAGATTGGGAGGCAATTTTAAGCGAAAGGACTGAAGATCAGATGTGGGAAATGTTTCAAAATACGCTTACTAAGATCATTCATACTGACATCCCGTTTAAGGACAGACGCCCCTCAAATCAGGCTCGACCAAAATGGTTGACAAAGAAATCGAAAAATATATATATATATATATATATATATATATATTGCTAAAAAGAGACAGGCTTATAAGAAATACAAGTGGTCGGGTGTACCTAATGACTATCAAAGTTATGTAATATTATAGATTAAAAATAGAAAATAGAAAACGAAAAAGACTATGAAATGAATATCGCTGATAAATCCCAAGAAAATCCCAAAGAATTCTATAGTTACATTAGAGAAGAAAGGGTATTAGGAATCACATTGGCCCACTTTTATCTGTTGACGGTCAACTTGAATATTCAAATGAAGGAATGTGTGATATGTTGATAAATTATTTTAGGTCAGTATTCGTAAACGAAACACCTCAAATTAAACTCCAATCTGAAACCTGTGAAAAGTCTAGGGTGAGCTTACTATGGTAAATATAACAAAAGAAAAAATTGAAAGGTGTATAGGGAAACTCAAAGTTAATAAAACACCAGGGCCTGACGGTTGGCATCCAAGAATCTTAAAGAAAACGAAAAATGAGATTGATGTTCCATTAGAAATTATTTTCAAGAAATCCATCATATCCGGAGATGTCCCAAGAGAATGCAAGCTTGCTAACGTTACTCCTATATTCAAAAAAGGTGACAAAAAGAAACCAAATAACTACAGGCCTATAAGCTTGTCTTCAATCGTAGGTAAAATGATGGAAACTATTATCAGAGATGCTATCGAACATCATTTAGAAAGTAATTGTTTGATAAATGATAGCCAGCATGGATTGAGACGGAAGGGCTCTTGCGTAACTTACTCGGATTCTACAACACAGTCATCTCGAATTATGACAAAAGAAACAATATAGAATATATCTAGACTGTACAAAAGCTTTTGATACCATCCTTCACGAAAGACTACTTACTAAATTAGCTTCACACAGAGTAAGTAGTAGCCTATTAAGTTGGACTAGTAATTGGTTGAATGATCGTAAGCAGAGAGTTGTTCTAAATGGCAAAACTTCTAAATGGAAAAATGTTACGAGTGGAGTTCTTCAGGGTTCCGCTCATGGGTCACTTCCATTCATAATATATGTAAATGATATAGATCACGGGCTGAAACCTATTGATATGATGGATATCTTGAAAATAATTTCTAATGGAACAACTATCTCATTTTTCGTTTCCGTTAAGACTCTTCGATGCCAACCTTCAGGCCCTGGTGTTTTATTAATTTTGAGTTTCCCTATACACCTTTTAATTTTTTCTTTTGTTATATTTACCGTAGTAAGTTCACCCTTGACTTTTCACAGGTTTCAGTTTGGAGTTTACTTTGAGGTGTTTCGTTTACGAATACTGACCTAAAATAAATTATCAAAATATCACACATTCCTTCATTTGAATATTCAAGTTGACCGTCATCAGATAATAGTGGGCCAATGTGATTCCTAAAACCCTTTCTTCTCTAATGTAACTATAGAATTCTTTGGGATTTTCTTTGGATTTATCAGCGATATTCATTTCATACTGTCTTTTTCGTTTTCTTGTGGTCTTTTTTAAATCTCTCTATATTATTTCATAACTTTGATCCTTAAAAGTGGCAGTTTGCCGACAAGATTGACGAGATAAACACCATATGAGGACGGAGCCTTTATTTGTACGACGTTTCGCTTATTACAGCTTTTTCAAGTACAAGTTGAGATACAAATGCTTGAGATTAAATAAGGGGAAAGGAGGGAACGGGGAGAGAAAAAGGGGGGGAAGGAAGAAAAGAAGTAGGAGGAGGAGGAGAAGGGGGGGGGGATTAGACACTGGGAAAGTTTCCATGTCTTGTGGGCTCTTTTACATTCTGAACAAAGTAGCTGTCACCGAGGTAATCTATCAAGCGACTACCTATATGGCCATGTCCTAGGGTCATCTAATCAATTTCAGTAAAGTTGAAATCACCCAGTTTCTTGTCTGCTAATGATAAAGTTTTTGGCCTATATATTACACCTACATTCATTTCTTGTCCATTTCTTTGGGTTAACTCCACCCACATACTATCATATCCATCCTGTTTCACTTTCTCTAAAACACAGGCATGTACAGTGCTCTTAACTTACAACAGAACACCCCCACTTTTCTTGTGGTTTCTATCCTGATGAAAGTGCTTAAATCCCGCAATATCAAGTTCAGCTTTAAACTCTCGGTTATTCCTATCATGTAGAAATTTTCGTTTTTGACATATGGCTGGATTTCTTGGAATTCATATATGACCGACCTAAGGGTAATGCTTTGACCTTAAACGCGCACACACGCCCAACTCCCCGCCCACGAGTTGCAGTAATGACTCGCAACGATACTGAAATTATTTCAGCCCTGGCCGGGATTCAAACTCGGACCACTAAAGTAGCGGTTTCGAACGCTACCACTACGCCGCCGAGTCGCGCGCGAGTGTGTGTGTGTGTGTGTGTGTGTGTGTGTGTGTGTGTGTGTGTGTGTGTGTGTGTGTGTGTGTGTGTGTGTGTGTGTGTATGTGTGTGTGTCCGTGCGCGCGTGTGTGTGTGTCTACCGCCGGAAGATTTCCTTTGGTTAAGAGAAGACCTCCTTGGTCAAAGATTGAACAAACGAATATTAGTTCCCAAATAGTCGCCACGAACGGAAGGACACAATTACCTAGTACAGCAGTTCAACTTAATGACGAGGATCGTAGCCTCCTCAGCGCTCGTTAAGGAACATCATGGAAAGACCAGGAGGGGAGGTAGACCAGATGTGGCACCAGAAATGTCCCGGTCTGGAGGGAGCCTGGGAGCTGATACCGGCGAGTTGAACCAAGGGTATTAATTAAATTTCACGCCACAAAGTACTCTGTAAGGGGCACCGTCCTAGCCTCCTGATGATGTTAAACCAAATCAGTCAACTTTAATATATCAATTGATTATTCTATTTTTATTTGAAAATATTTTATACATTTCAATGTATAAAATTTTCAGACAAATATTTCCAGAATTTAATTTTGACTGATTTATCCATTTATTTTAAATATTTCATTTAGTTGATGATATTTTTTTCCAATTTTAAAATAGTTTAATATGTCTAATATGGTAAATAATTTGATATGTGTTAACATAGAATATAATATGGCTGTCTCCAGGCGATTTTATTGAACTTTTTTTTGTTTATTATGTATTTATTTATTCATTATCAATTATTATTATTATTTATTATTTATCTATATTTGATTTTTCATGTATGAAAGCCTTAAACATATATTTTCAAATATTAATTCTATTTCACTGATTGACCCATTTTCTGATCGATATATTTTATTTGGTTGAACTTCTTTTCAATTTTCTATTGTTTAACGCGTTCAAATGATAAATAATTTCATAATTGTGTGGAAACACATGAAATATAATTTGACTGCCGCCGGGCGATTTTATTCAGCTGAGGGGAAACCCCTCGTCGCCTTTTCTTATTTCTACTTCACTTTCTTTTATTCTTTCTTCATTTTCCTTAATTTACAATTTCTCTCAATTGTCTATTCTCTTCTATTCTTATATTTCAATTTCTTCTTAATTCTTCATTCTTTCTCTTGGCTACCAACTTTCCCTTCATTTTTCTTCTTTCAACTTTATTTCTATTTTTCTCAATTATTTCTCCACTTTTTCTGTTTCCTCGATCTGTTCCCTTTCTTTGGGGCTTCGGCAGTTGGCGGCGGCTTCGGGTCGCCCTCCCACTGGGATCTGAGCGAGGGGACACGTCGCTGTCCCCTTTCGTCCTCCCTTCGAGGATGACCTCCACCTTGGGCCCATCTGTTCCCCTTCGGTGGTGCTGCCGGTCTCCTCTCGTAGCCCCTTCTGTTTCCCCGGTCCCTCGCTGCTGTCGGAGGTGGAGGGGGAGGTGGCGTTCTTCTCGCGTCCTCCTTCTTCGGCCCCTCCAGCGGCGTCCTCTCGGCTCTCCAGTTCCTGGATGCGCTCTGCAGGATCCTCGCCTAGGTCGGTGGACCTTCCCACACGACGGGCCTGTGGACGACGGCCTCTGTAGAGGGACGGGGTAGAGGTCTCGGCGCCTCTGGCCTCCAGCTCGACCCAGGGTGTCCCAAAGCGCCCCGGGTAGCTATCTGGGCGTATGACGGAGGGGTCGGTGGTGGGGAGGCTTTTCTCGTCACACGAGCCTCCGGAGTAGGCACGAACGATCTCGTTGGAAAAACAGGGTCCGCAGCCTTGACTTGGGGCGCCTGTGGCCACTTGTCGTCTTCGGCTGGGCCCTGGGATGACGATGACGTCTCGTCGTCGTTGTTTTCCTTGACCGAACTTTCCTCCAGTTCATCTTCTAGGTCCTCGGAGGACGCAGACCACTCGTCCATGTCCCGAACCCAGGCGCCTTCGGGTTCCTCTTCTTCATGGGACGGAAGTGCGCTTGTGGTCTGGACGAGGTCTTCCTTAGACTCCTCAGGCGCGTCCTTGGCCTCTCGAGGGTCGTCCTCCTCCTCCTGAGTGACTTTGGAAGTACTTTCTTCTTTTAAAATTGCCTCTGTAGAGGTCTTTTCATCGTCTCGCTGCAGAGACGCTTCGGCTTCTTCCTTCTTCTGGAGCTCCGCCTGCAGCTGAAGGACCTTTTCACTTAATTTGTCGTTTTCTTCCTCGAGATCGACGATCTCCAGTAGGTAACTTTTGCGCAGGTCCTTCAACTAACGCTCCACGCGCTGAAGGCAATCGTCTCGGTCCCTTTCGGTTTCTTCTAACCGCTCTTCAAGTAGACGATTGGCTATCCTAAGCCGGTTCAATTCCTCTTCTTGAAGCCTCAGCATCTTGCGAAGTTGGGTCGCTCCCTCGCAGTCGTCGTCCTCTTTCTCGTTTCTTGCGTTCGTAAGGTTCTTCATTCCACCGACAACTCCCAGTGGTACGGTGGCGACGAATTATGACGTCATCAAAGTGACGTCATTGTCAGATGGTCTTTACTTCCAAAGCTTTGTTTCTGCCGTTGTTTGACCTTACTTCTCTTCTCTTTTCTCTCTCTCTCTCTCTCTCTCTCTTTCTTTCTCTCTTTCTTTCTCTTATGGAAAAATATGACAGGTGATAAGGGACATGGAACTCCTTAGTGTAGACCATATGGTCTCTTGCAGTCTCCTTCATTCTTGTGTTTTTATACATACAGCAGCTCCTTACTTTCCTCATTTTAAATAAAATTTCTGGTTCACTTTTTCTTCTTCCGAGTAGGTAGGTAGGCCTGCATCTTCACTACATCCAGTGAGGCCAAGAAGGAAAGGATGTTGGGCGCTCAAATCTGTGTGTGTATGTGTGGGTGGGTGTGATTGTGTGTATGTATACATGTATGCATGTATGTGTGTCTGTACGTGTGTATGTGTGTGTGTGTGTGTGTGTGTGTGTGTGTGTGTGTGTGTGTGTGTGTGTGTGTGTGTGTGTGTGTTTGTATTTGTGTGTGTGATTCACTATGTTTCATCATGGTGAATCACGCACACACAAAGGATTACAAAGAAGGAACATGCCGACAGGAGACCTTTTGATCCATAACTAGGTGGGATGCGAAAAAAATATGATAATGATAAATATATAAAAAGATGAAAATATAACAATATAAATAACAATAAATAAAATAAATAAATAAATACATATGTATAGTTAAATAGCAAACAAACACGTAAATAGTAAATAATAATAAACTGATATATAACGATTAAATGAAAACCTTGCAAATAATAATAAACAAACAGGCAAAGGATAACAAAAAATAAAAAATAACAAAATAAATGGCAGTCATTACAGCCTCTGCAATAAACAAATAATATAAAATAAATGACAGTCATTATATTCTCTGCAGGAAGTTTATTCCATTCATTAATTACACAATTGGCAAAGTTGTTTCTACCCACTTCCAAATTAAATCTATTTCCTGACACTTTGACACCATTATTTCTTGTCGGATTCTCATTCAGTGTGAAAATTTTGTCACTATTGATTTTGTCAATTCCCTTTAGAATCTTAAAGACCTGTATCAAATAATTTCTGAGTCTACGCTTTTTTTTTTTAGGAAACACAGATTCATGTTCTAGTCGATTTTCGTACGAGTCATTTTTTATGTTTGGAATCAATTTTGTGACTCGCCGTTGTACTCTTTCCGATCTGTCAATGTCTTTAATGAGATTCGGTGACCGTACGGAAACAGCATATTCCAAATGTGGACGAACAAACGTTTTATATACTTTGTTAATGAGAGATGGACTTTTGAATCGAGCAATCAGTCCTACAATATTATTTGTTTTCTCACAGGCTGAAAAAGCGGCTGAAATTGTTTTAGATCATTTCATTTTCACTATCCACTTTTGTTAATGAATTTCCAAATAACTTGTAATTGTATTTACTGTTATTTTTACCTATGTGCTTTACCTTGCATTTACTTGTGTTAAATTTCATCAGCCAATTTTCAGACCATTTCTCTAATTTATCTAAATCTTCTTGAATATCTAATTGGCGTGATCATTTGCCATTCCGCACAGTTTTGTATAATCAGCAAATTTGGAGACAATAGGTTTCAGCCGGTGGTCTATATCATTTATACATAATATGAATGGAAGTGGCCCAAGAACGCAACCCTGAAGAACTCCACTCGTAACATTTTTCCATTTAGAAGTTTTGCCATTTAAAAATACTCTCTTACAATTATTCCACCAATTACTAGTCCAACTTAATAGGCTACCACTTACTCCGTGTGAAGGTAATTTAGTAAGTGGTCTTTCGTGAAGGATGGTATCAAAAACTTTTACAAATTCTAGATATATTCTATATTGTTTCCTTTGTCATAATTCGAGATGACTGTTGTAGAATTAGAGTAAGTCACGCAAGAACCTTTCCGTCTGAATCCATGCTGGCTATCATTTATCAAATAATTACTTTCTAAACGATGTTCGATAGCATCTCTGATGACAGTTTCCATCATTTTTCCAACGATTGAGGTCAAGCTTATAGGCCTGTAGTTATTTGGTTTCTTTTTATCACCTTTTTTGAATATGGGAGTAACGTTAGCAAGCTTCCAAATAATTATGAAATGGATAAATCAGTCAAAATGAAATTCTTGAAATATTGTGTCCTTTCGTTCGTGGCGACTATTTCCGAAATTCTACTCGTTTGTTCAATGTTTGACCAAGTAGGTCTCTTAACCAAAGGGAATTGTCCGGAGGTATACACACACACACACACACACACACACCTACGCACATATTCCTCTGAACATATTCTTAAGCCTCGAAGATAATAACCTATGATAAATTCCATTTTGGTTTTCTTATCCGTAACAGAGTAAAAATGTACATAATAATTTTTATTTGTCTTTTTCCTAAAAACTTTAAACTTTATATTGTTTCCGTCTCTTATTAAAAGGGTATCAAGATAGGGCAACATGTTGTTAGTTTCATATTCTGCTGTAAATTTGATACTATCTTCTACAAGATTTAACTGATTTAAAATTCTATTCAAATCTAACCTACGAGGAGCTATTATAAGTACATCGTCGACGTATCTAAGCCAAACTAACTCTCCAGGGACAATGTTGCTTAAACTAGTGTTTTCTAAATGTTCTAGAAACAAGTTCGCCAGCACTGGGCTTAGTGGGGAACCCATTGGTAAACCTGCTGTCTGTCTGTAATAATTATCATTAAAAGTAAAACAACAGTTTGAAATACAAAGGTTCACAAGTCTGATAAAATTATAAACAGGTACAGGGAACTCATCATGTTCAGACAATACATTGGTTAACACCTCAATGGTTTTTAGTTGGTACATTGGAAAATAACGATACTATATCAAAGCTTGCTATTTGCTTATTTTTCATACTTATATTTTTAATCCTATTAATAATATCACCAGAATGTTTAAGATTTTTACCACTAATGGTGCCCACTTTGCCAGAGATTATTTTGGCTAATTTTCTTGCTAGTTGGTGTAGTAAACTGCCTACACCAGAAACAATTGGACGAAGTGGTACGTTTGGTTTGTGTAATTTGGGAAGACCATATATGTAAGCTGGGAAATGGACTTTCGGTAGAAGGTGTAACATACTTTTCCCTCCAGTAGTATGGAAAGAATGTCTCTAGACGGAAACAATATAAAATTTAAAGTTTTTAGGAAAAAGACAAATAATAATGATTATGTACATTTTTACTCTGCTACGGATAAGAAAACCAAAATGGGAATTATCATAGGTTCTTATCTTCGAGGCTTAAGAATATGTTCAGAGGAGTATTTGGATGAAGAATTTAGTACAATTTTAACGCTTTTACTGACCTAAAACACCCTCCTTATTTTATCCTTAAAGCCAAGAAGAAAGCTGAAATTATTCATAAAAGAGTAGGAAAAATGAAAGTAGAATGTACAAAGAGGATCATATTACCTAATACCTTAGTTGCAGACAATATTTCCTCATTATTAAACAAGGCTGGTGTTAATGTCGTTAAAACCAGTTGACAATCTTATAACAAGTCGAAATAAGAGCAGGGAAAATATTCGTCAATCAGGTATTTACTGTGTGCCATGTTTAGGTTGTGAAAAGGTCTACATTGGTGAAAGTTTCCGTGGTATTGATAAAAGAATATTGGAACATAGATATGATATGAAAACTTACAATATGAATAATGCCATTGTTAGACATAGATTCGATACAGGCCACAATGCTGACTGGAATAATTCTAGGATTATTAAATATGAAAATCATACTATGAAACATAGATGTTTTGAATCTGCGTTCATATCTGTCATTGATAATATAAATGAGAACAGTGGATTTTTTGCAATAAATAAACCATTACCAAGTAACAAGCAATTTACGCAAATTGTGTTTGCACCAGTTTCATGTTCATTTCTCTGCACAAGCTCGGGTTATATAAGGAGTCAGATGTTTCTCCACTGTGTTATTTCTGAAGAAGCCCTGCTGGGCGAAACGTTAAATATATTGGATCCCGTACTCTGCGTTTGGCCTCTCTCCTACAATTGGTTGAATGATCGTAAACAGAGAGTTGTTCTAAATGGCAAAACTTCGAGATAAAAAAAATGTAACGAGTGGAGTTCTTCAGGGTTCCGTTCTTGGGCCACTTCCATTCATAGTATATCTATAAATGATATAGACCACGGGCTGAAACCTATTGTCTCCAAATTTGCTGATTATACAAAACTGAGCGGAATGGCAAGTAGATATTCAAGAAGCTTTAGATAAGTTACAGCAATGGTATGAAAATTGACTAATGAAATTGAACACAAGTAAATGCAAGGTAATGCACATAGGTAAAAATAACAGTAAGTACGATTACAAGTTATTTGGAAATTCATTAACAAAAGTGGATAGTGAAAAGGATCTTGGCGTAATTAATTATCAGTAACGATCTCAAATCATCTAACCTGTGTATTTCAGCCTCTGAGAAAGCAAATGATATTGATTGCGATATTCAAAAGTCCATCTCTCATTAACAAACTATATAAATCGTTAGTTCGTCCACATTTGGAATATGCTGTTTCCGTATGGTCACCGAATCTCATTAAAGATATTGACAGATTGGAAAAAGTACAACGGCGAGTCACAAACTTGATTCCAAATATAAAAATTGAATCATACGAAAATCGACTATAACATGAATCTGTTTTCCCTAAAAAAGCGTAGACTCAGAAATGATTTGATACAGGTCTTTAAGATTCTAAAGGGAATTGACAACATCAATAGTGACAAAATTTTCACACTGAATGAGAATCCGACAAGAAATAATGGTCTCAAACTGTCAGGAAATAGATTTAATTTGGAAGTGGGTAGAAACAACTTTGCCAATTGTGTAATTAATGAATGGAATAAACTTCCTGCAGAGAATGTAATGACTGCCATTTATTTTATATTATTTGTTTATTGCAGAGGCTGTAATGACTGCCATTTATTTTATGTTATTTGTTTATTTTTTGTTATCATTTGCCTGTTTGTTTATTATTATTTGCATGGTTTTCATTTATTCGTTATATATCAGTTTATTAATATTTACTATTTACGTGTTTGTTTGCTATTTAACTATACTTATGTATTTATTCATTTATTTTATTTATTATTATCTATATTGTTATATTTTTATCTTTTTATATATTTATCATATTTTTTTTGCATCCCACCTAGTTATGGATCAAAAGGTCTCCTGTCGGCATGTTCCTTCTTTGTAATCCTTTGTGTGTGCGTGATTCACCATGATGAAACATAGTGAATCACACACACAAAAAACACACACACACACACACACACACACACACACACACACACACACACACACACACACACACACACACACACACACACACATACACACGTACAGACACACATACATGCATACATGTATACATACACACAATCACACCCACCCACACATACGCACACATAGATTTGAGCGCCCAACATCCTTTCCTTCTTGGCCTCACTGGATGTGGTGAAGATGCAGGCCTACCTACCTACTCGGAAGAAGAAAAAGTGAACCAGAAATTTAATTCAAAATGAGGAAAGCATGGAGCAAGAATGAAGGAGACTGCAAGAGACCATATGGTCTACACTAAGGAGCTCCATGTCCCTTATCACCTGTCATATTTTTCCATAATGTTCTCTCATCTCCTCTTAAAACAACCAATTATAGTTTCAGCGCTCACTACATAATTACTAAGGCTATTCCATTCGTTAACCGCTCCGTGGGTAAACCAGTTCTTGCCTATTTCGTATTTAAACCCACATTTGCCCAGCTGGATTTAATCCCGTGATGCACAACAGAGAGGAAGAGAAATAAACTCTACTTCTAGAGAACTAGAAGGAGAAAATACTTCATTAGAGACAGGATGGGGAGGTAGAAGGAGGGCAGCAGATAGGAAGGGTAGGAGAAATTGAACAATGGTTAGCATTGATTTTTTCAGTTGATGTTATTATCTAAATACAATAGAAGGCTACATGACTCTGGTCCATAAGGATGCTATCAAATTTCATAAGAGAAAGAAGGAGAGAGAAAGAAAGAGAGAGAGAGAGAAGAGAAGTAAGATCAGACAACGGCAGAAACAAATCTTTGGAAGTAAAGACCATCTGACAATGACGTCACTTTGATGACGTCATAATTCGTCGCCACCGTACCACTGGGAGTTGTCGGTAAGATGAAGAACCTTACGAACGCAGGAAACGAGAAAGAGGACGACGACTGCGAGGGAGCGACCCAACTTCGCAAGATGCTGAGGCTTCAAGAAGAGGAATTGAACCGGCTCAAGATGGCCAATCGTCTACTTGAAGAGCGGTTAGAAGAAACCGAAAGGGACCGAGACGATTGCCTTCAGCGCGTGGAGCGTTAGTTGAAGGACCTGCGCAAAAGTTACCTACTGGAGATCGTCGATCTCGAGGAAGAAAACGACGAATTAAGCGAAAAGGTCCTTCAGCTGCAGGCGGAACTCCTGAAGAAGGAAGACGCCGAAGCGTCTCTTCAGCGAGACGATGAAAAGACCTCTACAGAGGCAATCTTAAAAGATGAAAATAATTCCAAAGTTACTCAGGAGGAAGAGGACGACCCTCGAGAGGCCAAGGACGCGCCTGAGGAGTCTAAGGAAGACCTCGTCTAGACCACAAGCGCACTTCCGTCCCATGAAGAAGAGAAACGCGAAGGCGCCTGGGTTCGGGACATGGACGAGTGGTCTGCGTCCTCCGAGGACCTAGGAGAACTGGAGGAAAGTTCGGTCAAGGAAAACAACGACGACGAGAAGTCACCGTCTTCCCAGGGCCCAGCCGAAGACGACAAGTGGCCACAGTCGCCCGAAGTAAAGGCTGCGGACCCTGTTCTTTCCACGAGATCGTCCCTGCCTACTCCGGAGGCTCGTGTGACGAGAAGAGCCTCCCCACCACCGACCCCTCTGTCATACGCCCAGATGGCTACCCGGGGCGCTTGGGGACACCCCGGGTCGGGCTGGAGGCCAGAGGCGCCAAGACCTGTACCCCGTCCCTCCCCAGAGGCCGTCGTCCACAGGCCCGTCGTGTGGGAAGGACCCACGACCTGCGCGAGGATCCTGCAGAGCGAATCCAGGAACTGGAGAGCCGAGAGGACGCCGCTGGAGGGGCCGAAGAAGGAGAACGCGAGAAGAACGCCACCTCCCCCTCCACCTCCGGCAGCAGCGAGGGACCCGGGGAACAGAGCGGGCTATGAATGGAGAAAGGCAGCAGCACTGAAGGGCAACAGAAGGGCCCAAGGTGGAGGTCATCCTCGAAGGGAGGACGAAAGGGGACAGCGACGTGTCCCCTCGCTCAGGTCCCAGTGGGAGGGCGACCCGAAGCCGCCGCTAACTGCCGAAGCCCCAAAGAAAGGCAACAGATCGAGGAAACAAAAAAAGTGGAGAAATAATTGAGAATATATAGGAATAAAGTTCAAAGGAGAAAAATGAAGAAAAAGTTGGTAGCCAAGAGAAAGAATGAAGAATTAAGAAGAAATTGAAATATAAGAATAGAAGAGAATAGACAATTGAGAAAAATTGTAAATTAAGGAAAATGAAGAAAGAATAAAAGAAAGTGAAGTAAAAGTAAGAAAAGGCGACGAGGGGTTTCCCCTCAGCTGAATAAAATCGCCCGGCGGCATTCAAATTATATTTGATGTGTTTTCACACAATTATGAAATTATTTATCATTTAAACGTGTTAAACAATAGAAAATTGGAAAGAAGTTCAACCAAATAGAATATATCGATCAGAAAATGGGTCAATCAGTGAAATAGAATTAACATTTGAAGATATTTGTTTAAGGTTTTCATACATTAAAAATTAAATAAAGATAAATAATAGATAAGGATAATTGATAATGAATAAATAAATAAATACACAATAAGCAAAAAAAATAATAGAACTCAATAAAATCGCTTGGAGACAGCCATTTTATATTATATGTTACCACATATTAAATTATTTACCATATTAGACATATTAAACTATTTTAAAGTTGGAAAAAAATATCATCAACTAAATGAAATATTTAAGAAAATGGATAAATCAGTCAAAATGAAATTCTGGAATTATTTGTTTGAAAATTTTATACATTGAAATGTATAAAATATTTTCAAATAAAAATAGAATAATCAATTGATATATTAAAGTTGACTGATTTGGTTTAACATCATCAGGAGGCTAGGACGGTGCCCCTTACAGAGTACTTTGTGGCGTGAAATTTAATTGATAATACCCTTGGTTCAACTCGCCGGTGTCAGTTCCCAGGCTCCCTCCGGACCGGGACTTTTCTCGTGCCGCATCTGGTCTACCTCCCCTCCTGGTCTTTCCATGGTGTTCCTTAACGAGCGCTGAGGAAGTTACGACCCTCGTCATTAAGTTGAACTGCTGTACTAGGTAATTTTGTTCTTCCGTTCGTGGCGACTATTTGGGACCTAATATTCGTTTGTTCAATCTTTGACCAAGAAGGTCTTCTCTTAACCAAAGGAAATCGTCCGGCGGTAGACACACACACACACACACACACACACACACACACACACACACACACACACACACACACACACAGCCATATGTCAAAAACGAAAATTTCGATATAATAGGAATAACCGAGAGTTTAAAGCTGAATTTGATATTGCGGGATTTAAGCACTTTCATCAGGATAGAAACCACAAGAAAGGTGGTGATGTTCTGTCGTACGTTACAAGTAATGCCCATGCCTGTGTTTTAGAGAAAGTGAAACAGGATGGATATGATAGCATGTGGGTGGAGTTAACCCAAAGAAATGGACAAGAAATGAATGTAGGTGTAATATATAGGCCAAAATCTTTATCATTAGCAGACGACAAACTGGTGTTTTAAGAACTGTCTAGTTTCTGCAACCGGGACTTATTGATAATGGGTGATTTCAACTTTACTGAAATTGATTGGATGACCCTAGGACATGGCCATATAGGTAGTCGCTTGATAGATTTTCTCGGTGACAACTACTTAGTTCAGCATGTAAAAGAGCCCACAAGACATGGAAACTTACTCGATATATTGATCACTAGCCGCGAAAGCATGTTAACCGATGTACAAGTTGGTGAAACTGTTCCAAATAGCGATCAAAACTTAGATTCAATCTGCTAAGAAATTTTAGAATAGATCCTCGTGTTTCTAGAATACCCGATTTCAGTAAATCTCAGTTCATAGGACTACGTCAGAAGCTTATAAGAAATACAAGTGCTCGGGTGAACCTTATGACTATCAAAGTTATGTAATAATATAGAGAGATTTGAAAACGAAAAAGACAATATGAAATGAATATCGCTGATAAATCCAAAGAGAATCCTATATAATTCTATAGTTACATTAGAGAAGAAAGAGTATTAGGAATCACATTGGCCCACTAATATCTGTTGACGGTCAACTTGAATATTCAAATGAAGGAATATGTGATATTTTAACAAATTATTTTAGCTCAGTATTCGTAAACGAAACACCTCGAAGTAAACTACAAACTGAAACCTGTGAAAAGTCAAAGGTGAACTTACTACGGTAAATATAACAAAAGAAAAAATTAAAAGGTGTGTAGGGAAACTCAAAGTTAATAAAACACCAGGGCCTGACTGTTGGCATTCAAGAGTCTTAACGGAAACGAAAAATGACATTGTTGTTCCATTAGAAACTATTTTCAAGAAATCCATCATATCCGGAGATGTCCCAAGAGAATGGAAGCTTGCTGACGTTACTTCCATATTCAAAAAGGGTGACAAAAAGAAACCAAATAACTGCAGGCCTAGATAAATTACAGCAATGGTCTGAAAATTGGCTAATGAAATTTAACAAAAGTAAATGCAAAGTAATGCACATAGGTAAAAATAACAGTAAGTACAATTACAAGTTATTTGGAAATTCATTAACAAAAGTGGATAGTGAAAATGAAACTATCTAAAATCATTTAAGCAGGGTTTTTCAGCCTGTGAGAAAACAAATAATACTGTAGGACTGATTGCTCGATTCAAAAGTCCATCTCTCATTAACATACTATATAAATCGTTAGTTCGTCCACGTTTGGAATATGCTGTTTCCGTATGGTCACCTAATCTCATTAAAGACATTGACAGATTGGAAAAAGTACAACGGCGAGTCACAAAATTGATCCCAAACGTAAAAAATGACATACGAAAATCGACTAGAACATGAATCTGTTTTCCCTAAAAAAGCGTAGACTCAGAAATGATTTGATACAGGTCTTTAAGATTCTAAAGGGAGTTGACAACATCAATAGTGACAAAATTTTCACACTGAATGAGAATCCGACAAGAAATAATGGTCTCAAACTGTCAGGAAATAGATTTAATTTGGAAGTGGGTAGAAACAACTTTGCCAACTGTGTAATTAATGAATGGAATAAACTTCCTGCAGAGAATGTAATGATTGCCATTTATTTTATATTATTTGTTTATTGCAGAGGCTGTAATGACTGCCATTTATCTTATGTTATTTGTTTATTTTTTTGTTATCATTTGCCTGTTTGTTTATTATTATTTACATGGTTTTCATTTATTCGTTATATATCAGTTTATTATTATTTACTATTTACGTGTTTGTTTGCTATTTAACTATACTTATGAATTTATTTATTTATTTTATTTATAATTTTTTATATTGTTATATTTTTATCTTTTTATATATTTATCATTATCATATTTTTATCGCATCTCACCTAGTTATGGATCAAAAGGTCTCCTGTCGGCATGTTCCTTCTTTGTAATCCTTTGTGTGTGCGTGATTCACCATGATGAACCATAGTGAATCACACACACAAATACAAACTTACACACACACACACACACACACACACACACACACACACACACACACACACACACACACACACACACACACACACACACATACACACACACATACACACGTACAGACACACATATATGCATTATACATACACACAATCACACCCACCCATACATACGCACACATAGATTTGAGCGCCCAACATCCTTTCCTTCTTGGCCTCACTGGATGTGGTGAAGATGCAGGCCTACCTACCTACCTACTCGGAAGAAGAAAAAGTGAACCAGAAATTTCATTCAAAATGAGGAAAGCATGGAGCAAGAATGAAGGAGACTGCAAGAGACCATATGGTCTACACTAAGGAGTTCCATGTCCCTTATCACCTGTCATACTTTTCCATAATGTTATCTCATCTTTTCTTAAAACAAACAATTATAGTTTCAGCGCTCACTACATAATTCCTAAGGCTATTCCATTCGTTAACCGCTCCGTGGGTAAACCACTTCTCGCCTATTTCCTTCTAAAACCCAAATTTGCCCAGCTGGACTTAATCCCGTGATGCACAACAGAGAGGAAGAGAAATAAACTCTACTTCTAGAGAACTAGAAGGAGAAAGTACTTCATTAGAGAGAGGATGGGAGGTAGAAGGAGGGCAGCAGATAGGAAGGGTAGGAGAAATTGAACAATGGTTAACATTGATTTTTTCAATTGAGGTTATTATCTAAATACAATAGAAGGCTGCGTGACTCTAGTCCATAAGGATGCTATCAAATTTCATAAGAGAGAGAGAGAGAGAGAGAGAGAGAGAGAGAGAGAGAGAGAGAGAGAGAGAGAGAGAGAGAGAGAGAGAGAGAGAGAGAGGAGAAGAGAAGTAAGGTCAGACAACGGCAGAAACAAATCTTTGGAAGTAAAGACCATCTGACAATGACGTCACTTTGATGACGTCATAATTCGTCGCCACCGTACCACTGGGAGTTGTCGGTGGGATGAAGAAACTTACGAACGCAGGAAACGAGAAAGAGGAGGACGACTGCGAGGGAGCAACCCAACTTCGCAAGATGCTGAGGCTCCAACAAGAGGAATTGAACCGGCTCAGGATAGCCAATCGTCTACTTGAAGAGCGGTTAGAAGAAACCGAAAGGTACCGAGACGATTGCCTTCAGCACGTGGAGCGTTAGTTGAAGGACCTGCGCAAAAGTTACTTACTGGAGATCGTCGATCTCGAGGAAGAAAACGACGAATTAAGCGAAAAGGTCCTTCACCTGCAGACGGAGCTCCTGAAGAAGGAAGAAGCCGAAGTGTCTCTGCAGCGAGACGATGAAAAGACCTCTACAGAGGCAATTTTAAAAGAAGAAAGTACTTCCAAAGTCACTCAGGAGGAGGAGGACGACCCTCGAGAGGCCAAGGACGCACCTGAGGAGTCTAAGGAAGACCTCGTCCAGACCACAAGCGCACTTCTTTCCCATGAAAAAGAGGAACCCGAAGGCGCCTGGGTTCGGGACATGGACGAGTAGTCTGCGTCCTCCGAGGACCTAGGAGAACTGGAGGAAAGTTCGGTCAAGGAAAACAACGACGACGAGAAGTCACCGTCCTCCCAGGGCCCAGCCGAAGACGACAAGTGGCCACAGGCGCCCGAAGTCAAGGCTGCGGACCCTGTTCTTCCCACCAGATCGTTCGTGCCTACCTCGGAGGCTCGTGTGACGAGAAAAGCCTCCCCACCACCGACCCCTCTGTCATACGCCCAGATGGCTACCCGGGGCGCTTGGGGACACCCCGGGTCGGGCTGGAGGCCAGAGGCGCCAAGACCTCTACCTCGTCCCTCCCCAGATGCCATCGTCCACAGGCCCGTCGTGTGGGAAGGACCCACGACCTGCGCGAGGATCCTGCAGAGCGCATCCAGGAACTGGAGAGCCGAGAGGACGCCGCTGGAGGGGCCGAAGAAGGAGGACGCGAGAAGAACGCCACCTCCCCCTCCACCTCCGGCAGCAGCGAGGGACCGGGGAAACAGAAGGGGCTACGAGAGGAGACCGGCAGCACCACCGAAGATGAACAGATGGGCCCAAGGTGGAGGTCATCCTCGAAGGGAGGACGAAAGGGGACAGCGACGTGTCCCCTCGCTCAGGTCCCAGTGGGAGGGCGACCCGAAGCCGCCGCTAACTGCCGAAGCCCCAAAGAAAGGGAACAGATCGAGGAAACAGAAAAAGTGGAGAAATAATTGAGAAAAATAGAAACAAAGTTGAAAGAAGAAAAATGAAGAAAAAGTTGGTAGCCAAGAGAAAGAATGAAGAATTAAGAAGAAATTGAAATATAAGAATAGAAGAGAATAGACAATTGAGAGAAATTGTAAATTAAGGAAAATGAAGAAAAAATAAAAGAAAGTAAAGTAAAAGTAAGAAAAGGCGACGAGGGGTTTCCCCTCAGCTGAATAAAATCGCCCGGCGGCAGTCAAATTATATTTGATGTGTTTCCACACAATTATGAAATGATTTATCATTTGAACGCGTTAAACAATAGAAAATTGAAAAGAAGTTCAACCAAATAAATTATATCGATCAGAAAATGGGTCAATCAATGAAATAGCATTAATATTTGAAAGATAAATAATATATAAGGATAATTGATAATGAATAAATAAATACATAATGAAAAAATAAAATTCAATAAAATCGCCTGGAGACAGCCATATTATATGCTATGTTACCACATATTAAATCATCTATCATATTAGACATATAAAACTATTTTAAAGTTGGAAAAAATTATCAGCTAAATGAAATATTTAAAAAAATGGATAAATCAGTCAAAATGAAATTCTGGAATTATTTGTTTGAAAATGTTATACATTGAAATATATAAAATATTTTCAAATATAAATAGAATAATCAATTGATATATTAAAGTTGACTGATTTGGTTTAACATCATCAGGAGGTTAGGACGGTGCCCCTTACAGAGTACTTTGTGGCGTGAAATTTGATTAATAATACCCTTAGTTCAACTCGCCGGTGTCAGTTCCCAGGGTCCCTTCAGACCGGGACTTTTCTGGTGCCGCATCTGGTCTACCTCCCCTCCTGGTCTTTCCATGGTGTTCCTTAACGAGCGTTGAGGAGGAGGCTGCGATCTTCGTCATTAAGCTGAACTGCTGTACTAGGTGATTGTGTCCTTCCGTTCGTGGCGACTATTTGGGAACTAATATTCATTTGTTCAATCTTTAACCAAGAAGGTCTTCTCTTAACGAAAGGAATTCGTCCGGCGGTAGACACACACACACGCGCACAGACACACACACACACACACACACACACACACACACACACACACACACACACACACACACACACACACACACACACACACACACACTCGCGCGCGCGACTCGACGGCGTAGTGGTAGCGTTCGAAACCGCTACTTTAGTGGTCCGAGTTTGAATCCCTCCCAGGGCT
The DNA here is from genome assembly GCF_046742065.1 of Oratosquilla oratoria. NCBI lineage: Eukaryota > Metazoa > Arthropoda > Malacostraca > Stomatopoda > Squillidae > Oratosquilla > Oratosquilla oratoria. Next base: position 125,301,721 of record NC_134777.1, read on the forward strand.
GAAATAATTTCAGTATCGTTGCGAGTCGTTACTGCAACTCGTGGGCGGGAAGTTGGGCGTGTGTGCGCGTGTAAGGTCACATCATTACCCTTAGATCGGTCATATATGAATTCCAAGAAATCCAGCCATATGTCAAAAACGAAAATTTCGACATGATAGGAATAACCGAGAGTTTAAAGCTGAATTTGATATTGCGGGATTTAAGCACTTTCATCAGGATAGAAAACACAAGAAAAGGGGGGGTGTTCTGTTGTAAGTTTAGAGCAATGTCCATGCCTGTGTTTTAGAGAAAGTGAAACAGGATGGATATGATAGTATGTGGGTGGAGTTAACCCAAAGAAATGGAGAAAAAATGAATGTCGGTGTAATATATAGGCCAAAATCTTTATCATCAGCAGACGACAAACTGGTGTTAAGAACTGTCTAGTTTCTGCAACCGGGACTTATTGATAATGGGTGATTTCAACTTTACTGAAATTGATTGGATGACCCTAGGTCATGGCCATATAGGTAGTCGTTTGACAGATTTTCTCGGTGACAACTACTTAGTTCAGCATGTAAAAGAGCCCACAAGACATGGAAACTTACTCGATTTATTGATCACTAGCCGCGAAAGCATGTTAACCGATGTACAAGTTGGTGAAACTGTTGCAAATAGCTATCAAAACGTAGATTCAAACTGCTAAAAAAAATTAGAATAGATCCTCGTGTTTCTATAATACCCGATTTCATTAAATCTCAGTTCATAGGACTACGTCAGAAGCTTATAAGAAATACAAGTGCTCGGGTGCACCTTATGACTATCAAAGTTATGTAATAATATAGAGATTTAAAAAAGACCCTAAGAAAACGAATAAGACAATATGAAATTAATATAGCTGATAAATCCAAAGAAAATCCCCAAAGAATCCTATAGTTACATTAGAGAAAATAGGTTATTAGGAATCACATTGGCCCACTATTATCTGTTGACGGTCAACTTGAATATTTAAATGAAGGAGTGTGTGATATTTTAATAATTTATTTTAGCTCAGTATTCGTAAACGAAACACCTCAAAGTAAACTCCAAACTGAAACCTGTGAAAAGTCAAGGGTGAACTTACAACGGTAAAGATAACAAAAAATATATATATAAAGGTGTATAGGGAAACTCAAAGTTAATAAAACACCAGGGCCTGACGGTTGGCATCCAAGAATCTTAAAGGAAACGAAAAATGAGATTGTTGTTCCATTAGAAATTATTTTCAAGAAGTCTATCATATCCGGAGATGTCCCAAGAGAATGCAAGCTTGCTAACGTTACTCCCATATTCAAAAAAGTGACAAAAATAAACCAAATAACTACAGACCTATAAGCTTGACTTGAATTGTTGGAAAAATAATGGAATCTATCATCAGAGATACTATCGAACATCATTTAGAAAGTAATTGTTTGATAAATGATAGCCAGCATGGATTCAAACGGGAACGCTTTTGCGTGACTTACTCGAATTCTACAACACAGTCATCTCGAATTATGACAAAGGAAACAATATAGAATATATCTAGAATTTGCAAAAGCTTTTGATACCATCCTTCACGAAAGACTACTTACTAAATTAGCTTCACACGGAGTAAGTGATAGCCTATTAAGTTGGACTAGTAATTGGTTGAATGATCGAAAGCAGAGAGTTGTTCTAAATAGCAAAACTTCTAGATAGAAAAATGTTTCGAGTGGAGTACTTCAGGGTTGCGTTCTTGGGCCACTTCCATTCATAGTATATATATATGATATAGATCACTGGCTGAAACCTATTGTCTCCAAATTTGCTGATTATACAAAACTGTGAGGAGTAGCAAAAGATCACTTAAACCAATTAGATATTCAAGAAGATTTAGATAAATTACAGCAATGGTCTGAAAATTGGCTAATGAAGTATAACACAAGTAAATGCAAGCAAGGTAATACACATAGGTAGAAATAACAGTAAGTACGTTTTCAAGTTATTTGGAAATTCATTAACAAAAGTGGATAGTAAAAAGGATCTCGGCGTAATTATCAGTAACGATTTCAAATCATCTAAGCTGTGTATTTCAGCCTCTGAGAAAGCAAATAATTTTGTAGGACTGATTGCGCGATTCAAAAGTCCATCTCTCATTAACAAACTGTATAAATCGTTAGTTCGTCCACATTTGGAATATGCTATTTCCGTATGGTCACCTAATCTCATTAAAGACATTGACAGATTGGAAAAAGTACAACGGCGAGTCACAAAATTTATTCCAAATATAAACAATGAATCATACGAAAATCGACTGTAACATGACTCAGAAATGATTTGTTACAGGTCTTTAAGATTCTAAAGGGAATTGACAACATCAATAGTGACAAAATGTTCACACTGAATGAGAATCCGACAAGAAATAATGGTGTCAAACTGTGAGGAAATAGATTTAATTTGGAAGTGGATAGAAACAACTTTCCAGACCGTGTAATTAATGAATGGAATAAACTTCCTACAGAGGCTGTAATGACTGCCATTTATTTTATATTATTTCTTTATTTGTTTGTTGTTATTTGTCTGTTTATTATTATTTGCTTGATTTTCATTATTTATTAGTTATATGGGACAGGTAGGTGTTGTGTAGATCAGATTTTTGTGAGAGAGATGTGTGAGAGAGCTATAGGAAAAGGTGAGGATATTTTTTGGGCTTTTATGGATCTGGAGGGGGCTTGCGACGGGGTGGACTCGGCGGGGGGTCGCTGTGGGAGGTGCTGCAGATATATGGGATAGGAGGAGAGTTGTTGGGAGCAGTCAAGAGTTTTAACGAGAGTGGTAGAGCTTGTGTTGGGATTGGAGGTAGGGGGAGTTGGTGGTTTGAGGTGAAGGTGGGACTTCGTCAGGGATGTGTTGTGTCGCCATGGCTGTTCAATCTTTACATGGATAGGGTGGTGCAAGAGGTGAATGCAGGGGTGGTTGGTCGGGGGTTGGAAATGGTTGGGGAAGGTGGAGAACGGTGGGAGTTGGGCCGGTTGTTGTTTGCTGACGACACTGCGCTTGTAGCAGGATCAGAGGGGGGATTAAGGAGGTTAGTGACGGAGTTTGAGAGGGTGTGTGAGGGAAGGAAGCTGAAGATAAATGTGGGTAAAAGTAAGTTGATGAGATGTACAAGGGGAGAGAGTGACAGTAGGCTGGGAGGGTGAAAGACTGGAGGAAGTGGATAGTTTTAGATACTTGGTGTGAATGTAGCAGGAAAGGGAGAAGTGGGGGTGGAGGTAGAATGTAGATTGAGAGAAGCGAGTAAATGCCTTGGTGGATTGAAAAGTGTAATGAGAAATAGACATCTGGGAATGGATGCTAAGAGGAGGATATATGAAGGAGTGATTGTGCCAACAGCATTGTACGGGGCAGAAACATGGAACATGCGAGAGGAAGAGAGGAGGAGTTTGAATGTGTTTGAGATGAAATGTCTGAGACGTATGATAGGGGTTACTAGGTTGGATAGAGTGAGAAATGAGGTGAGGAGGAGAACAGGGTTGGAAAGGGAACTGAGAGATAGGGTTGATGAAAGAGTATTAGGATGGTTTGGACACATGGAAAGAATGAGTGAAGAAAGATTAGTAAAAGAAGTGTGGAAGGCAGAGGTGGAAGGAGTGAATATGAGAGGGCGTCTTAGGATGAGATGGATGGAAGGGGTAAAAGGGGCATTACAAAAGAGAGGAATGTCTGTGGAGGAAGGACGGGAGAGGACAGAAGATAGGGGTGAATGGAGAGGGGTTGTGTATAGATGATGCTGTGATGCATGAGGTGGAGTGGGTGGGGGATGGAGGGTGAGGAAGTATGTATGAGAAAAAATTGACGCAGCCCGAAGGGATTTCTCCCCGTCTTCTCCTTTTCTACATGGAGGGACGGAGAGGGGGGGTCGCCGAATTTATGAAGCGGCCTTGCTGTGGATGTGCTGTGTCTTGCGACACTGCTTCTGACCCAGGGTAATGGACAGGATGCAGGGATGACCCGTCATCCAGGAGGTGCCAAGATAAGAGGGAGGGAGGAAGGTGGAGGGGAGTGGAATATATAGTAAATGGAATGGGTGGGAGTGGTTTCTATGCCTTTTTCTTTTGGCTACCCCCCGTGAAGGGGAAAAAAGCCTTTGGTATATGTATGTATGTATGTATGTGTGTGCTATTTACCTGTTTGTTTGCTATTAAATTTACTTATGTATTTATTTATTTATTTACTTTATTTGTTATTATTTATATTGTTATAATTTTTATTTCTCTATATATTTATCATTATTATATTTTTTCGCATCACACGTATTTATGTACCAAAAGGTCTCCTGTCGGCATGCTCCGTCTTTGTAATTATTTGTGTGTGTGTGATTCACCATGGTGAACCATAGTGAATCACACACACACAAATACACACACACACACACACACACACACACACACACACACACACACACACACACACACACACACACACACACAAGTACATGCATACATATATACATACACACAATCACACCCACCCACACATACACACTGGATGTAGTGAAGATGCAGGCCTACCTACCTACCTACCTAAAAAGTGAACCAGAAATTTAATTTAAAATGAGGAAAGTAAGGAGCTGCTGTATGTATAAGAACACAAGAATGAAGGAGACTGCAGGAGACCATAAGGTGCACTAGGTAGTTCCATGTCCCTTATCACCTGTCATACTTGTCCATAAAGTTATCTCATCTTCTCTTAAAACAACCAATTATAGTTTCAGCGCTCACTAATTGGTTCCTAAGTCTATTCCATTCGTTCACCACTCTGTGGGTAAACCAATTCTTACAAATTTCCTTCTTAAACCCAAATTTCTTCAGCTTGACTTAACCCCGTGACGCACAAAAAAGCGGAAGAGAAATAAACTACTTCTAGAGAACTAGAAGGAGAAAGTATTTTATTAGCAATAACCGGCGCGTGTTGGGGGCAATGTCGCGCCTAAGAGGTGGTGTCATTGAGAAAGAGAGGGGAGGGGGAGATACAAGGAGGGCAGCAGATAGGAAGGGTAGTAGGAATTGAACAACGGTTAGTATTAATTTTTTTAATTGGGGTTATTATCTAAATACAACAAAAGGCTGCGTGACTCTGGTCCGTAGGGATGCCATTAAAATTCCTAAAAGAGAGAGAGAAAGAAAGAGAAGTAGGGTCAGACAACGGCAGAAACAAATCTTTGGAAGTAAAGACCATCTGACAATGACGTCACTTTGATGACGTCATAATTCGTCACCACCTTACCACTGGGAGTTGTCGGTGGAATGAAGAACCTCACGAACGCAGGCAGCCAGAAAGAGGACGACGAGTTCGAGGGAGCGACTGAACTTCGCAGGATGCTGAGTCTGCAAGAAGAGGAAGTCAGCCGGCTCAGGGTTGCCAATCGTCTTCTGGAAAATCGGTTAGAGGAAGCGGAAAGGGACCGAGACGATTACCTTCAGCAAGTGGAGCGTTAGTTGAAGGACATGCGCAAACGTTACATACTGGAGATCGTCGATCTCGAGGAAGAAAACGGCATATTAAGCGAAAAGGTCCATCAGCTGCAGGCGGAGCTCCTGAAGAAGGAAGAAGCCGAAGCGCCTCTGCAGCCAGACGATGGAAAGACCTCTGCAGAGGCAAATTTAACAGAAGAAAGCAATGCCAGAGTCTCTCAGGAGGAGGAGGAGGACGACCCTCGAGAGGCCAAGGACGCGCCTCAAGGGTCTAAGGAAGACCTCGTCCAGACTACCACAAGCGCACTTAAGTCCCATGAAGAAGAGGAACCCAAAGTCGCCTGGGTTCGGGACATGGACGAGTGGTCTGCGTCCTCCGAGGACCTACAAGAAGAACTAGAAGAAAGTTCGGCCCGGGACAAGAACGACGACGAGAAGTCACCGTTCTCCCAGGGCCCAGCCGAAGACGTCAAGTGGCCACAGGCGCCTGAGGTCAAGGCTGCGGACCCTGTTCTTCCCACCAGATCGTTCCTGTCTACCTCAGAGGCTCGTGTGACGAGAAGAGCCTCCCCACCACCGACCCCTCCGTCATACGCCCAGATGGCTACCCGGGGCGCTTGGGGACACCCCGGGTCGGGCTGGAGGCCAGAGGCGCCGAGACCTCTACCCCGTCCCTCGACAGAGGCCATCGTCCACAGGCCCGTCGTGTGGGAAGGTCCACCGACCTAGGCGAGGATCCTGCAGAGCGCATCCAGGAACTGGAGAGCCGAGAGGACGCCGCTGGAGGGGCCGAAGAAGGAGGACGCGAGAAGAACGCCACCTCCCCCTCCACCTCCGGCAGCAGCGAGGGACCGGGGGAACAGAGCGGGCTATGAATGGAGAAAGGCAGCACCACCGAAGGGCAACAGAAGGGCCCAAGGCGGAGGTCATCCTCGAAGGGAGGAGGAAAGGGGACAGCGACGTGTCCCCTCGCTCAGGTCCCAGTGGGAGGGCGACCCGAAGCCGCCGCTAACTGCCGAAGCCCCAAAGAAAGGGAACAGATCGAGGAAACAGAAAAAGTGAAGAAATAATTGAGAAAAATAGAAATAAAGTTAAAGAAGAAAAATGAAGAAAAAGTTGGTAGCCAAGAGAAAGAATGAAGAATTAAGAAGAAATTGAAATATAAGAATAGAAGAGAATAGACAATTGAGAGAAATATTAAATTAAGAAAAATGAAGAAGGAATAAAAGAAAGTGAAGCAGAAATAAGAAAAGGCGACGAGGGGTTTCCCCTCAGCTGAATAAAATCTCCCGGCGGCAGTAAAATTATATTTGATGTGTTTCCACACAATTATGAAATTATTTATCATCTAAACGTGTTAAACAATAGAAAATTGGAAAGAAGTTCAACCAAATGAAATATATCGATCAGAAAATGGGTCAATCAGTGAAATACAATTAATATTTGAAAATATTTGTTTAAGGTTTTCATACATGGAAAATAAAATATAGATAAATAATAAGTAAGGGTAATTGATAATGAATAAATAAATAAATACATAGTAAACAAAAAAAATAATAAAATTCAATAAAATCACCTGGAGACAGCCATATTATATTCTATGTTACAACATATTAAATTATTTACCATATTAGACATATTAAACTATTTTAAAGTTGGAAAAAAAATATCATCAACTAAATGAAATATTTAAAAAAAAAATGGATAAATCAGTCAAAATGAAATTCTGGAAATCTTTGTTTGAAAATTTTATACATTGACATATAGAAAATATTTTCAAATAAAAATAGAATAATCAATTGATATTTTAAAGTTGACTTATTTGGTTTAACATCATCAGGAGGCTAGGACGGTGCCCCTTACAGAGTACTTTATGGCGTGAAATTTAATTAATAATACCCTTGGTTCAACTCGCCGGTGTCAGTTCCCAGGGTCCCTTCAGACCGGGACTTTTCTGTTGCCACATCTGGTCTACCTCCCCTCCTGGTCTTTCCATGGTGTTCCTTAACGAGCGCTGAGGAGGAGGCTGCGACCCTGGTCATTAAGCTGAACTGCTGTACTAGGTAATTGTGTCCTTCCGTTCGTGGCGACTATTTGGGAACTAATATTCATTTGTTCAATCTTTGACCAAGGAGGTCTTCTCTTAACCAAAGAAATCGTCCGGCGGTAGACACACACACACACACGCACAGACACACACACACACACACACACACACACACACACACACACACACACACACACACACACACACACACACACACACACACATACACACTCGCGCGCGACTCGACGGCGTAGTGGTAGCGTTCGAAACCGCTACTTTAGTGGTCCGAGTTTGAATCCCTCCCAGGGCTGAAATAATTTCAGTATCGTTGCGAGTCGTTACTGGAACTCGTGGCCGGGAGTTGGGCGTGCGTGCGCGTGTAAGGTCAAAGCATTATCCTTAGATCGGTCATATATGAATTCCAAGAAATCCAGGAATATGTCAAAAACGTAAATTTCGATATGATAGGAATAACCGAGAATTTAAAGCTGAATTTGATATTGCGGGATTTAAGCACTTTCATCAGGATAGAAACCACAAGAAAAGTGGGGGTGTTCTGTTGTAAGTTAAGAGCAATGTCCATGCCTGTGTTTTAGAGAAAGTGAAACAGGATGGATATGATAGTATGTGGGTGGAGTTAACCCAAAGAAATGGACAAAAAATGAATGTAGGTGAAATATATAGACCAAAAACATCATCATTAGCAGACGACAAACTGGTGTTTTAAGAACTGTCTAGTTTCTGCAACCGGGACTTGTTGATAATGGGTGATTTCAACTTTACTGAAATTGATTGGATGACCCTAGAACATGGCCATATAGGTAGTCGCTTGATAGATTTTCTCGGTGACAACTACTTAGTTCAGCATGTAAAAGAGCCCACAAGACATGGAAACTTACTCGATTTATTGATCACTAGCCGCGAAAGCATGTTAACCGATGTACAAGTTGGTGAAACTGTTGCAAATAGCGATCAAACTTAGATTCAAACTGCTAAGAAATTTTAGAAAAGATCCTCGTGTTTCTAAAATACCCGATTTCATTAAATCTCAGTTCATAGGACTACGTCAGAAGCTTATAAGAAATACAAATGCTCGGGTGCACCTTATGACTATCAAAGTTATGTAATAATATAGAGAGATTTAAAAAAGACCACAAGAAAACGAAAAAGACAGTATGAAATGAATATCGCTGATAAATCCAAAGAAAATCCCAAAGAATTCTATAGTTACATTAGAGAAGAAAGGGTATTAGGAATCACATTGGCCCACTATTATCTGTTGATGGTCAACTTGAATATTCAAATGAAGGAATGTGTGATATTTTAATAAATTATTTTAGCTCAGTATTCGTACACGAAACACCTGAAAGTAAACTCCAAACTGAAACCTGTGAAAAGTCAAGGGTGAACTTACTACGGTAAATATAACAAAAGAAAAAATTAAAAGGTGTATAGGGAAACTCAAAGTTAATAAAACACCAGGGCCTGACGGTTGGCATCCAAGAGCCTTAACGGAAACGAAAAATGAGATTGTTGTTCCATTAGAAATTATTTTCAAGAAATCCATCATATCAGGAGGTGTCCCAAGAGAATGGAAGCTTGCTAACGTTACTCCCATATTCAAAAAAGGTGACAAAAAGAAACCAAATAACTACAGACCTATAAGCTTGACTTCAATTGTAGGAAAAATGATGGAAACTATCATCAGAGATGCTATCGAATATCATTTAGAAAGTAATTGTTTGATAAATGATAGCCAGCATGGATTCAAACGGGAACGCTTTTGCGTGACTTACTCGAATTCTACAACACAGTCATCTCGAATTATGACAAAAGAAACAATATAGAATATATCTAGAATTTGCAAAAGCTTTTGATACCATCCTTCACGAAAGACTACTTACTAAATTAGCTTCACACGGAGTAAGTGATAGCCTATCAAGTTGGACTAGTAATTGGTTGAATGATCGAAAACAGAGAGTTGTTCTAAATAGCAAAACTTCTAGATAGAAAAATGTTTCGAGTGGAGTTCTTCAGGGTTCCGTTCTTGGGCCTCTTCCATTCATAGTATATATATATATATATATATATATATATATATATATATATATATATATATATATAATATATATATATATATATATATTTATATATATGTATGATATAGACCACGGGCTGAAACCTATTGTCTCCAAATTTGCTGATTATACAAAACTGTGAGGAGTGGCAAAAGATCACTTAAACCAATTAGTGCGTTTTCAAGTTATTTGGAAATTCATTAACAAAAGTGGATAGTAAAAAGGATCTTGGCTTAATTATCAGTATTGATCTCAAATCATCTAAGCTGTGTATTTCAGCCTCTGAGAAAGCAAATAATTTTGTAGGACTGATTGCGCGATTCAAAAGTCCATCTCCCATTAACAAACTGTATAAATCGTTAGTTCGTCCACATTTGGAATATGTTATTTCCGTATGGTCACTTAATTTCATTAAAGACATTGACAGATTGGAAAAAGTACAACGGCGAGTCACAAAATTAATTCCAAATATAAGAAATGAATCATACGAAAATCAACTATAACATGACTCAGAAATTATTTGATAGAGGTCTTTAAGATTCTAAATGGAATTGACAACATTGATAGTAACAAAATGTTCACACTGAATGAGAATCCGACAAGAAATAATGGTGTCAAACTGTCAGGAAATAGATTTGATTTGGAAGTGGATAGAAACAACTTTGCCAACCGTCTAATTAATGAATGGAATAAACTTCCTGCAGATGCTGTAATGACTGCCATTTATTTTATATTATTTCTTTGTTTGTTATTATTTGTCTGTTTATTATTATTTGCTTGATTTTCATTTATCATTAGTTATATGGGACAGGTAGGGGTTGTGTAGATCAGATTTTTGTAGTGCGAGAAATGTGTTAGAGCTATAGGAAAAGGTAAGGATGTTTTTTGGGCTTTTATGGATCTGGAGGGGACTTGCGACGGGGTGGACTCGGCGGGGGGTCGCTGTGGGAGGTGCTGCAGATATATGGGATAGGAGGAGAGCTGTTGGGAGCAGTCAAGAGTTTTTACGAGAGTGGTAGAGCTTGTGTTGGGATTGGAAGTGGGGGGAATGGGTGGTTTGAGGTGAAGGTGGGACTTCGTGAGGGATGTGTTGTGTCGCCCTGGCTGTTCAATCTTTACATGGATGGGGTGGTGCAAGAGGTGAATGCAGGGGTGGTGGGTCGGGGGCTGGAGATGGTTGGGGAAGGTGGAGAAGGGTGGGAGGTTGGCCGGTTGTTGTTTGCTGACGACACTGCGCTTGTAGCAGGATCAGATGGGGGGATTGAGGAGGTTAGTGAGTTTGAAAGGGTGTGTGAGGGAAGGAAGCTGAAAATAAATGTGGGCAAAAGTAAGGTGATGAGATGTACAAGGAGAGAGAGTGACAGCAGGCTGGAAGGGTGAAAGACTGGAGGAAGTGGATAGTTTTAGGTACTTGGGTGCGAATGTGGCAGGAAAGGGAGAAGTGGGGGTGGAGGTAGAATGTAGATTGAGAGAAGCGAGTAAATGCCTTGGTGGATTGAAAAGTGTAATGAGAAATAGACACCTGGGAATGGATGCTAAGAGGAGGTTATATGAAGGAGTGATTTTGCCAACAGCATTGTACGGGGTAGAAACATGGAACATGAGAGAGGAAGAGATAAGGAGTTTGAATATGTTTTAAATGAAATGTCTGAGAAGTATGATAAGGGTTACTAGGCTGGATAAAGTGAGAAATGAGGAGGTGAGGAAGAGAACAGGGGTGGAAAGGGAACTGGGAGATAGGGTTGATGAAAGAGTATTAGGATGGTTTGGACACATGGAAAGAATGAGTGAAGAAAGGTTAGTAAAAGAAATGTGGAAGGCAGAGGTGGAAGGAGTGAATATGAGGGGGCGTCCTAGGATGAGATGGATGGATGGGGTAAAAGGGGCATTACAAAAGAGAGGAATGTCTGTGGAGGAAGGACGGGAGAGGACAGAAGATAGGGGTGAATGGAGAGGGGTTGTGTATAGATGATGCTGTGATGCATGAGGTGGAGTGGGTGGGGGGGTTGAGGGTGTGGAAGTATGTATGAGAAAAAAATTGACGCAGCCCGAAGGGAATTCTCCCTGTCCCCTCCTTTTCTGCATGGGGGGACGGAGAGGGGGGGGTCGCCGAATTTATGAAGCGGTCTGGCTGTGGATGAGCTGTGTCTTGCGACACTGCTCCTGACCCAGGGTAGTGGACAGGATGCAGGGATGACCCGTCAACCAGGAAGTGCCAAGATAAGAGGGAGGGAGGAGGGTGGAGGGGAGTGGAATATACTGTATAGAAAATGGAATGGGTGGGAGTGGTTTCTATGCCTTTTTTCTTTTTGGCTACCCCCCGTGTAGGGGGAAAAAGCCTTTGGTGTATGTATGTATGTATGTATGTATGTATGTACTATTTACCTGTTTGTTTGCTATTCCACTATACCTATGTATTTATTTATTATTATTTATATTGTTATAATTTTTATTTATTTATATATTTATCATTATATTTTTTCGCATTCCACCTAGTTATGGACCAAAAGGTCTCCTGTCGGCTTGCTCCGTCTTTGTAATTATTAGTGTGTGTGATTCACCATGGTGAACCATAGTGAATCACACACACACAAATACACACACACGCACACACACACACACACACACACACACACACACACACACACACACACACACACACACACACACACACACACACACACACACACACACACACACACACACACACACACACACATACACACGCACAGACACACGCACATACATGCATACATATATACATACACACAATCACACCCACCCACATATACACTCACATAGATTTGAGCTCCCAACATCCTGTCCATCTTGGCCTCACTGGATGTGGTGAAGACGCAGGCTGCTGTATGTATAAGAACACAAGAATGAAGGAGACTGTTAGAGACCATAACCAGCACTAGGCAGTTCCATGTCCCTTATCACCAGTCATACTTATCCATAAAGTTATCTTCTCTTAAAAGAACCAATTATAGTTTCAGCGCTCATTAATTGGTTCCTAAGTCTATTCCATTCGTTAACAACTCTGTGGATAAACCAATTCCTACCAGTTTCCTTCTTAAATTTGTCCAGCTCGACTTACTCCCGTGAGGCACATCAGAGCGGAAGAAAATAAACTCTACTTCTAGAGGACTAGAAGGAGAAAATACTTCATTAGCAAAAACCGGCGCTTCTATCCTTGGGAGAATGGGGGCAATGTCGCATCTAAGAGATGGTGTCATGGAGAGGAGGGGGAGATACAAGGAGGGCAGCAGATAGAAAGGGAAACAACAATTGAACAGTTGTTAGCATTATTACTTTAACTGTTATTATCTAAATACAATCTGGCTATTATCTAAATACAATAGAAGGCTGCGTGACTCTGGTCCATAGGGATGCCATAAAATTTCGTAAAAGAGAGAAAGAGAGAGAAGAGAAGTAAGGTCATACAATGACAGAAACAAAGCTTTGGAAGTAAAGACCATCTGACAAGACGACACCTTGATGACGTCATAAGTTCGTCACCACCATGCCAGTGGGAGTTGTCGGTGGAATGAAGAACCTCACGAACGCAGCCAGCCAGAAAGAGGACCACGAGTTCGAGGGAGCGATCGAACTTCGCAGGATGTTGAGGCTGCAAGAAGAGGAAGTCAACCGGCTCAAGATAGCCAATCGTCTTGTGGAAGAGCGGCTACAGGAAACTGAAAGGGATCGAGACGATTACGTTCAGCGCATGGAGCGTTGCCTGAAGGACCTGCGTAGAGGTTACATAAAGGAGATCGTCGAACTCGAATAGGAAAACGAAGAATTAAGTGAAAAGGTCCTTCAGCTGCAGGCGGAGCTCCTGAAGAAGGAAGCCGAAGTGTCGCTGCAACGAGACGAGAGAAAGACCTCTGCAGAGGGAAGTTTAAATGAAGAAAGTACTTCCAACGTCGCTCAGGAGGAGGAGGACTGCCCTCGAGAGGCCAAGGACGCGCCTGAGTAGTCTAAGGAAGACCTCGTCTAGACCACAAGCGCATCTCCGTCCCATAAAGAAGAGGAACCCGAAGGCGCGTGGGTTCGGGACATGGACGAGTGGTCTGCGTCCTCCGAGGACCTACAAGAAGAACTGGAAGGAAGTTCGGTCCGGGACAAGAACGACGACGAGAAGTCATCGTCCTCCCAGGGCCCAGCCAAAGACGACAAGTGGCCACAGGTGCCCGAATTCAAGGCTGCGGACCCTGTTTTTCCAACGAGGTCGTTCGTGCCTACTCCGGATGCTCGTGTGACGAGAAGAGCCTCCCCACCACCGACCCCTCCCTCATACGCTCAGATGGCTACCCGGGGCGCTTGGGGACATCCCGGGTCGGGCTGGAGGCCAGAGGCGCTAAGACCTCTACCCCGTCCCTTGCCAGAGGCCGTCATGTGGGAAGGTCCACCGACCTAGGCGAGGATCTTGCAGAGCGCATCCAGGAACTGGAGAGCCGAGAGGACGCCGCTGGAGGGGCCGAAAAAGGAGGACGCGAGAAGAACGCCACCTCCCCCTCCACCTCCGGCAGCAGCGAGGGACCGGGGAAACAGAAGGGGATACGAGAGGAGACCGGCAGCACCACCGAAGGGCAACAGATGGGCCCAAGGCGGAGGTCATCCTCGAAGGGAGGACGAAAGGGGACAGAGGCGTGTCCCCTCGCTCAGGTCCCAGTGGGAGGGCGACCCGAAGCCGCCGCTAACTGCCGCAACCGCAAAGAAAGGGAACAGATCGAGGAAACAAAAAAAGTGGAGAAATAATTGAGAATAAATAGGAATAAAGTTCAAAGGAGAAAAATGAAGAAAAAGTTGGTAGCCAAGAGAAAGAATGAAGAATTAAGAAGAAATTGAAATATAAGAATAGAAGAGAATAGACAATTGAGAGAAATTGTAAATTAAGGAAAATGAAGAAAAAAAGAAAGTGAAGTAAAAGTAAGAAAAGGCGACGAGGGGTTTCCCCTCAGCTGAATAAAATCGGCCGGCGGCAGTCAAATTATATTTGATGTGTTTCCACACAATTATGAAATTATTTATCATTTGAACGCGTTAAACAATAGAAAATTGAAAAGAAGTTCAACCAAATAAAATATTTCGATCAGAAAATGGGTCAATCAATGAAATAGAATTAACATTTGAAAGATAAATAATGAATAAGGATAATTGATAATGAATAAATGAATACATAATAAAAAATAAAATTCAATAAAATCGCCTGGAGACAGCCTTATTATATTCTATGTTACCACATATTAAATTGTTTATCATATTAGACATATCAAACTATTTTAAAGTTGGAAAAAAGTATCATCAGCTAAATGAAATATTAAAAAAAAAATGGATAAATCAGTCAAAATGAAATTCTGGAATTATTTGTTTGAAAATTTTATACATTGAAATATATGAAATATTTTCAAATAAAAATAGAATAATCAATTGATATATTAAAGTTGACTGATTTGGTTTAACATCATCAGGAGGCTAGGACGGTGCCCCTTACAGAGTACTTTGTGGCGTGAAATTTAACTAATAATACCCTTGGTTCAACTCACCGGTGTCATTTCCCAGGCTCCCTTCCGACCGGGACTTTTCTCGTGCCACATGTGGTCTACCTCCCCTCCTGGTCTTTCCATGGTGTTCCTTAACGAGCGCTGAGGAGGTTACGACCCTCGTCATTAAGCTGAACTACTGTACTAGGTGATTGTGTCCTTCCGTTCGTGGCGACTATTTGGGAACTAGTATTAGTTTGTTAAATCTTTGACCAAGAAGGTCTTCTCTTAACGAAAGGAAATCGTCCAGCGGTAGACACACACACACACGCGCGCACAGACACACACACACACACACACACACACACACACACACACACACACACACACACACACACACACACACACACACACACACACACACACACACACACACACACACACTCTCGCGCGACTCGACGGCGTAGTGGTAGCGTTCGAAACCGCTACTTTAGTGGTCCTAATTTGAATCCTGCCCAGGGTTGAAATAATTTCAGTATCGCTGCGAGTCGTTACTGGAACTCGTGGGCGGGGAGTTCGGCGTGTGTGCGCGTGTAAGGTCAAAGCATTACTCTTAGATCAGTCATATATGAATTCCAAGAAATCCAGCCATATGTCAAAAACGAAAATTTCGATATGATAGGAATAACCGAGAGTTTAAAGCTGAACTTGATATTGCGGGATTTAAGCACTTTCATCAGGACAGAAACCACAAGAAAAGTGGGGGTGTTCTGTTGTAAGTTAAGAGCAATGTCCATGCCTGTGTTTTAGAGAAAGTGAAACAGGATGGATATGATAGTATGTGGGTGGAGTTAACCCAAAGAAATGGACAAAAAATGAATGTAGGTGTAATATATAGACCAAAAACATTATCATTAGCAGACGACAAACTGGTGTTTTAAGAACTGTCTAGTTTCTGCAACCGGGACTTGTTGATAATGGGTGATTTCAACTTTACTGAAATTGATTGGATGACCTTAGAACATGGCCATATAGGTAGTCGCTTGATAGATTTTCTCGGTGACAACTACTTAGTTCAGACATGGAAACTTATTCGATTTATTGATCACTAGTCGCGAAAGCATGTTAACCGATGTACAAGTTGGTGAAACTGTTGCAAATAGCGATCAAAACTTAGATTCAAACTGCTAAGAAATTTTAGAAAAGATCCTCGTGTTTCTAAAATACCCGATTTCATTAAATCTCAGTTCATAGGACTACGTCAGAAGCATATAAGAAATACAAATGCTCGGGTGCACCTTATGACTATCAAAGTTATGTAATAATATAAAGAGATTTAAAAAAGACCACAAGAAAACGAAAAAGACAGTATGAAATGAATATCGCTGATAAATCCAAATTAAATCCCAAAGAATTCTATAGTTACATTAGAGAAGAAAGGGTTTTAGGAATCACATTGGCACACTATTATCTGTTGATGGTCAACTTGAATATTCAAATGAAGGAATGTGTGATATTTTGATAATTATCTTAGCTCAGTATTCGTAAACGAAACACCTCAAAGTAAACTCCAAACTGAAACCTGTGAAAAGTTAAGGGTAAATATAACAAAAGAAAAAATTAAAAGGTGTATAGGGAAACTCAAAGTTAATAAAACACCAGTGCCTGACGGAAACGAAAAATGAGATTGTTGTTCCATTAGAAATTATTAGAAAGAAATCCATAATATCCGGAGATGTTCCAAGAGAATGGAAGCTTGCTAACGTTACTCCCATATTCAAAAAAGGTGACAAAAAGAAACCAAATAACTACAGGCCTATAACCTTGACTTTAATCGTAGGAAAAATGATGGAAACTATCATCAGAGATGCTATCGAACATCATTTAGAAAGTAATTGTTTGATAAATGATAGCCAGCATGGATTCAGACGGAAAGGCTCTTGCGTGACTTACTCTAATTCTACAACAACAGTCATCTCGAAGTATGACAAAGGAAACAATATAGAATATATCTAGAATTTGTAAAGGCTTTTGATACCATCCTTCACGAAAGACTACTTACTAAATTAGCTTCACACGGAGTAAGTGGTAGCCTATTAAGTTGGACTAGTAATTGGTTGAATGATCGAAAACAGAGAGTTGTTCTAAATGGCAAAACTTCTAAATGGAAAAATGTTACGAGTGGAGTTCTTCAGGGTTGCGTTCTTGGGCCACTTCCATTCATAGTATATATAAATGATATAGACCACGAGCTGAAACCTATTATCTCCAAATTTGCTGATTATACAAAGCTGTGCGGAATGGCAAATGATCACGCCAATTAGATATTCAAGAAGATTTAGATAAATTACAGCAATGGTGTGAAAATTGGCTAATGAAATTTAACACAAGTAAATGCAAGGTAATGCACATAGGTAAAAATAACAGTAAGTACAATTACAAGTTATTTGGAAATTCATTAACAAAAATGGATAGTGAAAATAAAACGATCTAAAATCATTTAAGCAGTGTTTTTCAGCCTCTGAGAAAACAAATAATATTGTAGGACTGATTGCTCAATTTAAAAGTCCATCTCTCATTAACAAACTATATAAATCGTTAGTTCGTCCACACTTGGAATATGCTGTTTCCGTATGGTCACCGAATCTCATTAAAGACAGATCGGAAAAAGTACAACGACGAGTGACAATATTGATTCCAAACATAAAAAATGACATACGAAAATCGACTAGAATATGAATCTGTTTTCCCTAAAAAAAGCGTAGACTCAGAAATTATTTGATACAGGTCTTTAAGATTCTAAAGGGAATTGACAACATCAATAGTGACAAAATTTTCACACTGAATGAGAATCCGACAAGAAATAATGGTCTCAAACTGTCAGGAAATAGATTTAATTTGGAAATGGGTAGAAACAACTTTGCCAACTGTGTAATTAAGGAATGGAATAAACTTCCTGCAGAGAATGTAATGACTGCCATTTATTCTATATTATTTGTTTATTGCAGAGGCTGTAATGACTGCCATTTATTTTATGTTATTTGTTTATTTTTTGTTATCATTTGCCTGTTTGTTTATTAATATTTGCATGGTTTTCATTTATTCGCTTTATATCAGTTTATCATTATTTACTATTTACGTGTTTGTTTGCTATTTAACTATACTTATGTATTTATTTATTTTATTTATTATTATTAATTATTTATACTGTTATATTTTTATATTTTTATATATTCATCCTTATCATATTTTTTTCGCATCCCACCTAGTTATGGAGCCAAAGGTCTCATGTCGGCATGTTCCTCCTTTGTAATCCTTTGTGTGTGTGTGATTCACCATGATGAACCATAGTGAATCACACACACAAATACACACACACACACACACACACACACACACACACACACACACACACACACACACACACACACACAGACACACACATACATGCATACATATATATATACACACAATCACACCCACCCACACATACACACACATAGATTTGAGCGCCCAACATCCTTTCCTTCTTGGCCTCACTGGATGTGGTGTAGATTCAGGGCTACCTACCTACTTCAAAGAAGAAAAAGTGAACCAGAAATTTCATTTAAAATGAGGAAAATAGGGAGCTGCTGTATGTATAAGAACACAAGAATGAAGGAGACTGCAAGAGACCATATGGTCTACACTAAGGAGTTCCATGTCCCTTATCACCTGTCATATTTTTCCATAATGTTATCTCATCTTCTCTTAAAACAACCAATTATAGTTTCAGCGCTCACTACATAATTTCTAAGGCTATTCCATTCGTTAACCGCTCCGTGGGTAAACCAGTTCTTGTCTATTACGTATTTAAACCAAAATTTGTACAGCTTGACTTAATCCCGTGATGCACAACAGAGAGGAAGAGAAATAAACTCTACTTCTAGAGAACTAGGAGAAAATACTTCATTAAAGAGAGGATGGGGAGGTAGAAGGAGGGCAGCAGATAGGAAGGGTAGGAGAAATTGAACAATGGTTAGCATTGATTTTTTCAATTGAGGTTATTATCTTAATACAATAGAAAACTGCGTGACTCTGGTCCATAAGGATGCTATCAAATTTCATAAGAGAAAGAGAGAGAGAGAGAGAAGAGAAGAGAAGAGAAGTAAGGTCAGACAACGGCAGAAACAAATCTTTGGAAGTAAAGACCATCTGACAATGACGTCACTTTGATGACGTCATAATTCGTCGCCACCGTACCACTGGGAGTTGTCGGTGGAATGAAGAACCTCACGAACGCAGGAAACGAGAAAGAGGACGTCGACTGCGAGGGAGCGACCCAACTTCGCAAGATGCTGAGGCTTCAAGAAGAGGAATTGAACCGGCTCAGGATAGCCAATCGTCTACTTGAAGAGCGGTTAGAAGAAACCGAAAGGGACCGAGACGATTGCCTTCAGCGCGTGGAGCGTTAGTTGAAGGACCTGCGCAAAAGTTACCTACTGGAGATCGTCGATCTCGAGGAAGAAAACGACGAATTAAGTGAAAAGGTCCTTCAGCTGCAGGCGGAGCTCCTGAAGAAGGGAGACGCCGAAGCGTCTCTGCAGCGAGACGATGAAAAGACCTCTACAGAGGCAATCTTAAAAGATGAAAATAATTCCAAAGTTACTCAGGAGGAGGAGGACGACCCTCGAGAGGCCAAGGACGCGCCTGAGGAGTTTAAGGAAGACCTCGTCTAGACCACAAGCGCACTTCCGTCCCATAGAGAAGAGGAACCCGAAGGCGCCTGGGTTCGGGACATGGACGAGTGGTCTGCGTCCTCCGAGGACCTACAAGAAGAACTGGAGGAAAGTTCGGTCCAGGAAAACAACGACGACGAGAAGTCACCGTCTTCCCAGGGCCCAACCGAGGACAAGTGGCCACAGGCGCCCCAAGTCAAGGCTGCGGACCCTGTTCTTCCCATCAGATCGTTCGTGCCTACCTCGGAGGCTCGTGTGACGAGAAGAGCCTCCCCACCACCGACCCCTCCGTCATACGCCCAGATAGCTACCTGGGGCGCTTGGGGACACCCTGGGTCTGGCTGGAGGCCAGAGGCGCCGAGACCTCTACCCCGTCCCTCTACAGAGGCCGTCGTCCACAGGCCCGTCGTGTGGGAAGGTCCACCGACCTGCTCGAGGATCCTGCAGTGCGCATCCAGGAACTGGAGAGCCGAGAGGACGCCGCTGGAGGGGCCGAAAAAGGAGGACGCGAGAAGATTGCCACCTCCCCCTCCACCTCCGGCAGCAGCGAGGGACCGGGGAAACAGAAGGGGATACGAGAGGAGACCGGCAGCAGCACCACCGAAGGGGAACAGATTGGCCCAAGGTGGAGGTCATCCTCGAAGGGAGGACGAAAGGGGACAGAGGCGTGTCCCCTCGCTCAGGTCCCAGTGGGAGGGCGACCCGAAGCCGCCGCTAACTGCCGAAGCCCCAAAGAAAGGCAACAGTTCGAGGAAACAGAAGTGGAGAAATAATTGAGAAAAATAGAAATAAAGTTGAAAGAAGAAAAATGAAGAAAAAGTTGGTAGCCAAGAGAAAGAATGAAGAATTAAGAAGAAATTGAAATATAAGAATAGAAGAGAATAGACAATTGAGAGAAATTGTAAATTAAGGAAAATGAAGAAAGAATAAAAGAAAGTGAAGTAAAAGTAAGAAATGGCGACGATGGGTTTCCCCTTAGCTGAATAAAATCTCCCGGCGGCAGCCAAATTATATTTGATGTGTTTCCACACAATTATGAAATTATTTATCATTTAAACGCGTTAAACAATAGAAAATTGAAAAGAAGTTCAACCAAATGAAATATATCGATCAGAAAATGGGTCAATCAGTGAAACAGAATTAATATTTGAAAATATTTGTTTAAGGTTTTCATACATGGAAAATAAAATAACGATAAATAATATATAAGAATAATTGATGATAAATAAGTAAATACATACATATACCAAAGGCTTTTTCCACCTTACATGGGAGGTAGCCAAAAAGAAAAAGCCATAGAAATCACTCCCACCCATTTCATATCTAAATACACTCCACACCCCTCCCACCCTTCCTCTCATCTGAGCACCTCCTGGATGACGGGTCATCCCTGCACCCTGCCCACCGCCCTGGGTCAGAAGCAGTGTCGCAAGACACAGTACATCCACAGCGAGGCCGCTTCATTTAATCGGCGACCCCCCCTCTCAGTCCCCCTTTGCATATAAGGCGAGGACGGGGAGAAATCCCTTCGGGCTGCGTCAAAATTTACTCACACATACTACCCCACCCCCCACTTCCCCGCCCATTCCTCCTCATGCAGTCACAACATCATCCATATACAACCATTCTCCACTCACCTCTGTCTTCCGTCCTCTCCCTTCCTTCCTCAACAGACATTCCCCTCTTCCCCAAAGCCCCCTTCACCCCATCCATCCACCTCATCCTAGGACGTCCCCTCATGTTCACTCCCTCCACATCTGCCTTCCATACCTCTTTTACTAGTCTTTCTTCACTCATTCTTTCCATGTGTCCAAACCATCCTAATATTCTTTCATCAACCCTATCTCCCAAATCCTTTTTCACCCCTGTTCTCCTCCTCACCTCCTCATTTCTCACTCTATCTAGCCTAGTAACCCCCACCATACTTCTCAGACACCTCATCTCAAACACATTCAAACTCCTTCTCTCTTCTTCTCTTATGTTCCACGTTTCTGCCCCATACAGTGCTGTTGGCACAATCACTCCTTCATACAGTCTCCTCTTCGCATCCATTCCCAAATGTCTATTCCTCATTACACTCTTTAAACCACCAAGGCATTTACTCGCTTCTCTCAATCTACATTCTACCTCCACCTTCACTCCACCTTTTCCTGCTACACTTACACCCAAGTATCTAAAACTATCCACTTCCTCCAGTCGCTCTCCCTTAATGTTCACTTCCAGTCTACTGCCACTTTCACCCCTTGTACATCTCATCACCTTACTTTTACCCACATTTATCTTTAGCTTTCTTCTATCACATACTCTCCCAAACTCTGCCACCAGCTTCCTCAATCCCTCCTCTGACCCTGCCACAAGCGCAGTGTCGTCCGCAAACAACAGCTGGCTCACCTCCCACTTTTCTCCATTTTCTTTAACCATCTCCAATCCTGACTCACTACCCTAGCATTCACCTCTCGCACCACCCCATCCATGTATAAGTTGAACAGCCAGGGCGACATAACGCATCCTTGACGAAGTCCCACCTTTACTTCAAACCACTCACTCTCTCCATTTCTAATCCTAACACATGCTCTACTACTCTCATAAAAACTCTTGACAGCTCCCAAAAGCTTTCCTCCTATCCCATAAATCTGCATAACCTCCCACAGTGCCTTTCTGTCTACCCTATCATAAGCCTTTTCCAGATCCATGAAAGCCCAAAAAACACCCTTCCCCTTTTCCTATAGCTTTCTCACATATCTGTCTTACCACAAAGATCTGATCTACACAACCTCTACCCGTCCTAAATCCACACTGTTCCTCACCAATTACTCCCTCTGTTCCTCTCCTAATCCTCTCAATTAAGATCCTCCCATAAGCCTTCCCTACTACACTCAACAGGCTAATCCCTCTGAAATTACTACATTCACACTTGTCCCCTTTTCCCTTGTAAAGAGGAACTATACAGGCACTACTCCAGTCCTCCGGTACTCTACCCTCTCTCCAGCAAACATTAAATAACCTCACCAACCAGTCCACCATCACTGCACCTCCCTTTTTCAGACATTCTGCATGACATCCATCCAGACCAGGTGCCTTACCTGCTTTCATCATCTTTACAGCTGCCTTCACCTCATCCTTCCTTATTTCTCCTCCATTCTCCTCACTCATCACTCTCATTTTCTTCGCATTTCCCACTGCAGCTATCTTTCCTTCCCTATCCTCCTTCCCTATCCTCCTTCACATTCAGCAACTCCCTAAAATATTCTGCCCATCTTCCCCTCACTGCCATCTCTTCCATTATCAACTCTCCATCTGTACCTTTTACCTTTTCTTCCCTACTTGATTCGCCTCCTCTTCCTCTCTTAATTTCTTTCCAAAACATCTTTTTTATTACTTTCAAAATTTTCTGTCATACTCCTACCCCATTTCACATCTGCTCTCCTCTTTGCCTCCTTTACCTTTTTCTTTACTTCTCTTTTCTTTTCTTTGTACGTCTCATATGACTCCCTCGTCCTCTTTTGTAACCAATCTGTGAATGCTCGCTTCTTCTCTTCTACAGCCTTCTTTGTTTCCTCATCCCACCATTCACTACCCTTTCTTCTATTTCCCCCTGTCCTTCTTGTTCCACACACCATCCTTGCACACTTTAAGACTCCCTCCTTGAACCATCCCCATTCCTCCTCCACACCCATCTCTGCTCTATCCTTTACTCCCTCCCACTCCTCCTTCAGCTTCTTTTCGTACTCCTTCTCCTTTTCCTTTTCATTCAAGGAGTTCACTCTAAGAACCTCCCTACCTTTTGTCCCCTTCCTCCTTCTCCATCTATCCTCCACTCTCAGCTTACCTTCCACCAAAAAATGATCTGATATTCCCCCACCCTCTCCCCTTAGCACATGTACATCCTTAACTCTTCCTATCATAATCCTATTTACCACTACGTAATCCATTAGCGCTCTATCTACCACCCTTCCCTCCACCACCCTCTCCCATGTGTACTTATGCTTGACTTTCTTCCGAAACACTGTATTTGCTATCATCAACTCTCTTTCTAGACACATTTCCACCATCAACTCTCCACTACGATTCTTTCCTGGAACTCCACACTTCCCAACCACTCCATCGATTGGACCATTTCCCACCCTAGCATTAAGGTCTCCCAGTACTATTACATTGACATTTCTTCCTAAACCCTCTATGCACTCATTTAAATCTATCCAAAAGGCCTCCCTTTCTTCCATGTTCTTCTCACTGCCCGTCCATATGCACTTACAAAGACCCACATCTCCTTTCCCAGTTTCACCTTCATCCACATTATCCTTGAGGAAACCTCCTTCCACTCCACTACCCCTTTACCTATCTCCTCACTTACTAGAATAGCCACCCCTTCCCTCCCTCGCCCTCTCTTCACTCCTGATAACCTCCCACTTACACTCCCAAACTTACACTCACTCTTCCCTTTCAACTTAGTTTCACTCAAAGCCAACACATCCAACTTTCTTCTCACAAACATACTACCTATCTCTTCCCTTTTACTCTCATCTGTACCACATCCACGCACATTAAAAGACCCAAACCTTAGGGTGCTGGCCCGAGGCCCTCCAGCACCCCTTATGCCTTTCCTTTGATTTTTAGGAATTTGCCCCTTGGGGCTACAGGGAGAAGGATGCCTAGTCCCTCTCCCCGTCCCTTTCTTCTCGCCTCTTACGATCCAAGTGGGAAACTTGGTGGCAGTATTCTTTCCCCCCCCCCACAGGGAATTCCCCCAATCAGAAAGAGAATACTCAGAGAAATGGTACAGGACAGCAACATAAATAAGTAAATACATAATAAAATAAAAATAATAGATTAAATAAAATTAAATAAAATCAACTGGAGACAGCCATATTACATACAGTGTTACCACATATTAAATCATTTATCATATTAGACTCATTAAACCATTTGAAAGTTGGAAAAAAATCTCATCAACTAAATGAAATATATAAAAAATGGATAAGTCAGTCAAAATGAAATTCTGGAAATATTTGTTTGAAATTTTTATACATTGAAATATAGAAAATATTTGCAAATGAAAATAGAACAATCAATTCATATACTAAAGTTGACTGATTTTGTTGAACGTCATCAGGAGGCTAGGACGGTGCCCCTTACAGAGTACTTTGTAGCGCGGAATTTAATTAACAATACCCTTGGTTCAACTCGCCGGTGTCAGCCCCAGCCTCCCTTCAGACCGGGACTGTTCTGGTGCCACATCTGGTCTACCTCCCCTCCTGGTCTTTCCATGGTGTTCCTTAACGAGCGCTGAGGAGGCTGCGACCCTCGTCATTAAGCTGAACTGCTGTACCAGGTAATTGTGTACTTCCGTTCGTGGCGACTATTTGCGAAATTCTACTCGTTTGTTCAATCTTTGACCAAGGAGGTCTTCTCTTAACCGTAGGGAATTGACCGGAAGTACGCACACACACACACACACCACACACACACACACACACACACACACACACACACACACACACACACACACACACACACACACACACACACACACACACACACACACACACACACACACACACACACACACACACACACACACACACACACACACACACACACACACACACACACACACATTACTCATAGATCGGTCATATGAGCTCTGAGCTCTTGCGGGAGGGAAATAGATGTCGATCACGAGCCCAACACGTGATCCAAGACCATGGTGAATTACACACGCACAGACGCGTATATATATATATATATATAATATATATATATATATATATATGTATATATATATATATATATATATATATATATATATATATATATATATATATAATGTAGACATACCGGTACACTGCATACAACACGCGCAGCACACATACACCACGCACATACACGCAAACGCATAGCAACACATACATGGAAACAGGTTAAGGTGTGTGTGTGTGTCTAAGGTCATAGTATTACCCACAGATCGGGCCGTATATTACCTTTGAGCTCTCATCCGGAATGGTATAATACCTGTCGATCAAGAGACCAACACGTGATCCAAGGCCGTGGTGAAATACACACACGTACAGTGTTAAAAGGGTTGGCGTTTCACACGATAGTTGTAACTTAATAATAGTGCCTTATGACATACAGAAAAAACATAAAGACTTCCTAACTAAACTCTGAAAGACATGTGTCTCCATACGGGACAAACCGACAAATGCTTTGACTTGGGAAATCCATTACAAGGGGAAGGAAACGGACCTGGTGTGTATGCAGAGGCAACGCGAAAGCTAGTTTCGGTAAAACGAGAACAGCTGCTGATGGCGTCAGCTGTGCCGAGAAGCTGTCTGGCACAGTTGTCAGCGATGAGGACAATGAGCGCGAGGTTCAGGTCAGGTATTATGCCCGTTTGGCCTTTTTCCTCGTTAAGAGGGATTTTGTTGTTTTCATTCCTATGCTCCCCCCCCCGCCCCCCTTCAGGGGCGAGGCAGGCGAAGGGTTTTGTGTTCCCCTTTCAAAAAAACTATATATTTTTTCAGTTTTCGAGAAGGATGTCAAATAAGGGAGCGCATGGGGTGTCTATTTTGAAACCTGGTCTTTGATCGCCTCCCCCCCCCCTTCCGTTGACAGGGATGAAATACCGGAAAAAACAAAATTATCAAAGGGATTAATCACTAAATGCATGGGCATTCATCTAACCTGTACGAGTGTATATGTATATGTATATATATGTGTATATATGATATATGTATATATATATATATACATATATATATATATATATATATATATATATATAGTGTGTGTGTGTGTGTGTGTGTGTGTGTGTGTGTGTGTGTGTGTGTGTGTGTGTGTGTGTGTGTGTGTGTGTGTGTGTGTGTGTAACAAATGTGTTTTGCTACATGAAATGGTGGTTTAGTGGGTGATATAAAGCCTCGGTGGGACTTTGTTGGATTTATTCTCTATTCTCAGGTACGAAGATTATATACAATGAGAGGTGAGGGAGAGGGTCTCCCTACCTCTGCTAACTAGGTCCTTGACCTAGGCAGCCCTAGTGCTAGGTACGTGACCTAGGCACTCCTAGTGCCGGGCCTTGACCTCGGCACTCCTCCTGCCAGGTACGTGACCTGGGCAGTCCTATCTCCAACGGCACAGCCGTTCGGTTATAAAGGGTGATGGGTAGGTTTTGTGGGGTGTTGTATGTGAGATGTGTTACTCATTGAATATAGTTATGGGTGTTAGTTCCGCTATATAGGGGTTAGTTGTATTGTTGGTGGGATTGTGCCCTGGATGTGTTATGTCGCCAGGACTGTTCAATATCTACGTGGATGGGGTGGTGCGGTAGATAAAGGCGAAGGTAACGGGCAGAGGACTGGATATGGTTAAAAGAAAATGGAGAAAATTAGGAGATATCTCAGTAGTGTTTTGCTGACGACATTGCCCTTGAAGCAGGATCAGAGGAGAGATTAAGAAAGTTAGTGACGGAGTTTAGGAAGGTGTGCGAAAGAAGGAAGTTGAAGATAAATGTGGCTAAAAGTAATGTAATAAGATGTACAAGGGGAGAGGGTGGCAGCAAATTGGAAGCGAGTATTAAGGTAGAGAAACTGGAGGATGTGGATAGCTTTAGATATTTGGGTACGAATGTGTCGGGAAAGGGAGGAGAGGAGGTGGAGGCAGAATGTAGAATGAGAGAAGCAAGTAAATGCCTTGGGGGACTGAAAAGTGTATTGAGAAATAGATATTTGGGAATGGATGCTAAGAGGAGATTGTATGAAGGAGAGATTGTGCCAACAGCACTGTATGGGGCAGAAACATGGAACATAAGAGAGGAAGATTTAAATGAGAAGTATTGTAGGCGTTACTAACCTGCATAGAACGAGAAACGAGGAGGTGAGGAGAGGAGCGGGAGACGAAATGGAGATGGGAGATAGGGTTGATGAAAGAGTATTGGAATGGTTTGGACACATGGAAAGAATGAGTGGAGAAAGATTAATAAAAGAGGTATGGGACACAAGAAGTGAAGGGAGTGGACATGAAGGGACGATCAAGGATTAGATGGATGGATGGGGTAAAAGGGCATTGGGAAAGAGGGGAATGTCTGTTGAGGAAGGAAGGAAGAAGACAGAAGATAGAGAATGGTTGTGTATCGATGATGCTGTGATACATTGAAGGGAGTGGGAGGGAGGGGAATGAAAGTATTTGTGAATGATATATTGACACAGCCCGAAGGGAACTCTCCCCGTCTTCCCTTTTTCTGCATGAGGGGACGGAGAGGAGGGGTGTCGCCTATTAACTGAATCGGCTTAGCTGTGGATGTGCTGTGTCTTGCTACATTGCTTCTCACCCAGGGCAGTGGGCGAGATGCAGGGATGACTCGTCATCCAAGAGGAGCCAAGAACGCCAGTAAATAAAAATCCAACTGTTTTGTGTTTATCTCGCCACCTTTTCACTCAATTGTCATCCTTACTTCAACACACACACACACACACACACACACACACACACACACACACACACACACACACACACACACACACACACACACACACACACACACACACACACACACACACACACACACATATATATATATATATATATATATATATGTATATGTATGTATGTATGTATATGTGTATTTTCCAACATTTGCTTTCGCGTGTAGCATCCCTAGCGTCTTTGTGACTAACTCTCTTTCTCTCTCTCTCTTTCTCCCTCTCTCTCTCTCTCTCTCTCTCTCTCTCTCTCTCTCTCTCTCTCTCTCTCTCTCTCTCTCTCTCTCTCTCTCTCTCTCTCTCTCTCCCTCTCCCTCTCTTTCTCTCCCTCTCTTTCTCGACCTTTCTCTGTCCTCCTTATGCCATCAGCTCAACCTCAGCTAATCCCTTTGATGTTGTGTATTCCCATGCCCGCATGAACACACACACACACACACACACACACACACACACACACACACACACACACACACACACACACACACACACACACACACACACACACATAAACACACACACAAAGGCTAAGGCACAAACATACACATGTAAACATACACATGTACATACGCGCATACATAAACATACAAACATATGTAAACACACTCGCACACACACACACACATACACACACACTCATTCCATACACATTAAAATATACACATACATATACACATGTAAGCATACAAATACATACACACAAACATAGATGCATACATACACACACACAAACACGATCCATCAATTAATCATACGAGCAGATTGAACTTTTTGTATGTAATTTCATCTGTCCTTTGTGAACTTTGTGTGTGTGTGTGTGTGTGTGTGTGTGTGTGTGTGTGTGTGTGTGTGTGTGTGTGTGTGTGTGTGTGTGTGTGTGTGTGTGTGTGTGTGTGTGTGTGTGTGTGTATGTGTGTGTGTGTGTATGTGTGTGTGTGTGTGTGTACGCGTGTGTACGCACGTGCGTTCATGTGCAGACGCTCACTCCCAAGTCTCTCTTTCGCTTTTGTGTGAAAGACCACATATACACAAATGAAGCTTTGATTTCAACATACACACGAGCGCACACACACACACACACACACACACACACATACACACACAGACACACACACACACACACACACACACACACACACACACACACACACACACACACACACACACACACACACACACACACACCACACACACACACACACACACACACACACACACACACACACACAAAAGACCCGATTTGCGAAAGTTCTTCTTCTTTCTTCTTCCTTCCTCCTCTTTCTCTTCTTCTCCTCCTCCTCCTTTCTCCTTCCTTCTTCTTCTTTGAGCTCTTCCTCTTCTTCCTCTTCCTCTTTATGCTCTTATTCTTCTTCCTCCTCCTCTTTATGCTCATACTCTTCTTCCTCCTCCTTCTCCTCCTCTTACACATTATAATCCTCTTCTCCTTTCTTCCTCTTTATGCTTTCTTATTTCTTCTTTTTTTCTTCATATTTCTTCCTCCTCACTCTTCTTTCTCTCTCTCCTTCCTCCTCACTCTTCCCTCCTCCTCTTCCCCTTTCGTCGTCCTCCCCTCTCTTCCTCTCTTCTTCCAGTTATCTTTTGCTTTCTCGTTTCCCTTCCCTCTTTGTCGGTCTTCTTTGCTTCCTTCTTCTTTTTCCTCTCCCCTCTTCCTCCTCTTCCTCTCCTACGTCCGATCTGCAATTTCATTTCCCTTCCTCTCTCTCTCTTTCTATCTGTCTCATTCACTCTCTCTCGTTCTCTCTCTTTCTCATTTTTCTCTATCATTCTCTTTCTCTCATCTCTCTCTCTCTCTCTCTCTCTCTCTCTCTCTCTCTCTCTCTCTCTCTCATTCTCTCTCTCTCTCTCTCTCTCTCTCTCTCTCTCTCTTTCATTTTCTCTCTCCTCTCTCTTTCATTTTCTCTCTCTCTCTCTCCCTCTTTCTCTCTCTATCTCTCTCATCTCTTCTCTCCTTTCTCTCTGTCTCTCTCTTCCATTCTCTCTCTTTAATTTTCTCTCTCTCTCTCATTTTGTATCTCTCTCCCTCTCAATTTCTTTCTCTCCCTCTCTCTCTCTCTCTCTCTCTCTCTCTCTCTCTCTCTCTCTCTCTCTCTCTCTCTCTCTCTCTCTCTCTCTCTCTCTCTCTCTCTCTCTCTCTTCTCTCTCTCTCTCTCTCTCTCTCTCTCTCTCTCTCTCTCTCTCTCTCTCTCTCTCTCTCTCTCTCTCTCTCTCTCTCTCTCTCTCTCTCTCTCTCTTCACCTTTTCGTTCTCTTCCCATTTTTTTCCATTTGTTTTCATCCATATTTTTCCATTTGTTTTCATCTTTACTTCATCCTTTTCTTTTTCTCTAATCTTTATTCTCTCCCCGAACTTTCCTTTTTCTCCTTCCTCCTTCATTCGTCTTTCTTCCCTCCTTCTTCATCGTCCTCCTACCTTCCTCCTCCGCCATCCTCTAATCTCTTCTTTCCTCCTCCTCCTCCTTTCTCTTTCCTCTTCTTTCCTCTTTCTCCTCCTCCTCCTCCTTTCTATTTCCTCTTCTTTCCTCCTCCTCCCCTCCTCCTTTCTCTTTCGTCTTCTTTCCTCCTCCTCCTCCTCCTGCCTGTCCTCCTTCCTCTTCCCTCCTACTCCTTCCTCTTCCTCCTCCCTCCTCCTTCCTCTTTCTTCCCCACCTTCCTCCTTCCTTCTCATTCCTTCTTCCTCCTCCTCCTTCCTCTTTTTTTCTCCTTCTTCCTCTTTCCTCTTTTTTCTACCTCCTTTCTCTTTCCTCCTCCACCTTTCTCGTTCCTCTCCATACTTCTTCCTCCTCCTCCCTCTTCCTTCCCTCCACTCCATACTTCTTCCTCCTCCTCCCTCTTCCTTCCTTCCTCCCCTTCTATCTCTTTTCTGTTCCTTCTCCTTCCCTCCTCCACCTTCCTCCTCCTCGTCCTCCTCCTCCTCCTCCTCCTCCTCCTCCTCCTTCCTCCTCTTCTCCTTTTACCTCGACCTGCCCGTGATGACACGGAGGGGTGATTCGTGTCGGTCGAGGATGTGTCGACTCTGTGACGCTGAGACCCAAGGAAAGGAAAGTGGGGCGAGGAAATTGGTTTAAGCGCATACCAAGGGATTTTCAAATTTCCACAACCACCCTCTTCCTTCTTCTTCTCCCTCCTCCTTGTCTTCTTCTTTGCCTTCTTCTTCTTATTCATTTCTTTTTTTCTTCTTCTTACTCTTTTTCATCATTCCCTTCTTCTTCCTCTTCTTTCCTTTCCATTCCTCCTCCTTTCCTTTTTCTTCTTCTTCTTCCTCCTTCCTTCCTTCCCTCCTTCCTTCCTTCCTTCTTTTATTCAAGATATTCCTGAATTTCTATCGGAAACGATTAAAATCGCCTGGCGTCGGGCAGAATAGAAGAAAAGTGAAAGTTATTATAAATAACTAAATAGCAAGGTCACCCCTACAGCAATAGCCATCAAGAGACATTTTCTATGATCCCTAGTACCTCTTCGGTCCTTCAGCGTTATGCGAGATTCTCCATGGGCTTGGATCACGTGTCAGATTCGTGATCGATAGTTATTAACCTCTCGGATGAAAGCTCAGAGCTCGTATGACCAATCTATGGGTAATACTGTGACCTTGTACGCACACACACACACACACACACACAACTCCCCGCCCACGAGAATTGGGGTAACAACCCGCAGCGCAGCGATACTGAAATTATCTCAGCCTTGGGCGGGATTCGAACCCGGACCGCCGTAGTGGCAGGCGGGAACTCTAACCACTGGCGGCAATTAATACATAAAGAAATGTACTACACGGCAGGGATTATTTATTGTTATTATTTTTGTTTATTTTATTTTATTTATTCATTTGGGAATGGATGCTAAGAGGAGATTGTGTGAAGGAGTGGCTGTGCCGACAGCACTGTATGTGGCAGAAACCTGGAACATAAGAGAGGAAGAGAGGAGGAGTTTGAATGTGTTTGAGATGAGGTGCCTGAAAGGTATGATAGGGGTTATTAGGCTGGATAGAGTGAGAAACGAGGAGGTGAGGAGGAGAACGGTGGTGGAAAAGGAATTATGAGATAGGGTTGATGAAAGAGTATTGGGATGGTTTGAATACATAGAAAGAATGAGCGAAAAAATATTAGTAAAAGAGATGTGAAAGGCAGAGGTAGAAGGAGTGAACATGAGGGGGCGACCAAGGATGAGATGGATGGATGGGGCACAAGGGGCATTGGGAAAGAGGAAGGACGGGAAGACAGAAGATAGGGGTGAATGGAGAATGTTTGTGTATGGATGATGCTGTGATGCATGAAAGGGAGTGGGTGAGGGATGGGGGGTGAGGGAGTATGTGTGAAAAATAAATTGACGCAACCCGAAGGGATTCCTCCTCGTCTTCTCTTTTTCTGCATGAGGGGACGGAGAAGGGGGGCTCGCCGATTTAATGAAGCGGCCTTGCTGTGGATGTGCTGTGTCTTGCTACATTGTTTCTGACCCAGGGCAGTGGACGAGATGCAGGGATGACCCGTCATCTAGGAGTAGCCAAGATAAGAGAGAGGGAGGGGCGGTGAATGGGAGTGGAGTATGTGGGAATGGAAAGGGTGGGAGTGGATTTTATGACTATTTTTTGGCTACCTCTCATGTAAGTTGAAAAGAAGCCTTTGGTGTATGTATGTATTTATTAATTTATTTTTTGTGGACAATATTTTATTTGTGACTGGAGTGGGTCCCATGGAGATGAATAAAATCGTCTGGCGCCAGGAATAAAAGAAAAAGTGCTACCCAGTACGCAAGGGGTGTACTTTATAAAATTGTATAATCTTTATTACCCGTGTGTGTGTGTGTGTGTGTGTGTGTGTGTGTGTGTGTGTGTGTGTGTGTGTGTGTGTGTGTGTGTGTGTGTGTGTGTGTGTGTGTGTGTGTTGTGTGTGTGTGTGTGTGTGTGTTTTAGGATATCTAAAACCTTGAAATAATCCAACATTTTTCAGAGGAAGTCACCAGAAGACGTGCGTAGCCAAAATGTTTTTTCAATGAAATGTAACTGATCAAAGGATTTCGTCCTGTCAAGGCTTCGAATCCTTTAAAACACGCGAAAGCTTCTGGGATGAAACGAAATTCAACGATCAGAAGGCTGGGTTAAGTGAAATAATGCAAGGGACGGGTGGACAGTTGAAACAGGAGGATAGTTG
>NC_134777.1:125340150-125347650 GCF_046742065.1 Oratosquilla oratoria
TCTGCAACTCATTGCATCATAATAAAATCATCTGGCGTCAGCAAATGCGATATCTGGACAGTAAGGCACGGCACAGAGAGGAATGTGACGGTAACAAGGTTGCTCAACCGAACAGTGACGCCCTCCCCCCCCAAAAAAAAAAATGCTACATGGCAAACGTGGTATGTTGCCTTTCCATGACACTTTGGTACAGCACAATTATAACAATTATATTCCTTTCCTGTAAAACGAACCGGAGATTTTTTTTCCTCTCTCATCTACATTTTTTGGAGGGGAAGGAAGGGGTCTAGATGGGATTACAATGTTTCTTCGTTTTGTCTGAAAACCTGCGGTTGACTAACACACGGGAATGATGGACCAAAATTTAGCTAATCAGGCTTATTTCCTTTAATTTCATCTTATTAATTCATTTATCTTTTTATCTGTTTACTTGTTTCTTTGTTTATTTATGAATGGGTTTGTTTCGCAATTTCTCTCTCTCTGTCTCTATCTCTATGTATCTCTATCCCTGTCTATCTCAAAAACGTATCATTGTATTTAATATGTTCGTCAAGACATATTGATATGGCCTTGATGTCTATATGTATTATTGGTTAATCATTTTCCTCTTTATTACATTAATCTTTTTCACACAGCGGCGGAAACCCTGCTGCCACTCTGTGGCTTCGGCGTCTACAAAGCGCTGGATTTATTTGAGGATTAACTTCCCGTGATAATATTGAACTTGTGTCAGATAAACGACTACATGCTTATGGAAGCGTGATCAACACTAATGCAATGCTATTACTGGAAATGAGGTTACGATTGAGTGAATTGGAGCGCGAGGCTGAAAGAAATGAAGAAGTGGTCACAGATCCACGAATACACGATGATTGTGTACATCACCTTTAGCGTGGCTGTTCAACGCACGCGCTCTGCTTGCTTGCTTGCTTGCTATCAGGCGGGCAAGCAGGTACTGCAGATTCTCCCGATGGTGGGACCCCCCCCCCCCTTGCAGTCTCTCTATTGATGGCGTTATGGGCCTTCATCAAACCCATACCGATGGAGGAGGACGTGCGAAAGGGTTTCCAGTTTCTGGTACAAAATATGGGGACGTGACCGGGATGCAAGATGACGAAATATTCCTTCACGTCAGTCAAACGCTAAGGAGAATTCATGATCGTAAAGTTATTTTTTGGATAGAAATATAATTCAGTTAACAGCTATGAAAGGGATAATAATTCTTATATAAGGTATAATCATCTCTTGGTAAGAGGCATTCTGAGAATTATTGTGTCACTGCAGCGGCTGTACCATCCACAAGGATACTCCACACTATCAACATAGTGTCAAGATGTGGAGGGCCACCAGCGAAGATAATCCCTTTTGGTTGTGTGAAGACACGTTTCCATATACTGAAGGAGAGATGATGAGTCTCTTTGACTACTGGAGAAGCAGAGACTTCTTGTTTGGTGATGAAGCCAAGACTGCTCTTGTTGGTGAAGGAGACGTCATAAGACTGATGGAGAACCTGAGGCGAGGGTCTCGTTCTTTAAGACCTCTTCCATAGAGTCTCTTTGTTGATGAAGACTCTACTCATACATAGATGGAAGTCTTCGTCTTCGTGTAGAACCTATCTCGTAGAAACCCGTGGGTAGACACACCTTCCCCGGGGGTGGGGGGGGGAGCTCCTGCGTCTTCTACCTGGCTGACGACAGCCAGCGCGGTTTCACGTAATCTGCCTACTATAAGCGCATCATCATCTTCTCCTGAAGGAGGGACGTCGGAGGGGAGGGGGGGTCCTTCGTAGGATCGATACCATAGACCCTCTGAAGGAGGAGGAGGAGGAGGAGGAGTTGTGGTAGACCCAGGTCGTTCTGAAGCTTTTAGCAGAATGTATAAATTCAGTTATTATTTGCTTGATATTCATTTATTGTTATTTATCTGTATTATTATTTACTATTTACCTGTTTATTATTCAACTGTACCTATGCATTTATTTATTTTATTTATTATCATTTATATTAAAATTGGTATTCATTTCTTTATCATTATTATGTTGTTTTTTTCGCATCCGACCTAGTTATGAACCAAAAGGTCTCCTGTCGGCATGCTCCTCCTTTGTAATCTTTTGTAAGTATTTTTTCATATGTTGTCAGGCGATTTTATTCAGCTCAGAATTGCTCTTACTTCGACCGGCATTTTTTTTTTTTTTTTTTTTTTTAAGCCTCTCCTCTTCAAAGACTAAATTGAATTTGGGTTCTGATCTCCTTATTGCTTTCATGGATTCCCTTTCACGACTCTACCATAAGTTTCTTCCTACTTGGAGCTTCATCGTCAGAATTAATTACCTAGGTGCACTTGATCCAATGATACTCCATAACTCAAACATTGAAATGCTTTTAAAGTGTAATATCCATTTCGTTTCAATATCAACATTTAATATCTCCTTTACCAAACCACCGGTTCGGATAGAAGCTCTGGTTATCGCTGAAGAAATAATAAAATGAATAAATTGGGGATTTTCTTAAACCCAAGCGACCCGCTAGAACAAAAGAGGTCAACTTAAAACAAACTCTTCTGTAAAACTGGCGGCACGCTGGTCTAGCATGCTACTTGCTTTTGCTATTTAGTTTGAGTAGAAACGACTTCGGTTACAATATTCTAGACTTCCGTAAGGACATCTCAACAATGTTTCTAAGAGGGATTTACACGGTGTTACTGTTCGTCGAATGCGGTTCGATAGACATGTGTGAACGTGTGAACGGGGTATTTGGGGTTTAACCAACGTGTTCGACAACCAAATACCCCGTTCACACGTTCACACATCACTTTAAACACGTGTCATTCTAGGTTTAACTTCTCTTAGTTCGTCGTTCAGCTTCTCATTCTATGACGCAAGAGTAATTCTATATTTGGAAATCTGAAAAACAAAAGATTGTAACCGAGGTCGTTTCTATTCAGACGAAGTGCCAAAAGCAAGTAGCATGCTAGCGAGAAATACCATGTGTGCCGCAACCTTAATATTTTCGACTACAGATTTTATCATTTTTATTTTGTGCTGAATTTTGATTTTCATTTTAATTTTTTTTTTTTTTTTTTTTTTTTTTCGTGTCTGTGCATGTCACCAAAGATGTCGGTTTAGCTGCCGATGTTATTTTTGTTTTCTATATATTCTTTTCTTAAAAAGTATATATATATATATATATATATATATATATATATATATATATATATATATATATATTGAGCACTTTTACCGTCCTTATTCTATCCGTGATACCAACTCATCCGACCACAACGAGCAAAGATGATTTTGTTCGAGGCTAAGCGTCTCTTGGCGTGATCTCTTCTACTTTTAGTATCCACGTAACCACTTGTTCCCCCACCTTTGCCTCCACCTCCACCTCCTCCTTCTACGTTCTCCTTCGCTTGAACAGACATGTTCCTTTCCCACCGTTTTCTTTCTATCAACAGTTAACCCCTTCAATTCGGCGACACACTTTGTTTATTTTGATCTTGTTCCTCTGAGACCTCATCCCTTGGCCTTCAGGGCGGTCACGGTCAACTTAAAGCCCCTTTAGAATAGAGAACTTCCTTGTCAAAATTCAGTAGAATTGCCTGTTGGTTGCCAGGACAGAAGGCGTGGGGATTGTCGCCGTGTTGAAAGAACGAGCAGGTGAATGTATATATTCTGGTCATAAACATCAATACAGACGTCCTGTGCCCGATTCTGAGCGTCTTGTCTTCGACCTCCTCTTTCTTCTTCTTCTTCTTCTTGGGGAGATCGAGTACAGTCGAAGTAACAAGTTTCTTCTCGGGGGGACGTTTTGGTGTAGACTTGATATATGGTATTAACATGGAAGACTTTTCGTGACGAATATTTGTGACGCGTTTGAGTAAATGGTGTGTTTTCTTCACTGATGTTACTAAAACTGTCAAAGGAGGACTCTCTTTCAGTTATGTGTGGCTTCAGGTCTTATTCATATCAGTTCACGTGAACAAAGTGTAGAAGACTGAAGTGGTTCACTTTACAGTAAATGAACACATTTGTTAGTGATTATGCTAAAGTGACTTGAAAATGATGTATGTGTATGTGCGCGCGCGCGTTTTGTGTGTGTGTATGCATGTGTGTGACCTTATGTACGTGCTTGCTCAATCTGGCTTATATTTTTAGGATCTTTGCCAGTCTATCTACTTTAAAAAAATCGGTGATGATGCATTTGACAACCTCCAAAGTGTTCTTTGATTGACAGCGTTTTACTAGAAATTACATATTCTAGATTAATTAGGTTATACCGATGTCGCACAATGGCGTCCCCGGATAAGGCCAGGATATATTTGCGAGTATAATTAACTTAATAAAATCACCTGGCGACAGCAGCCAAAACTTGATATAAGGAGGACCTCCATCTTCCCCTAGTTAAGACATTATCATAAGCTTTCGAGTCTGATGACTCCTCTTAAGGGAGACTTTGCTGTCGCCAAAGACAAGCCGCAACGGCGGCACCGGATAGTGCGACACCGGCCATGCCTCAGTTTATTCGCTGGGACTTGTTGGTCCTTCACAATAAGTAGGACAAGAACCATGTGCTCCTATTCACTGAGTATCCAGGAGACCCTTCATGGATTATCAATACAAATTCTTGAAGTTCCCCTCTTTTTTTTTTTCTTTTTTTTTAAGATAAAATCCTCCTCATTTCATTTATCATTATCATTATTATTATTAATATAATCATTATTATTATATCTTAATATTATAATTATTTTATCATTATTATCATCATCATCATCATCATCATCATCATCATCATCATCATCATCATCATCATCATCATCATCATCATCATCATCATCATCATCATCATCATTATTATTATTATTATCATTATCATTATTATTATTATTATTATTATTATTATTATTATTATTATTATTATTATTATATTATTATTATTATTATTATTATTATTATTATTATTATTATTATAATTTTTTTTTTTTTTTTTTTTTTTTTTTTTTTTTAGAAGAGACAAATCTCCAACCATATCTTCTCCAGAAAAAAAAATAGAAAAGGAGAGAGCGATCTGAGGGTCTAACGTTGTTGTCCATCACAAAAGAGCCCCACCAGGCCATTAAGCCCCTGTCACGCGACCCGAGCGAGTTCGTTTGAGTAGAAACGACTTCGGTTACCAACTTTTATTTATCGAGTCTCCAAATGTCGAACAACATTTGCGTCGTACACTGAGTAGTTGAATGACGAAGTGAGAGAAGTTGAACCTTTAAGAATATTAGACTCACTGTTGAATTGTCCTCGGGGAAATCTAGAAAGCTGCAAGACAAATCGTCTTCCAGGTTTTCAAATTCACAACATCTGAGGAGAATCTTGTATGTGTGACGGGGGATTTAGTCTCTCTATATCATTATTATTATTATTATTATTATTATTGTTAATATTATTATTGATTCTCATTATTATCATTTTTATTATCTAACATTTTTATCATTATTGTTATAGTTATTATTGTTATTATTATTATTATTATTATTATTATTATTATTATCATTTTTATTATCATTTATATTATCATTATTATTTTATTATTATCATTACTACTACTAATACTACTACCGCTACTACTACTACTACTACTACTACTACTACTACTACTACTACTACTACTACTACTACTACTACTACTACTACTACTACTACTACTACTTTTTTCAATTCCCAGAATAAAATCCTCTTTAGACCTTTAGCTCCTTAGACATTGTGACACCCTTTCAAGTCTTTATTCTGGCTAATACCAGCCGATTCTATTCATCCCAGAGGCTGACCCCCCAGCATTGGAAAGGAGTCTTAGATGACTCCATTTGGCCCCATTAGCTTAATGAAATCGGCTGACGGCAGCCAGAGCAAAGATGTATTGATCGCTTGACCACATTGGAAGGTGTTGAACCAGTGTGTGTCGCATAGCTTTGGGGGTCAAGAGTAACCAGCGCTTCTATCAGCACCGAAGAAGTGGAGGCATGCAAGTGGTCGAGGAGAGGGTGAAAGTGGATAGGAGATAAAATTATAAAATTAGTCAGCTTTTTTTTATATATATATTTTTTTTTCAGGGGATAGAATCATAAAAGGGATTTTTTTTTTTAATAGACTTGTCTCCCATCATAGAACAATGCTGCGTGACTCTGGTCCGTAAGGGAGCGTCACTAAAGTTCCTACGACATCGACTACGTAATATATAGTCATTACGCCATATGGGGCATGAAGAGAGAGAGAGAGAGAGAGAGAGAGAAAGAAAGGGAGAGGGAGAATGGCGTGTCCATTCAGACTGAGACACTCCTTCCCTTAGCCCGAATGAAATCGCCTGCCTTTGTTATTGACCCCAATTCGTATCGATATTGAAAGGATTTATGAATTCTTGTTCACCCCTCACCCTAATTCTTGCTCTCCCACTGCCCCTCCCCCTGCATGCAATCCTACACTCTCTTTATTAAGGCCTTTATCAGCCTCAACCCTTCTCCTTCCATATGACTCTCTCTCTCTCTCTCTCTCTCTCTCTCTCTCTCTCTCTCTCTCTTTCTCTGTCTCTCTCTCTCTCTCTCACTCTCACTCTCACTCTCACTCAGTACTTTGAGTCGTAGAAGCTTCTGGAAAGGGAATTCATCTCTTAAGTAGTTACGACCACGTAGGTTGTTACGACATCGCAATGTGTTACAGGGGTTGCCAGCTACCTGTCCGTCCAGTTGACAGTAAGCAAATAGAAATGAAATTTAGTAATTTTATTTCTGTTTTTTATTCTATTTTATTCGTTTATTTATTTATTCATTTATCTAATAATCAAATTGTTTTTTATTTATGTATTTTCATTTATCTATCTATTCATTTATATATTTTTATTCAATGATCTACCTATTTCTTTATTCTTTTATTTTCACTTTTATCTATTTATATACACACACACACACATATATATATATATATATATATATATATATATATATATATATGTGTGTGTGTGTGTGTGTATATATATATATATATACATATATATATATATAATATATATATATATATATATATATAATATAATTGTTTAATTACCTTTTGTCAAAACTTTACACACATGACCATTTATAACTCGAGTTAATTAATGACCATATCAACGGCATCTGTTCAGCGTCATGGTATGGCTTCCTCACCCAGCCCTAATAACGACCACTGTACAGTTGACATCACCTCCGCAGAAATCATGTGTTGCCAACTCGCCACATATGTTCCAATAAAGACTAAAGGTTGTGGCACACTAGGCTAGCATGCTACTTGCTTTTGCTATTTCGTTTGGAGAGAAACGATTTCAGTTCTCACTATATGAAGCAAAAGATCATAATCTTTTATACTCAAATGAAGTAGCAAAACCAAGTAGCATGCTAGCGAGAAATGCCTAGTGTGCCACCACAAAAATGTTTACAATGCTGCTTAGGCGCGTTTGTTTCAACCTCACATTCACCTAC
>NC_134777.1:125360150-125370150 GCF_046742065.1 Oratosquilla oratoria
TGGTGACAATTACTTAATTCAGCATGTAAAAGAGCCCACAAGATATGGAAACTTACTCGATTTATTGATCACTAGCCGCGAAAGCATGGTAACTGATGTAGAAGTCGGTGAATCTGTTGCAAATAGCGATCACAACTTAGTCAGATTCAAACTCCTAAACAATTTTAGAATAGATACTTGTGCTTCTAAAATACCCGATTTCAGTAAAGCTCAGTTCATAGGACTACGTCAGGAGCTCCAGCTTACAGATTGGGAGGCAAAATTAAATGAAAGGCCTGTAGATCAGATGTGGGAAATATTTCAAAATACGCTCACTAAGATGATTCAAACTTACATTCCTTTTAAGGACAGACGTCCCCCAAATCAGGCTCGCCCAAAGTGGCTCGACAAAGAAACTGAAAAAAGTATTGCTAAAAAGAGACAGGCTTATAAGAAATATAAGTGCTCGGGTGCATCTAATGACTATGAAAGTTATGTATCAATACAGAGAGATTTAAAAAAGACAATTAGAAAAAGAAAACGACAATACGAAATGAACATCGCTGATCAATCCAAAGAGAATCCCAAAGAATTCTATAGTTACATTAGAGATAAAAAGGTTGTTAGGAATCACATTGGTCCACTATTATCTGCTGACGGTCAACTTGAATATTCAAATGA
Organism: Oratosquilla oratoria; assembly: GCF_046742065.1. Taxonomy (NCBI): domain Eukaryota; kingdom Metazoa; phylum Arthropoda; class Malacostraca; order Stomatopoda; family Squillidae; genus Oratosquilla; species Oratosquilla oratoria. Next base: position 125,360,811 of record NC_134777.1, read on the forward strand.
AGGAATGTGTAATATCTTAAACAATTATTTTAGCTCGGTATTCGTAAACGAAACACCTCAAAGTGAATTCCAAACTGAAACCTGTGAAAAGTCTGGGGTAAACTTACTCACTACGGTAAATATAACAAAAGAAAAAATTAAAAGGTGTATAGACAAACTCAAAGTTAATAAAACACCAGGGCCTGACGGTTGGCATCCAAGAATCTTAAAGGAAATGAAAAATGAGATTGTTGTTCCATTAGAAATTATTTTCAAGAAATCCATCATATCCGGAGATGTCCCAAGAGAATGGAAGCTAGCTAACGTTACTCCCATATTCAAAAAAGGTGACAAAAAGAAACCAAATAACTATAGGCCTATAAGTTTGACTTCAATCGTAGGAAAAATAATGGAAACTATCATCAGAGATGCTATCGAATATCATTTAGAAGGTAACCGTTTGATAAATGATAGCCAGCATGGTTTCAGACGGAAACGTTCTTGCGTGACTAACTTACTCGAATTCTACAACACAGTTATCTCGAATTATGACAAAAGAAACAATATAGATTTAATATATCTAGACTTTGCAAAAGCTTTTGATACCGTCCCACACGAAAGACTACTTACTAAATTAGCTTTGCATGGAATAAGTGGTAGCCTATTAGGTTGGACTAGTAATTGGTTGAAAGGTCGAAAACAGAGAGTTGTTTTAAATGGAAAAACTTCTGGATGGAAAAGTGTTGCAAGTGGAGTTCCTCAGGGTTCCGTTCTTGGGCCACTTCTATTCATAGTATATATAAATGATATAGACCATGGACTAAAATTTACTGTTTCCAAATTTGCTGATGATACAAAACTGTACGGAGTGGCAAATGATCACTCAAACCAATTAGATATTCAAGAAGATTTAGATAAATTACAGCAATGGTCTGAAAAGTGGCTAATGAAATTTAACACAAGTAAATGCAAGGTAATGCACATAGGTAAAAATAACAGTAAGTACGATTACAAGTTATTTGGAAATTCGTTAACAAAAGTGGATAGTGAAAAAGATCTCGGCGTAATTATCAGTAACGACCTCAAATCATCCAAGCAGTGTATTTCAGCCTCTGAGAAAGCAAATAGGATTCTGGGATTGATTGCGCGATCTTTTGATTTCAAAAGTCCATCACTCATTAACAAGCTATATAAATCGTTAGTTCGTCCACATTTGGAATATGCTGTTTCCGTATGGTCACCGAATCTCATTAAAGACATTGACAGATTGGAAAAAGTACAACGGCGAGCCACAAAACTGATTCCAAATATCAAAAATAAATCATACGAAAATCGACTTAAGCACATGAATCTGTTTTCCCTAAAAAAGCGTAGACTCAGAGGTGACTTGATACAGGTCTTTAAGATTTTAAAGAGAATTGACAACATCAAAAGTGACCAAATTTTCACATTGAATGAGAATCAGACAAGAAACAATGGTCTCAAACTGTCCGGAAATAGATTCAATTTGGAAGTAGGTAGAAACAACTTTGCCAACCGTGTAGTTAATGGATGGAATAAACTTCCTGCACAGGTAGTGCAATGTAGTTCAGTTCGAAGCTTTAAGCATCATTTAGATTTATACCTAAGTAAGATGCTGTAATGATTATAATTTATGTTATATTATTTGTTTTTGTTTTGTTATAATTTGTCTGTCTGATTTTCATTTAATATTAGTTATATGTCAATTTATTATCATTTACTATTTACCTGATTGTTTGTTATTCAACTATACCTATGCATTTATTTATGTATTTTATTTATTTACATTATTATTGTTTTTATTATTATTATTATTTTTTTTTCTTTGCATCCGACCTAGATATGGATCAAAAGGTCTCCAGTCGGCATGCTCCGCCTTTGTAATCCTTTGTAATGTACATATATATAATATATATATACATATATATATATACATATATATATATATATATGTATATATATATATATATATATGTATGTGTGTGTGTGTGTGTGTGGGTGTGGGTGTGGGTGTGGGTGTGCGTGCGTGTGTGCGTGTATATACAAATATACATAGCATACATCATGCAGGTTAAAAGTTTAATGGAATTAGATGGGAAGATATGTAGGTTCCTATATAGACAGCTTTATACTGTAGATATGTCAACATACTCTGTATATATGTAAAGGTAGATAGCCTGGTAGTTATATAGATATATTTATATATACCATTAATATATATATATATATATATATATATATATATATGTATATATATATATTGATGGTATATATATATATGAGCTGGATATTTCTTCTTATGCATACCTCATTGAAAGTGATGGCTAGTTGGGCACTTGTTAATTTCTTAGGGGTATTTTCCACATGCCTTACTATGGACTTATTCTCCTTTCAAAGGCGGGTTATGACTTCACTGCAATTAGTCATTATTGTTTGGCTACCGATAGTGAAGTTACAAACCTCCTTTCAAAGGAGAATAAGTTCAGAGGAAGGCATATGGAAAATAACCCTAAGAAAACAACAAGTGCACAACTAGCCATCATTTTCAATGAGGCATACATTTATATGTGTATATATATATATATATATATATATATATATATATATATATTATATATATATATATATATATAATATATATATGTATATATATATGCATATATATATATCTATATATATGTATATATGTATATATATATGTATATATGTATATATATATGTATATATATGTATATATGTATATATATATGTATATATGTATATATATATGTATATATATATATATATGTATACTGCACATACATGCAGATAAAGCTATAGATATAAACAGATATTTTTTGCCAGCAATAATCAGCGCTTTTATAATTGGGAACAATATATATATGTGTGTGTATATATATATATATATATATATATATATATATATATATATATATATATATATATATATATATATATATATATATATATATACTACATTATTAACCACAATATTGGAAAATATAAACCTTGAAATAAAATTTTATAGAAATGGCCCAAATGGAAAAGCTTTTAAACGCGAGGTATTTGCATAAAAAAGGAACTCATGGATTCGATCAGTAACATAAAGTCATAGAAAACGAGGAGCGGAACAATGAAAACGGACAACCCCGTTCGAACAGTATCGCCACCCGTCCCCCCCTCTTAGACCTGATCGTAATAAAATCATTTACTGACATACAGGGTCGGTTACGACACTAGATTTCGGTGAGGGTCGTCTCAAAGATGAATAAAATTGCCTGACGACAACCAGAATAAAAACAAATCATATTGTAACTCAGTATTACTCTGCCTTTTTGGTTCATTGGGCCCTGCTCTCCTTCTCTCTTTCTCTTTCTCTATCTCCCTCTCCTCTCTGTCTCTCTATGTGTCTCCTTCCCCCTCCCTCCTCTCTCTCGTCTTTTCTCTCTCTCTTTTTCTCTCTCTCTCTCTTTTTCTCTCCCTCTCTCTTTCTCTATATATCTTTCTGTATCTTCCTCTCCCTCCGCCTCTGTCTCTTCCTCCCTCTCTTCTCTCTGCCTTTCTCTCTCTCTCTCTCTCTCTCTCTCTCTCTCTCTCTCTCTCTCTCTCTCTCTCTCTCTCTCTCTCTCTCTCTCTCTCTCTCTCTCTCTCTCTCTCTCCCTCTGTCTCTCTGTCTGTCTGCCTGTCTTGCTCTCCCTCCTTCCTCTCTCTTTCCCTCTCTTTTTTCTCTTTATATCCCTCTCCCTCCACCTCTCTCTCCCCTCCTCTCTCTCTCTCTCTCTCTATCTATCTCTCTCTTTCTCTTTCTCGCTCTCCCTCGTTCTCTCTCTCTCTCTCTCTCTCTCTCTCTCTCTCTCTCTCTCTCTCTCTCTCTCTCTCTCTCTCTCTCTCTCTCTGTCTCTCTACTGACATATGAGTTCTTGGGTACGATTCCCGACCTTATCCTGGCTATCCAGGGATGTAGGGCAAAGGTGGTTATTTGGGAGACGCAGCTGAGCGCCTCCTGTCGTAAGGCCCTTTGTTATTTCAGGCGGCTCCTCGGTATCAAGCGCTTATTGTGTATTGATCAGTGTAATCAGTGCTTCCCTGATAACAACTTGATTAGCCCCATAGGAGGAGGGGGGAGGAGGAGGCAGAAGAGGAGGAAGAGGAGGAGGAGGAGGAAGGAGAATGAAATTGGAGGTTAGCTTCTATAGAAGATGGGCAGCGAGAGGAGGAGGAAGAGGAGTAGGATGAAAAGGAGAAACTAAAGGAGGAGGCAGAGGAGGAGGAGGAGGAGATAGAGGAGGAGGAGGAGGAGGTGGAAGGGGAATGATATTAGAGGTTAGGTTCTATAGAAGAGGAGCATGGAAAGGAGGAAGAGGATTAAGAGGAAAGGAAGAAACTAAAGAAGGAGGCAGAGGATCAGTAGGGGGAGGAAAAAGGGGGAGAAGAGGAGGAGTTAGTTTCTGTAAAAGGAGGTGGGGAAAGAAGATGAGGAGGAGGGAGAAAAAAATGAAGAGGAATTGGAGGAAGGAGGAGGAGGAGGAGGAGGAGGAAGGAAAATGAATATGGAGGAGACGAAAGAGGAGAAGGTGGGGGAGGAGGAGAAAAAAGAGAGGGAGGAAGACGGAAAATCGTTAACTTGGTACGCGATACCCGAAGTGGGAGGAGGAAGAGGAGGAGGAGGAGGATTGACGGAGGGGAGGTAGAAGGAGGAACGCTTGTGGAGGTGACTGGGGGGAGGGCAGAGGTTCCGGGGGAAAGGATTAGGGGGGACGGGGGAGCATAAGGGAGTGAGTGGGAGGAGATTGTGGACTCAGAAATTGGGATTTTTGGGAGTCGTTCACGATCTGTGATAATCCAGTTCCTCAGAGGTGAATAGAATCGTCTGGCGGCTGCCCTAGATGGCTGGATTATAACTTTATTTTCATTAATTATTATTTTACTAGTTTATTTTATCATATATATTTTGTCATTTTCACCCACCAAGCATCTATGTACTGTATATATGTATATATATATATATATATATATATATATATATATATATATATATATATATATGTATATATATATATATATATATATATATATATGCTTGTAACCACGAGGAAAATAAAGATCGGAATTTAGTATTCCGATCTTTATTTTCCTCGTGGTTACAAGCATAAATCTTTATTCACGTGTTTTATGTGATTACTGTTGCATATATATATATATATATATATATATATATATATATATATATATATATATATATATATATATATATGTATATATATATGTATATATATATATGTGTTGGTGTAACTATGTGCCATATATGTGTGTGTGTATGTATGTGTGTATTTATGTATGTACCGTATATATGTATGTCTGAACATGAATATATGTATTTATGGATATGTGTATGTATGCATGTGTGTATGTCTGTATGTACTCGTGTGTGTGTGTGTGCGTGCGTGTATATATGTATATATGTATGTGTATGTGTATGTCTGCCTGTGCATGTGTGTGTGTGTGTGTGTGTTTGTGTGTGTGTGTTTGTGTGTGTGTGTGTGTGTGTTTGTGTGTGTGTATGTATGCATGTGTGTGTGCGCGCGTGCTGAAGTAATTTCCTTTCTCCTGCAACTCTCCGCCTACTTAAAATGAATTGACCATAGATGGAAGGGGTCGGTGGAGTAGGTGGAGGAGGGACTCTACGAAAGAAAGAGAGCGTGACGTCACATATAATCTCACCAGAGCTTCTATCCGTGGAGTCATGGAGATTGTATCTAGAGGAGAGGAAGGGAACGGAATAAGAGATCATAGTGATCATTTTTTCCCCTTGAATGGAGATTAATATCCAATCGCAATGATCCAATGTGGGTTTGCTATCGTCCATTTGAGAGAGAGAGAGAGAGAAAGAGAGAGAGAGAGAGAGAAAAACATATAACGGGAGAATCCAGTGTGGTTTGCTATCGTCCATTTGAGAGAGAGAGAGAGAGAGAGAGAGAGGCAGAGAAAGAGAGAGAGAGAGAAACGTATAATGGGAGAATCCAATGTGGGCTTGCTATCGTCTATTTGAGAGAGAGAAAGAAAGAGAGAGAGAGAGAGAGAAACATACAACGGGAGAAACAGTGAAAGAGGGAAAAGTTTAGAGAGGAAGAGAAAGAGAGAAAACAGAGAGGAAGAGAGAAACATAAAACGGGAAAAACAGTGAAAGGGGGGAAAAGTTTAGAAAGGAAGAGGAAGAGAGAAAACAGAGAGAGAGAGTTAGAGAAAGAGAGAAAACAGAGAGAGAGAGTTAGAGAAAGAGAGAAAACAGAGAGAGAGAGAGTTAGAGAAAGAGAGAGAAACATACAACGGGAGAAACAGTGAAAGGGGGAAAAGTTTAGGGAGGAAGAGAAAGAGGGAAAACAGAGAGAGAGAGTGAGAGAGAGAAAGAGAGAGGAGAAGGGGAGAGATGAAAGCGTGCTTGCACGGACATGAAAAATTTCCCTCCTGGCAGAGTTTGCCTTTAAGGAAGTTTAGAAGCGGGGAAGGGTTTAATAGAATGACAAAAAAAAAGTCTATATGGAACTAGGGAAGGGTAGAGAGAGAGAGAGAGAGAGAGAGAGAGAGAGAGAGAGAGAGAGAGAGAGAGAGAGAGAGAGAGAGAGAGAGAAAGAGAGAGAGAGGTGAGAGAGAGAAACAAAAACAGACAGATAAGAGGAGGGACAAAGAAAGGGAGTAAGAGTTAGATGGAGAGAAAGAGAGAGAGAGAGGGTGGGTGGGAGAGAGGGAGTGGGGGTGGGAGGGGAAGGGAGGGAGGGACAGGAGGACCATGTGCCTGTGTAATGGGTGTTTGGGAAGGCATTGTCACAAGCCCTAACGACATTAATGGCTACCCCTCAGAAGCGAACAGGATACCATAAGCGCCCAGAACAATGGGCTTCCATTTGTACATGGAGGAGAAATTGCCCTAACTGGCGAAAGAGATGGTTAGGTACGTAGCTTGCTAGTTAGGTTGCTAGCTTGCCAGTCAGGTTGCTAGCTCGTCTGTAAAAGTTGCCTGGAGTAGTGATTAATGGTGCCTTTCATGATATTTTTTTTTATCATTTTTTTTTATCATTTTTGTTTATGTGTGTATGTATTTGTTATTTACTTGGCTATTCATTATTTTTTCTTATGAATTTAGTCATCTATTTATATCCATTTATTGACATTATATATTTTTCTAATATTTATTTTTTCTATTCATTTGTCTATGTATTTCTTGATGTTTATAGATTTTTCTTTATTAATTCTGTTTACTACTTTATTTCTATATTCAGTCATTTTTCATTCCTATTTCATTATATTTATTATTTATTTATTTATTTTTATTCATATACACATGGGTCGTTAATGAAAAGGTGTGGGCTTTGACTGAAATGAAAAATGGTTCTCCTTTGTGGTTCACAGTAAAAGAGTTAAGATCCTCACTATTGTAACCTGGTATCTTTATACAATGCGAAGCGTGGTCTCATTAATTCTCTTGCCTTTATATACAAGGAAGACAAAAAAAATAAATAAAAAATAAATTGATAAAATTAAATAAAAAATAATAGATAACTAATTGAATATATTGATAGATAAGTAACTATATTGATAAAATAGAAAGGTGTAAATAAATAAATATATAGATAGAAAATATATTAATAAAATTGAATAAAAAAGTAATAGATAACTAATTGAATAAGTAGGTAGATAAATAACTATATTAATAAAAATAGAAAAGTATAAATAAATAGATATATAGATAAAAAATAAATGAATAAAATCAAATAAAAAAGTAATAGATAACTAATTGAATAAATAGATAGATAAATAACTATATCAATAAAATAGAAAAAATCTAAATAAACAAATACAATAAGAAATAGAATTCTCTTGCCTTTATATACAAGGAAGACAAAATATATAAATAAAAAATAAATTGATAAGATTAAATAAAAGAATAATAGATAAGTAATTGAATAGATTGATAGATGAATAACTATATTGATAAAATAGAAAGGTGTAAATAAATAAATATATAAATAGAAAATATATTAATAAAATCAAATAAAAAGTAATAGATAACTAATCGAATAAATAGATAAATAAATAACTATACCAATAAAATAAAAAATATATAAATAAACAAATACAATAAGAAATAGAAAGTAAATCTCTTTTCGAAATTTGCACCAAAAATATTCTTTCCCTCTTCACCCGCTGTCGCACCACGCGTCACGTCACGTCAGAGAAACCGTAAAGATAATTTTTGGTGCAGAGACAATTCAGGAAGAACGTGGAGCCAGCCTTCCGGAGTGCCGCCTCCGTCGATCGCAGTGACGTCATGTGGAGGAAATTTATGGGGCAGGGATGGAGGCGAAGGAGGAGGAGGAGGAGGGGAGTACGCCTAGGATCTCGTTTTTTTTTTTTTTCTCTCTTCTTTCTTCTTTTTATCTCTTCCTTTCCTTTCCTTTTTTTTTTCTTCTTATCCTTTCCTCATTTTCTTTTCCTCTTCTTCTTTTCTTCCTCTTTTCTTCTTCTTCTTCTTCTTCTTCTTCTTCTTCTTCTTCTTCTTCTTCTTCTTTTTCTCCTTTGTTTTTCTCCTTATTCTTTTTCTTCTTTTCTTCTTCCTCTTCATGTTCTTCCGTTTCTTTTTCTTCCTCTTCTTTTTCTCTTTCTTCTTTTTTTCTTCTTCTTTTTCTCTTTCTTCGTCTTTTTCTTATTTTTCTCTTTCTTCTTCTTTTTTTCCTCTTATTTTTCTTCTTCTTCTTCTTTATATTCTTTATATTCTTTTTCATCTTCTTCCTCTTCTTATTCTTCTTCTTCATCTTTTGCTCTTCAGCTTCTTTTTCTTCCTATTCTTTTTCTCTTTCTTCTTCTTTTTCTCTTACTTTTTTTCTTCTTTTTCTTCTTCTTCTTTATCTTCTTCCTCCTCTTGCATCTATCATTGTGATGTCCTTGGCCGGATGGGTGGGGTTGCCACATCCCCCCCCACATCCCCCCCCTCCCTCACAGATCACTCCATATCTCTTCTCCACGTCTCCGAGTTCCCTCGTCATTCTGTGTTGCTTTTGCATACACGAGTATATATGTGTGTGTGTGTGTGTGTGTGTGTGTGTGTGTGTGTGTGTGTGTGTGTGTGTGTGTGTGTGTGTGTGTGTGTGTGTGTGTGTGTGTGTGTGTGTGTGTGTGTGTGTGTGTGTGTGTGTTCCTTTTCTCTCTCTCTCTCTCTCTCTCTCTCTCTCTCTCTCTCTCTCTCTCTCTCTCTCTCTCTCTCTCTCTCTCTCTCTCTCTCTCTCTCTCTCTCTCTCTCTCTCTCTCTCTCTCTCTCTCTCTCTCTCACCGAATCTCCGGCTGG
>NC_134777.1:125375150-125387650 GCF_046742065.1 Oratosquilla oratoria
GGATTAAATCCCCGGCAGGACCTGAAATGAATATAATGACAATAGTAATTACATGTCATGATAATGATGGTAATGATGATGATGACGAGGGTGATAATGATGACAATGATGATGATGAGGGTGATGATGGTGACGATGATGATGATGGCGATGACGACCACGAAGATGATGATGATGATGATGATGATGATGATGATGATGATGATGATGATGATGATGATGATGATGATGATGATGATGACGAATAAATACAGTAAGTAGGTATGAAAAAATAGTTATATCGAAAGATATCTTGGATTGGGAGGTGTGCCACGGAGACGAATGAAATCGCTTGGCGACAGCCATGACGAAAAAGAAAGGACCGCCAGGTAAGGAAGGAGAGGTTGATCCATCTCGTCGCGTAGATTTCCCCCTCCAGCGAATAAAATCACTTGACGTCAAAGGAAATTATAAATAATTTAAGAAATATCTTAAAGGGTGAAGAAGTATGCTTTTGAGTAATGTAGTGAGGGGCTCCCTCAACTGAATAAAATCGCGTGGCGGCAACTATGGCAAGATTGCGATATTGTACTATACTTAAGCATGTTGACACGCCTCCTTACATGCCGGCTGGCACTTTGTAATGTCTTCTTGATGCCGCAAAATAATTTTATACATTCTTGACCCTCCCACCCCACACACACACCTGAGGTAACTCCTCCCCCCCTCCCCCCAATACGGTCTCAAGTAGGGGGCTAAATGGGCAAAACGCTAAAAATACTTCCAGTAGAAAAATAAAATGTAATTACAGTGAAAGTGGTGGGTGAAGTAATGTGATGAATTATGTGTCTGGGGTCTGACCTCGTTTCGTACATGATATAATACATCAGTGACCCAGAAATTTAACTGATAGTTCGTGTATGCGTGTACATAAGGATGTAATGTGTTTGCATACATCTTAGAATGTACGTATGTGCATATGTGCTAATAAGAGCGCGTGTGCAATATGTACGTAAGTAAATGTATATATTTGATAAAATTGTCTGTGTAATATGTACACAATACATATATGTGTGTGTGTGTGTGTGTGTGTGTGTGTGTGTGTGTGTGTGTGTGTGTGTGTGTGTGTGTGTGTGTGTGTGTGTGTGTGTGTGTGTGTGTGTGTGTGTGTGTGTGTGTGTGTGTGTGTGTGTGTGTGTGTGTGTGTGTGTGTGCAATATGTACGTAAGTAAATGTATGACTTTGATACAATTTTCTGTTATATGTACATAATACATATATATACATATACATGCTAATAAGAACACGGGTACGTGTGTTCACTTATGCAAAGTAGACCACTTGGAAAAAGAAACTAACGAAGCAGAGCGCTTTCGTATATTACATCTTCAGTGCAACAAGTACATAGTGATAGGAATACATAGACAATATATACATAATACAAAGGAACCAGGACAGTTTTGAATAAGCATACCGACCAATTACCCCCTAGAGAGCGGAAGGTCATTGTCAATTATCTTACGATGGTCGGGCGGCATCAGGTCACAGTCGCCAAGGAGAGCGGAAGGTCATTGTCAATTATCTTACGATGGTCGGGCGACATCAGGTCACAGTCGCCAAAGAGAGCGGAAGGTCATTGTCAATTATCTTACGATGGTCGGGCGACATTAGGTCACAGTCGCCAAGGGTCACTGTTTCTACTACTCATATAGGGCGACATTAAGTCAATTTGTTGGATTACATTTTACATGATATTATCTTACTAATTTCTTGACAAATGAAATTATCAAGTTTGTACAAGCTTTTATGTAGGTTGGTATTTAAAGGCTTGATAATTTCATTTGTCAAGAAATTAGTAAGATAATATCATGTAAAATGTAATCCAACAAATTGACTTAATGTCGCCCTATATGAGTAGTAGAAACAGTGACCCTTGGCGACTGTGACCTAATGTCGCCCGACCATCGTAAGATAATTGACAATGACCTTCCGCTCTCTTTGGCGACTGTGACCTGATGTCGCCCGACCATCGTAAGATAATTGACAATGACCTTCCGCTCTCCTTGGCGACTGTGACCTGATGCCGCCCGACCATCGTAAGATAATTGACAATGACCTTCCGCTCTCTAGGGGGTAATTGGTCGGTATGCTTATTCAAAACTGTCCTGGTTCCTTTGTATTATGTATATATTGTCTATGTATTCCTATCACTATGTACTTGTTGCACTGAAGATGTAATATACGAAAGCGCTCTGCTTCGTTAGTTTCTTTTTCCAAGTGGTCTACTTTGCATATATATATATATATATATATATATATATATATATATATATATATATATATATATATATATATATATATATATATATATATGAGTAGAAGGGCGGTAAGCTAAACACAGAGATCAGTTGGAGTTTTATTCGCTGACGTTTCGTCCTTACCAGGACATTCTCAAATTACTTTGACAATGTCTTAATAAGGACGAAACGTCAGTGAATAAAACTCCAACTGTCCTCTGTGTTTAGCTCACTGCCCTTCCACTCATTTGTCCTCTATACTTCATATATATATATACATATATATATATATATATATATATATATGTGTGTGTGTGTGTGTGTGTGTGTGTGTGTGTGTGTGTGTGTGTGTGTGTGTGTGTGTGTGTGTGTGTGTGTGTGTGTGTGTGTGTGTGTGTGTGTGCGTGTGTGTGCGTGTGTATCAACTGAAGGAACAATACACCAGCTAGGAAGACCATACAGAATACAGACATACATTGCATACGCTTTTCAACGTAAATATTTACCACTAAATGCACATTTGCATATCATACAAGTAATCTAAGATACGTGGCAAATGAAATATACTAGAATACAGTTGATCCTTCTAAGAAGTTTCTGGAGGTACCAAACCTTTTCTATGGAAAAGGAATAATCTTCAACTGATTGCTTTAGGAGTTACAATTGATTATTGATATAAATATTTATATTTAAATTCATTAATGTAAGTAAAAGTCAGTGTGCGTCCAATAGGGCTTTACGAATTTTTTTGAAGTGAATGTATGAAAGTTTTATTCAGTTTAAATAAACCTTTGGGCTTCGAAAGATCAGCGATTGTTTGTTTTGGAGAATTTTTTAAATAAAAATCAAAGAAACGTGAAATTTACAAAAATGCACAAATAAATGAATAAATAAGTAAAAACACCATTTTTGCTTCTTTAGCTTCAAGTTTAAAGATCAAAGGGGGAAAATGAGATTTGCAAAAATTAATAAATAGAAAAATAGATATACAAAAATACCAGAAAAACTGAACAACAAAAGGACAATTAAGAATTATGCATACATGTACAAAAGGCTTCCAATTTTATTTCGATGATTATCCGGTGGTTTAGTAATTCAATTAAATTTGATAATTCAATTAATATTTTTTTCGTCAGAATCGTAACCCTATTTGGCGTTAGAATGCAATTCGGTGGGATTTACGTATTTATGAAGCGTGCCTTGACTACCCCCTTTTAAGGGGGAAGAAGACTTTGGTGCACACACATACACACACACACACACACACACACACACACACACACACACACACACACACACACACACACACACACACACACACACACACACATCCCGCCCAAAGCTGAAATAATTTCAGTATCGCTGCGCTGCGGGTTGTTACTCCAACTCTCGTGGGCGGGAAGTTGGGTGTGTGTATGCGTGTAAGGTTACAGCATTATCCATAGATCGGCCGTATACGAGCTATGAGCTCTCTTCCGGGAGGTTAATAACTGTCGATCAGGACAGGAGGAAACTTTGCACCGTTGTCTGTGTTGAGTGAGTGTGGGAAGGTTTCTATGTCTTCAACTGAAAGTAGGAAAGGGTGAATGAAATTGATCAGTGGTCTCGTGCTCAGTCCGGGAACCGAATGCCAGTCTCTCGGGTCCTCTCTGGCGCCCCATCTGGCAGGGCCATTAAATGCATGTGAACATTGTTGGCGTCGCTCATACACTGATAATACGATTGACTGACAATCTGGAAACTGGAAAATTATAATTTTGGCTTCCGGGGGAAATCAAGTCGATTGGGGATCGTGGAATCTGTCGCCGGCGATTCGGTGCCAGGTCACCCTCGAGTCGATGCCGAGTGCCACTCGAGGTGTCTTGAAAAAAAAAAAAAAAAAAAAAAAAAAAAAAACTCTTCATAGTTGCAAAAAATGAACATATGAGTAAGTCAATATATGACTTAGAAAAATGAATATATAGATAAATGAGTACATAAATGAACAAATGAGTAAATGAATGAAGAGTGTGTGGAGGACATCTTCGTGAAGAAGGATACAAGGAACCAACGGCAATGCGAAGTCAGTTGCTCATAAAAAAAAAAAATGTCTTCAAATTCTACTTTCGAAAGAACTTGGATTTTCCCTTTTTCACAAAGGCTGTGGCTAAGAAAAAATAACTACTCCGACAACAACTCCACCAACAATTATAAAAATTATAACAGCAGCAACTGCTACTACTATTACTACTACTACTACTACTACTACTACTACTACTACTACTACTACTACTACTACTACTACTACTACTACTACTACTATTACAACTACTACTACCACTACAACTACTATTACAACTACTGCTACCACTACAACTACTACTACCACTACAACTACTACTACTACAATTACTAGTACTACAACTACTACTATTACTACTCTACTACTACCATTACTACTCATACTACTACTACTTCTACAACTACTACTACTACTACTTCTACTTATACTACTAATATTACTACTTTGTATCTCACCTTTTTCCTGACTTATTTTTGCCACCGGGAATCAATTTGGCACGCACACACTAGTGTATCTCCTGCTGCTCCTCATTTGTGTGTTCCCCGTTTTTAATTTAGCCTCGCGCCTCCAGTTCAGACTCATTTCGTCGTCGCTTGTATTCGGCCTTTATGAGTTTCGTTTGGCTTCGCGAGGACAGCGTCCGGCTTGCGTTTGTTCTCTCGAGGTGCTCGTCTGTCCTCTCGATGACGACGCTCTGTTTTCTTCTGTCCTCGCGAGGACGACACTCGGTTCCCTTCTGTCCTCGCGAGGACGACGTTCTATTTTCGTCTGTTCTCGCGAGGACGATGTTCGGCTTTTGTCTGTCTACGCGACGACGATGTTTGGTTTTCATCTGTCCTCTAGAGGACGATGTTCTGCTTCCGTCTGTCCTCGCGAGGAAGATGTTCGGCTTTTCATCTGTCCTCGCGAGAACGACGTGCGGATATCGTCTGTCCTCGCTAGGACGATCTTCGGTTTTCATGTCCTCTAGAGGACGATGTTCTGCTTCTGTCTGTCCTCGTGAGGACGATGTTCTGCTTCCCGTCTGTCCTCGCGAGGACGATGTTCGGCTTTTCATCTTTCCTCGCGAGGACGACGCTCGGTTTTCGTCCTCACGAGGACGACGTTCTGCTTTCCGTCTGTCCTCGCGAGGACGATGTTCGGCTTCTCGTCTGTACTCGCGAGAACGACGTTCGTTTTTCGTCTGTCCTCGCTGGGACACCATTTTGTTTTCGTTCTCTCGAGGACGATTTTTTTTTTTCCCTCGCGAGGACGATGTTCCTCTTCGCTGCGAGTGGGTTCTGTTTTACTTATTGAAATCCACTTCCAGTTTGCACAGCCGCGTTGAAATCGATCGACCGGGGTCGGGGAGGATGGGGGAGGGGGGCACTGCACTGTCGTTCCACACAATGATCAACAACTTTTATTTTTTCTTTCTTTCTTTCTTTTACCAACGCCATGAGCACGGGATTTAATTTCTATTCTATTTATTTATTTGTCTATTCATTTATTCGTTTATTTGTTTATTCATTCATTCGTTTATTTATTTATTTATTTGTTTATTTCTGTCTTTCAAACATGTTTGATGCTCTCTAGGTCTATCTAGGTACACCATTTATTTATCACCAATCAGTAGTAATTATTGATAATGAAGATAATGATGATGGTGATTAATAAAACATTCAGTAGGCTGAAGGTGTTAACTCAGGAGAAATCTGAACCTTTACGTCTGAATAAAATCCCCTGGGAGGAACAAGAATCAAAGGACGCCGCAGGACAAAAGGCGTGAGTTGACGAAACCTTTGGAAATCCCTTTATCCGAACGCCTTTGAAGTCCTTTGTTGAGGAAAAAGGCCTAATCGATGGCCTTGTCCCCGTATGCATTGGCTTCTTGTCCTTTTAGATAGAAACGCTGGTGAACCGCCGTCCGTGCCTCTTCAGGGATTACGGAGGATTACAGACATATCCACAGGTGACTCTTTTACTCCGTCCTAAGGCTGTATATGCAAACGAACACATGTTAAAGTACTTGTATGTATGTCATTTAAAGGAATTATCAGGAAGTGTGGAGGCTCCTCTGGGGAGTCAAAAGGACTTGTAACTTGGGGAGTCTTCGAGATGGTCTTCAACGCCTCTTAGGAGGCCATCTTGGGCCATTTAGTTCAAAAATTGAATTGGTTTCTTGCCAGGGCTTCATCTCTCCATTAACCGGGAAATGAAGACTTTTTTTTTTTTTTTTTTAAGACTTCCGCTAGCAATCAAGATCCGATTGAAAATTTTGGTTTTTGAGTTTTCCTTTAAGGTAGAGGTCGTCTTCCTCTAGTAGTTAAGGTTCAGTTAAATTGCGCTTCTTGTGATGTTTTATTTATCTGTTTTTTATTTGTCTATTCATCCGTTTATTTACCTATTTTTTTTTCAATTGCCCTCATCTACTCCTCTTCCTCCTTCTCCTTCTCTTCCTTCTCCCTCCTTCTTCCATTCCTTCTTATACTCCTCTTCCTTCTCCCTCCTCCTACCACTCCTGTTCCTACACATTTTACCCCTCCTCCTCCTCCTCCTCCTCCTCCTCCTCCTCCTCCTCCTCCTCCTCCTCCTCCTCCTCCTCCTCCTCCTCCTCCTCCTCCTCTCTCCTTCTTTCTCCACCTTCTCTTACTCCTAATTTTCCTCTTTCTCTCCTTCTCCTTCTCTCCTTCTTCTTCTTCTTTGCCCTCCTCCCTGACTTTTCTCCTCCTCGTCCGCCTCCTCTTCACTCTACCTCTTACACATTTGCTTCTCTGCGTCCTCTTCCCTCTTTCTATTCTACGTATGTTCTTCCTTATCTAACTCCCACTCCCTCTTCCCCCCTCTCCTCCTCCCTCTCATTTCCTCCCCCTTAATATATATATATATATATATATATATATATATATATATATATATATATATATATATATATATATATATATATATATATATATAATATATATATATATATATATATATTCATATATATATATATATATTATATATATATATAATATATAGATATATAGATATATATATATATATAATATATAGATATACATATATATGTGTATATATATATATATATGTATATATGTATATATATATATATATATATATATGTGTGTGTGTGTGTGTGTGTGTGTGTGTGTGTGTGTGTGTGTGTGTGTGTATGTATGTATGTATATATATGTATATATATATATATATATATATATATACATGCATATATAAGTATATATATATATATATATATATATATGTATATATAATATGTGTGTATGTATATGTATATGTATGCATGAACATGTATATATACTAGAATATTTTTTATCGTGGAGTATGAATTTTTTACTATACGTCTGAAATCTATGTGAAGTGGAAGCCTTGTACACAGACTGATTACATTCCATTGAAAATCTTCGTCAATGCACTCAATGGAAGAAAACCTATTTTGCTTAATTTGACGTTGAGCAAAGTCCGCTGATAAAGACGAACAGAGGAGGGGGAGGAAGTGAAGCATTGTGTGAATTTCTCGACTGTGACAATCCAGATCGAATAAGCGTATTCAATGATGAACAAGAGTCGACCCTACATTGAGACAAATGGGCGGAGTTTAAGTCGGTGACGTCACTCGCGAGGGGGTCTTGGCTCCGCCCCTTCCGGCTTCAGCTGCGACACACAAGAGGGGTTGGAGCCTCTGATGTCAATAAAGAAAGAAGGAAGCGACATACCAGAAGAGCCAATTACGCAGACTTGTTCGCTGTGCCTCAAACAATAGGCCAATGAAACGTTTGTGATGGTCTTCAGGCTATAGGGAAACGTTTGATATGTAGTCTACTGTACTGTTACGGCTACAGGAAATGCTTGATGTCGTCTGTTGACTACAGGTAGTGCTATAGGAAGCATTTGAATGCTTCTGTAGGGTACTATAGGACTACAGGAATCCTTTGAAGCCTTCCGTAGGTTACTGTAGGGCTATAGGAAGCCTTGGAAGTCTTCCGTAGGGCACTATAGGGCTACAGGAAGCCTTTGAATGCTTTCGTGGGTTACTGTAGGGCTACAGGAAGCCTTGGAAGGTTTCCGTATGGTACTATAGGGCTACAGGAAGCCTTGGAAGGCTTTCGTAGGTTACTGTAGGGCTACAGGAAGCCTTGGAAGGCTTCCGTAGGTTACTGTAGGGCTACAGGAAGCCTTTGAAGGCTTCCGTAGATTACTATAGGGCTATAGGAAGCTTTTGAAGGTTTTCGTAGGTTGCTGTAGGAGTGTAGGGCTACAGGAAGCCTTTGAAGGCTCACGTAGGTTACTGTAGGGCTACAGGAAGCCTTTGAATGCTTCCGTAGGTTACTGTAGGGCTACAGGAAACTTTTGAAGGCTTACATAGGTTACTGTAGGGTTACAGGAAGCCCTGATTTCTCTAACAGTCGTATCATTGTTATTTATCGGTCAACCCACTTTGCACTGAAGCCCATCCCCCTGTTATCTTAAGCCCCGCCTATTCCTATGACGTCATCTCGTTCCCAGAAGCCAACGCATCTTAGACGTCATAATGAATTCGCACCAGCGATTCTATAGATAATAAGATACAGGTTGTGGCAACATCGTCCTAATTGTGGTTGATTGGTTGCTGCATTGGCTAATCAGAATTCGTCTCGAGGAAGATATTGCCATCACGTGAGGTTTGTTATTGATCAAAGTACATTGGTCGGCACCTTGCGCACCTCCACGTGACGTCACAGGCTTTATTTTCCGAAATTGGATAATTTCACGTTGTTACAACCAAAGAGAATTAATCTCAACCTTAGAAAAAAAAAATATATATATATATAGAAATATAAGAAAAAAATGCAATTCTGATAAAGCTTCCAAAATTGTGACTCCATCGTTCCATAGGTTCACCATTCGCCATGGTCTTGGATCACGTGTTGGACTCGTGATCGACAGCTATTTCCCACCCGGAATACCTATGTTTTCAAGTCTTACCTAAGTATTAAGGCTGCAATGCTCCTTTACCGTAAAGGTATATATATTTTTTTTTCTCTCGATTCTTTTATGGACTAAAAGGTCTCCTGCCACCCACCCTGTTTCATCTCTTTAACTCATTGTACCGCTTTAAGTTCCTCCTTTCCTTAAATTTAGGAAAATATGTTTTGCTACTTCCTGCCTGCATTATAACTACGCCCTAACAACTTGAGGCCCTTATACCTCGTCTCTTAATTATTCCGTTTTGAAAAGAAAGTTCTCAATTTTGATGTTATGAACTGCGTCGAATATCATGACTTTGTATAAATAGAGGGAGGGAGGGAGGGATGAGGTAGGGAGTGTGGGATGGGGAGGAAGGATAGGGGAGAGAAGGGGGGATCCTTGTGGGAGGGAGGTGGGGGGAGGAGTTGGAATGGGTGAAAGGTGGGGTCACACAATACCACACTGAAGAAGCACGAGAAGGAGCTTCCAACCGGAGGCGCCTAACTACGGCCGAAGCCGTCACCTTTGCCCTATTATGCGCCTCTCTCGGACTGTTGGGGCAACAGGTAACAACAGTCACTGCTGGGAATCTGAGAGAAGTGCGGGACTCGAACTTGTGACTAAGAAGATGCGAGACCAGCACGCCTGCGATTACGTCACCAGCACAAGAATGGTGAGGAGGAGGAAGAGGAGAGAGAGGAGAGAGGGACAAAGAGGAAGGAAGTGAGGAGGAGGAATAAGAAGAGGAGGAGGAAGAGGAACAAGAGAAGGAAGGAAAGAAAGGAGGAAGGAAAGAGAGGAGAGGGGGACAAAGAGGAAGAAAGTGAAGAGGAGGAGGAGGAAGAGAGAAAGAAGAGGAGGGAAAGGAAGAGAAAGCGAAGAAGAAGAAGGGGAATATGTAGGATGAGAGGAGATGGAAATAGGAGAAGGAGGAAGAGGAGGAGGAGGAGGAGGAGGAGGAGGAAGAGGAGGAGGAGGAAGAGGATTTGGAGAAGAAAATGAAGTGTAGGGGGGAAATGCGAAAGAAGGAATGTCACATGAGAAGCGAAGATAAATAAATAGACAAATGGACAAAAGCTGAAGAGGATGAAGAGGGGAATTATGGGCAGGGAGGGGGATGGAGGTGGGGAGGAGGTGAGATGGAGGTGCAGGAGGAGGAGGAGGAGGAGGAGGAGGACGGGAGGAAGTAGTGATGAAGGGGGAGGAGAAGGAGAGGAAGAAGTGGCGGAAGAGGTAGTGAGGGGAGGAAGAGTTGGTAGATAAGGAGGAAAAGGAGGAGGGGAGAGAATGAAAGAGGAGGAGAGGGTGGAAGAGGAGGAAAGGATGGAAGAGGAGGAAAGGGGGAAAAGTAAAGGAAGAGGAGGAGAGAGGTAGTAAATCAGGAGGAAAGAAGTGGAGGAGGAGGAAGACGAATGGTTGTAAAGAAGGAGGTGGTGGAAGAGGAGGAGGAAAAGGGAGATTAGAAGGAGGAGGGAAGGAGGAAGAGGAGAAGGAAAATTAGAAGGAGGAGGGGAGGAGGAGGAGGAGGAGGAGGAGGAGGAGGAGGAGGAAGAGGAGGAGGAGGAGGTACATCTGTCAGTGGAAAGGAATTAAAAATGGGAAGAAAAACAAAAACAGCAGGTGTCCTCTGCCAATGCGAGTTGACACCTGCAAAGGGAGAAATGAAGATCTGTGGGACTGAAAACAGGTGTCAGGCACGATGACACCTGTGTCATGCGAAACAACAGGTGTCTTGAGGTGCCGTGGCGTGTTTTGACAGCAGATGACAGGAGGTCAGGAACTAACATCTGTTGTTTTCAAACATAACCAGATGTTGAACAGAATCGGTCGACCTTCGACTAAATGAAATGAATAAAGTATGGCACAGGGAAAGCTATGGATATAAATCATCTGGCGTTAACCAAAATAAAATCATTAAAGTGTGACGAGGGAAGATAGTACAAACAAGACAGAATAGGAGAGAGGGAGAGAGAGAGAGAGACAGACAGACAGACAGACAGACAGAATGAGAGGGAGGAAGAGGCTGAAAAAGAGAGAGGATGGGAGGAAGAGATAAAGAAAGAGAGAGAGGGGAGATTGAGAAACAGACAGAAAGAGAGAGAATGAAAATAATAACAGTGAAGAAGACTGAAAGGGAGGGAAGAAAGGGGAGATGAGAGAGAGAGAGAGAGAGAGAGAGAGAGAGAAAGGAGGGAGAGAGATAGGGGAGGAGAGAAGGAAGAAGGGAGGGAGAGAGTTATAAAGCAGAGGAAGATGATGAATTCTAGAAAGAGGAGCAGAAGAGAAACTGCAATATCTCAAGCTAAAAAAAAAAAATGAAAGGTACGAGTATGGATGTGTGTGTTTAGAGAAGGAGGTACAAATAAAGAGGAGAGAGAGGGGAAGGGGGAAGATGGAGGGTAAGGAGGAGGAGGAGGAGGAGGAGGAGGGGGAAAGGATTGGAGAGTATTGGCAAAGATTGTTCTTTGGTCTCACTCGTTGCCGAGCCAGAAATTGCCTGTCGTCTGTTGTTGCGGGCTAATAGATTTGTGTACCAATTAGATAAAGCCATAGTCTCCCTTTTAAGCCTTTGGGCTTTTCTATACCGAATAAAATGGACTGTTTTAAGCCAAAATAGCATCATTAAGTGTGTAAAGCTGGGTACATTATATCTGGAAGTGATAATGATTGTTTACATTTGCTAAAAGCGTCGACATGACGTCACAAAGTGAGATGGCGGCAGTCTTGTGCCTGGACCCCGGGTGCCTCACTGAATAAAATCGCTTGACATCCACTATCTCCCACCATTTATGGACCTGTGGACCCACTTTTGAACTTGAGTGGGTCCCGAGGAGTCGTTTGGACCCCCTAGATAAGAATGGTTAAGGATCTATTATAGATGTTTTTTATCTTTTGTCCTCGCCGACGGATATTTTCTTCACCGTGTTTTTCTTCGTCGATAGCGTTCAGGGTTTTCTGTTTTCAAAACCTTCCCCCCCTTGTCTCGATATTTTGCCTCCGTCAGGCTAATTGCTTATCGGTTATATCTCGGCTCTATTCCTTGATAATCGCCGCTCTCTCTCTCTCTCTCTCTCTCTCTCTCTCTCTCTCTCTCTCTCTCTCTCTCTCTCTCTCTCTCTCTCTCTCTCTCTCTCTCTCTCTCTCTCTCTCACACACACACACACACACACACACACACACACACACACACACACACACATACACACACACACACA
>NC_134777.1:125417650-125425150 GCF_046742065.1 Oratosquilla oratoria
CTCTCTTTCTTCATTCTCTCTCTCTCTCTCTCTCTCTCTCTCTCTCTCTCTCTCTCTCTCTCTCTCTCTCTCTCTCTCTCTCTCTCTCTCTCTCTCTCTCTCTCTCTCATCCTCTCTCGTTCCTACTCCCTCACCCTCATTCCCTCTCTCTCTCTCCCTCGTTCCCCCCCTCTCTCTCTCTCTCTCTCTCTCTCTCTCTCTCTCTCTCTCTCTCTCTCTCTCTCTCTCTCTCTCTCTCTGTCTCTCTCTCATCCTCTCTCTCTTTCCTACTCCCTCTCCCTCATTTCCTCTCTCTCTTTCCCTTGTTCCCCCTCTCTCCCCTGTCTCTCTCTCCCCTGTCTCTCCCCTGTCTCTCTCCCCTCTCTCTATCTCTCTGTCTCGCTCTCTCTCTGTCTTTCTTTCTCCCTTTCTCTCTCTCTCTCTCTGTCTTTCTCTCTCCCTTTCTCTTTCTCTCTCTCTCTCTCTCTCTCTCTCTCTCTCTCTCTCTCTCTCTCTCTCTCTCTCTCTCTCTCTCTCTCTCTCTCTCTCGTTCCCTCTCTCTCTCTTTCCCTAAGTGGCAGGAAGCGTATTAATTTTTGCGGATAATTAAATTCTAGTCAAAGAGGATTCATGTTCCCTGTTTCTCCTCTTCCCCGCACCCCCTTCCCCTTCCCCCTTTACCCCCCTTTCCCCCTCCCTCCCTCTCCCTCCTCCTCCACCGTCATTGTTAATAATGTACACTAAACCTAGAAGGCTAGTTAATAATCGCTTTCGACTTTCTTAATATCGCTTACGCTACCTACAACAGTACATTTGACTAATCAGGGATAAGCTCTTGGCAATGTCATATAGACCACTTAACTAGATAGTCTTGATCTCTTGATTAAAGAGATGCTTCCGTCTTAAGATAAGTTTAGTGACACCCCATAGGGACCAGAGGCACGCAGCATTATTTTAGTTTAATTGGTTTTAGCCTCTGCCCTCCCTCCTTTCTTCTGCCTTTCTATCCCCTGTAAAGAAGCTGCCCATGTCCGTAGGGCAAAGGTGATGGCCTAGGCTGCAGCCTTTTTTTTTTTTTTACTTATTTCTTATTTCATTAATGTATTTGTTTATTTGTTTATCTATCTATTGATTTGTTTATTTATCTATTTTGTCAGCAATACTTGCACGACCACAATCTGTTCTTAAATAATGATGATCATGATGTGGTAACAGTGGGTGTGTGTTTGCGTGTAAATATGATTTAACCAGACAATAGTGTTCAATTATTGGCATCCTTTATATATATATATATATATATATATATACACATATAATTACGTGTGTGTGTGTGTGTGTGTGTGTGTGTGTGTGTGTGTGTGTGTGTGTGTGTGTGTGTGTGTGTGTGTGTGTGTGTGTGTGTGTGTGTGTGTGTGTGTGTGTGTGTGTGTGTGTGTGTGTATTTCTCTTCCTGTGACCTAGTGTGACCTGTTCCCCGCATAGTCCTCATCGTCACGACATCGTGGTGGCCCAGGCGGAAGTTTTGCCAACTGTACCCAGCCGGGATTACGTTCTCGGATGATCCGAATTGGGGATGAATTAGTCCCTAGAGGAAGGGGATGGGGAGGATTTTGGCGTTTCACCAAATTTGTTGTGGTTTATAGTGAGTTGGGGGAATAAAAGTAGATGGATTTGGTGGATTTCTGAGCGACACTCCACCTGTCCACCATGATTGTTCGAAAGGTGGAATGCGAGAGAGAGGGTGAGAGAGAGAGAGACAGAGAGAGAGAGAGAGAGAGAGAGGTTCGCGTGATTGTATAGCTCTGTCAATCGGCAAGGGAATTTCAGGAGCGGAAAGCGGGATTACTTTTAGGGAAAAAAAGGAGAAATATGGATAAAGTTTAATGGGAAGGGGAAATTGTTTAGGGAAATGTGGAACAGATTTTAGAGGGAAAAGGGTAACTATTACGAAAATAGGGATGATTTTAGGGAAAGGGGGAATTAAGGAAATATGGATAAATTTTATGGGAAAGGTAAATAATTTACGGAAATAGGGAAAATGTCTTGGGAAAGGGGAAAGGGTTTAGGGAAAAGGGTAAAGTTTAATAGAAAAAATAAGAAACACTAGAAGAAAATCGATTTAAGAAAGTAGTGTATAGCCATATAATACAACAGAATACAGTACACCTTTACATGATACGATACAAAATAATATAATACAGTGACCTACATTAGTGCAAAACAATACAGTACAATGCAGTGCGGTGTAATACTTGGCAATAGCTTACAGTACAGTATAATTACAGTAAAATACAAAACAAAACACTGTAATACAATACAATACAATATGTCTCAGCGTAAATAGACAAAATAAGCCGCGAGTTTTCGTGGTACATAAAGAGACCTGGACAGCTAATATAACAAGATACAATAAAACACAATACTTCACTGCCCCGTAAGGAGACGCGGGCAGCAAATACGATGGCAAGGCGAGGCCACTTGGCCAGTAAGACGCTCAAAGTTGCGTCGAAAGGAAACAAGTAATCTATTCTAACTTTCCTGATGCTTTTACGAGGAGGAGGAGGAGGAAGGGAGGGGAGGATTTGGTGCCAGGAGGAAGAGAAACCTCACAAGGGAGGAGCAATCGCTAGTGGATCTTCAAAGTGGCACAGAAGGGCCCTTGAATCAGCACTGCAAAACCACTGAGATAGATGCATAGGTGATCACAGACGATAAGAAAAAAAATTCCAACCCATCGACAGTAGAGAATAAAAATGATGAGATCGAATTCTCTGCTATTGCACTTCATTATAGAAATTTTGTTATGGCGAACTCAGAACAAATACACCATACCTATGAGGAATGGAAACCCAAGGCAACAAAACACTCTTGATCAATAGTTCCAGGTTGCAGTGTCCGTGGCACCGATAATAAAGTGCCAGAAAGCAGTGCCAGTAGATGTCATCAGGCACTCCTGGTCTCCTCCACGCTCCTGTTGACGACATCTCATCACCACATCCGGTTGGCGCCAGAGACATGTGCTCCCGTCGCCAGAGACCTTTGTGTCAGTGGCAGGTACGGTTTGCATTGCCCCATTTGCATTGCCTCTGCCGCTGCCGCGGGGAGGAGTTTGCGGACGTAGCAGGATAAGTGTGGTCAACACTCAAAAGCCTTTTGCTACTGTATTTCATAACTGGGGCATTTGTAAATATATCTATACATACCAAAGAGCTTATAAACATATACACAAATACAGCTACACACACACACACACACACACACTCACACACACACACACACACACACACACACACACACACACACACACACACACATACACACACACACACACACACACACACACACACATATATATATATATATATATATATATATATATATATATTTATATATATATATATATATATATATATATAGTGGCATCGCCCCTCAGAAGTATAGCCGCCTGCTTAGCAATGAAAGTTTTAGAACAAAACACGTACAAACATTTCCTCCCCGATGGCACCACCTGGTTCAGGCATATAGACGACTATCTACTCATCACACCGAAGGACACAGACATTGACATCCTTCTACATATGTTAAATAAATCACACCAGAAAATACAGTCAACAATAGAACAAGAAAACAATGGCTCTCTCCCATACCTTGACACTTTAATCATCAGGAACGATAATACAGCAAAATTCAAAGTTTACAGAAAGCCCTTAAACAAAGACGACTACAGTGCCCACAGTGACAGAACCAAGAGTGGCAAATTGATAGGTTTCTTCCTTAGAGAACTAAGAAACTGCAGCCCAGAATACCTTCGAGACGAAATAGATCACATCACCGCGCCGCTACATTTAAAACACTTAGCTTCCCTACTTGTATCATCGCCCGAACTCTACACAAGGTTAAAGAAATTACACAAGGAAACATCTCAAAATCACAATCCAAGGATGAAAATAACCTCATACCACTCATAGAGCCCCCAGCTGCCAATACGGTGGTCCGGGTTCCAATACCACCCAGGGCTGAAATAATTTCAGTATCGCTGCGCTGCGGGTTGTTACTCCAACTCGTGGGCTGGGAGTTGGGGGTGTATGTGCGTGTAAGGTTACAGCATAACCCATAGACCGGTCATATACGAGCTCTGAGCTCTCTTCCGGGAGGGGAATAGCTGTCGATCACGAGTCCAACACGTGATCCAAAGACCATGGTGAATATGTGTGTGTGTGCATATATGTATCACTACGACGGTTGTAGAAATCACAAGACTGGTGTGTTCAACGTAAACACTTACGTAAGGTGCACATGATAAATGAAGACATAAATAGATAAAAATATTGAATTTGATAAGTTATCTTCAGTGGGCGGGGTTTTCGAAACCATTGATGCTCTGACCTTATCTGAAGTTGACACGTTACATAGCGTAGCATCGTGTCATCTCGTGTCAGATCCTGTCGTGCCGTGTCGTGTTGTGTCATATTATCAGTGTGGAGCCGCTCCCACCCTCCCTCCCTCTCTCCGTTCCTCCCTTCTTCCCTTCCTCCCTCCCTCTCTTCCTCCCTTCCACTCCTTCCCTCCTGTCAGTATTTCATTACACTATAGAACTGTGTGTATATATATATATATATATATATATATATATGTGTGTGTGTGTGTGTGTGTGTGTGTGTGTGTGTGTGTGTGTGTGTGTGTGTGTGTGTGTGTGTGTGTGTGTGTGTGTGTGTGTGTGTGTGTGTGTGTGTGTGTATGTATATGCTAATTCTAAAAACCTACTTGTTCTTCCTTACAATTATAATTTTATCAAATTACCTAACATTCTTAAGAATTTCAACATTCAAGTAGTTTTCAAAAACTCCAATAGTCAAAAGTTTTTTAATTAGATATTCACCGAAAAATAAAGAAGGTTGTGTATATTCAATTCCATGTAAAGATTGCAACGAGTGTTATATTGATCAGACTGGAAAGGGTTTAAATGTAAAATTAAAACAACACAAGTACAGCGTCAGAAGTGGGCAACTTTCCAATGCGTTATTTGTTCACCTTAGGGGTTTCAATCATTACATTGATTGGGAGGGTGCTAAAGTAATTGTTAAAAGTAATTCACATTTGAATAGAAATATCATTAAGTCCAGTCTGATCAAGAATACATTTGTTAACATTTCAGATTCAAGTCAAGGATTGCATAAGTTGGATAATTTTATTATTAAGAAAGTTGCTGCTCAAACTCGATGACCGAACTCTGTAGGTAGAGAGACACCCACCTTCCACTCCATATATACTTTAATCTCTTGTTTGTTACTCTATACCTTGAAAATGTCTAAATAGACGAAAGCGCTCGGTCTCTTTCTGAGGTCCATTGTCCCTTAGATATATTCATAGTGGGAAGACACAATCTCAGGATTGTTCAATACAAAACAAATTGTTAATAGGTATCCTCCCCCTCGCCCTGAGCCGACCTCATGTCATCCTCAGGTCACTGTAGAGTGAGGGTAGTGGTATTTACTCCTTCCCTAATTAATTTTCTTTTGTAAAAGGTTGCTAATTAAAGATAGCATCCTCCTCACAATTTGTTCATGTGAAGAGGATTACAGTTAGTAGTCAAAATATATAGACTCGCTTATTCAACTCTTTCTTTTTTCCGACTGTGGTGTTTGTGATTTACAAATGTGTTACTACATTTCTTACCATTGATGTGTATATATATATATATATATATATATATATATATATATATATATATATATATACATATGTACACATGTATATATGTATATACATATATATAGTTATATATACATATATATACACATAGATATGTATATATATACATATATGTATATATATATACATATATATGTATATATATACATATATATGTATATATATACATATGTATATACATATATACATATATATGTTATATATATGCATATATATGTATATATATATACATATATATGTATATATATATATATTTATGTATATGTATATACATATGTTTATATACATATATGTATATATATATATATATATATATATATATATATATATATATATATATATATATATATGAGTGGTAGGGTGGTGAGTTTAAACGCCAAGAATCCGTTGAAGTTTTATTTCTGACGTTTCGTCCAACTAGGACTTCTTCTGAAGAAGTCCTAGTTGGACGAAACGTCAGAAATAAAACTTCAACGGATTCTTGGCGTTTAAACTCACCACCCTACCACTCATTCTGTCTTCACACCTCAATATATATATATATATATATATTGACTAGATAAACACCATATGAGGACGGAGCCTTTATTTAATCTCAAGCATTTGTATCTCAACTTGTACTTGAAAAAGCTGTAATAAGCGAAACGTCGTACAAATAAAGGCTCCGTCCTCATATGGTGTTTATCTAGTCAATCTTGTCGGCAGACTGCCACTTTTAAGCATATATATATATATATATATATATATATACATATATATGTATATATATACATATATATATATATATACATATATGTACATATATATATTACAAATAATTTCTGACAGTCGCCTCGAAGTTCGAACCGAGGGCTTGCTTGACGCCAGGCCAATGCCTTACCGGTCGTCAAACAAGGCCTCGGTTCGAACTCCTGGGCGACTGTCGGAAAATATTTGCAATCATATGCGTTATTACTAGCGATTCACTTCAGGTATATATATATAATGTATATACACACACACACGCACACACACACATATGTATATATATATATATATGTATATATATATATATATATATATGTATATGTATATATATATATATATATATATATATATATATATAAAATTGAAGGTGAAAGAAGTTGACGAGGAGAAATGGGAGAATTTTACGCCTTAACGTTTCGACCCGCAGGGTCTTGTTCACAAAGCTAACAACTCAAACGTAACCGGATATTTTATACACGGACGGGTCATCTTATGGGACGCTTCGGAGAGCTTGTTATTTTATCTGCGTATTCTTTTATTATTAATAAGCTTGTGGCTTTTGCTAAACATATAAATCCTTCTCTATGGTTAATGTTGTTATTAGTGTTGATATATGCTGCCTCTAATAACAACATTAACCATAGAGAAGGATTTATATGTTTAGCAAAAGCCACAAGCTTATTAATAATAAAAGAATACGCAGATAAAATAACAAGCTCTCCGAAGCGTCCCATAAGATGACCCGTCCGTGTATAAAATATCCGGTTACGTTTGAGTTGTTAGCTTTGTGAACAAGACCCTGCGGGTCGAAACGTTAAGGCGTAAAATTCTCCCATTTCTCCTCGTCAACTTCTTTCACCTTCAATTTTATTTGTCATAATATAGTCAATATATATATATATATATATATATATATATATATATATATATATATATATGTATATATATATATACACGTACATGTATATACATATATATATATATATATATATATATATATATATATAATATTTATGTAGATATTATTCTAGTTCTGCCTTGGTCTTTCTTGTTTCTGTTGTT
>NC_134777.1:125430150-125470150 GCF_046742065.1 Oratosquilla oratoria
TAATTGCGGATACTATAAGTTGTGGATACTTTAATTTAGGACAAAGAGTTGCGGATAGTTGAAAGTTGCAAACATTTCACTGTTGACATTTAAATTTGCGGACACCATATTGTAAACATTAAAAGTTACGGCTACTCCAAGCTGTGGCTACTTTAATTTGCGGACAAAGAGCTGCTGATGGTTCTGGTTTCGAACACCATATTGTGGACATTCAAAATTTGCGGTTACTCCAAGTTCCTCAGTGGCTCCCAGGCCATCCTACATGAAGCTCCTTTTATGCTTCCAGCAGACCCGCAGGCTTCACTACAACCTATTTTTTATTCATATGAAATTACATGTTTTTTTCTGTTTACATATTTTCTCTTTATACCAAAGTAGAAAACGAGTTGGGGTGACTGATAGAATTATATTTTGCACGTATGTAACGGCAGGTGTTTATTCTTGGAATCTATCTATCTATACAACAAGAGTTTTCCCCCTATAAGGGAGGTAGCCAAATCAAAGGCACGTACCTACTCCCACCCATTCCACTCTCCTCCATCACCCTTACCCCCATTCTCATCTCAGCTCCTCATGGATGAAATTCACTATTCTTATTAAACAATGATTTTTGAGCAGACGACTTCAGCCCCCCTCCTGATGCCTCCCTGGGGGGGGGCGCCCTCTAGTTTGGGAACAACTGAAGTTGCTGATAATTTAATTTGTGGAAAAAGTTGCGGACAATTCGTGTTGCGGACAACAAGTTGCGGACACTTCACCTTGACCCGTGATGTGTAAAAACAACAACGAAAAACGAGCCTTCGTATAATTGGTTCATCACTATTATTTTGTTTGTAGACATTTTTTCCACGATAAAAAAGCAAAGATAAACATATATATCCAGTACTTATCATATACTTGTATAGTTATTATATAGTCTGGGTCATTTTAAGTATCTGCATTAGTGCAGGGTGTACAAACTGTTAAATTGCAATGCCAATACACTATCAACTTTACAATGTGTAGTGTTATGATATATTACAAAATATTTTGCAAAGTTACTGAATTCATATGTTAATACTACATGGAATGCAAGGTGTGTGTGTGTGTGTGTGTGTGTGTGTGTGTGTGTGTGTGTGTGTGTGTGTGTGTGTGTGTGTGTGTGTCTATATATATATACATATATATATATATATATTATATATATATATATATATATATATATATGTGTGTGTGTGTGTGTGTGTGTGTGTGTGTGTGTGTGTGTGTGTGTGTGTGTGTGTGTGTGTGTGTGTGTGTGTGTGTGTGTGTGTGTGTGTGTGTGTGTGTGTGTGTGTGTGTGTGTGTGGAGAAGCAATTGTTGAAGTCAAAGTACATATTGAAAACGTCACGAGCTTTGTATAAAATGCATTGGAGGTGAATTAATATGTAAAATTATTAGGAGTCTGATGTGGACACTTGTAAACACGTGACCAAATCCTCCACGAGGACATACACGCTAGTGAAGTGTCGAAGGAGATAGGCAAGTACTGGTTAATCAAGGGAGTTGTTAAAAAATAGAATAGACTTAGTAACCATATGGCAGGCGCTGAAACAATTGGTTTAAGAGAAGGTTAGATAACTTTATGGATATGAATAGCAGGTGGAACTGCCTAGTGTAGGCCTCATGGTCTCTTGCAACCTCCTCTATTCTTATGCTCTTATAGTAATTTTACGAAATTTATGAATATTGTACTGCATCTTGCATTAACTTCTTTGTTAGGACAAACTAATTCAATATTTGTTCTAGTTGCCGCTGTGCGATTTTATTCAACTAAGAAGAGGTCAAATACAACCGTAATGGAAGGGTTTATGAATGGAAACGTCTGGGAGCATTTGATATAAATCCTGATTTTATTTAATTTTATTTAATCTTATTTAATTTTATTTGATCTTGTTTCATTTCTTGCTTTTGACCCAGGGCAGTGGTCGAGATGCAGGGATGACCCATCATCCAAGAGGAGCTAAGATAAGAGGGAGGGAGGGAGGGGGCTGGATGGGAGTGAAGTATGTGGGGATGGAATGGGTGGGAGTGGATTTTATGCCTTTGTTTTTTTGGCTACCTCCCTTGTTAGGGGGAAAGAGCCTTTGGTACTGTATGTATGTTTTGTTTTTTATCTTTTATTATGGTCATATGAACAACTTTACTAAAAGTGGTTGTGGCTGTAAGTTGT
Source organism: Oratosquilla oratoria (assembly GCF_046742065.1). NCBI lineage: Eukaryota > Metazoa > Arthropoda > Malacostraca > Stomatopoda > Squillidae > Oratosquilla > Oratosquilla oratoria. The sequence goes on from NC_134777.1 coordinate 125,432,343, forward strand.
TCATACAGTAAACCAGTTTATGTCCAAACTGAACATGTTATAAAGTTCAACAGTGTAGTCTCAAAACTCATCGCGTGCACACACACACACACACACACACACACACACACACACACACACACACACACACACACACACACACACACACACACACACACACACACATATATATATATATATATATATATATATATATAGATATCTATATATGTGTATATATATATATATATATTGTGCATTGTATACAAATTACCAACTGCGGAGCGAATAAATTATGACCATTACGGTTTGTAGCAGAGGAAGGAGAGTACGTAAGAGTCTTTTTTTTTTTTTTCTAATGACCTCGTTTCGGATTTAGGTCATGCATGACCTGCTCACAGAGCGTATGGGAGGTGAGTGAAGAGGCGGAGGAAGACTTCCCCCCTCTCCCCCTCTCCCCCTGTCCCCCTCTCCCTCCTCTCCCCCGTCTCCCAGGACGTAGTCCTCACGCGTTCCCTGAAATGTGCTGACTTCAGCCCCATTCACCCTTATGCTGAGTGCAGAGGCACCCAGACATGCTGACTTCAGAGACAGGAAAACGTGCTGAGTATGCTGAGTGCATAGGTAGGGTGCTGACTGCAGATGGAATAATATGCTTCTACTGTGCTGAATGCAGAGGTAGCGAGGCATGCTGAGCGTGCTGACTGCAGCGCCTGTGAACCGTGCAGAGGGCAGCAAAGGTGTGCTGACTGCAGAGGTAGCGAGGTGTGCAGAGTGTCTGGGCCACGAAGGCTTAAAGCTGATCTCCCCACTCTACTCCTCTCTTTCTCTCTCTCTCTCTCTCTCTCTCTCTCTCTCTCTCTCTCTCTCTCTCTCTCTCTCTCTCTCTCTCTCTCTCTCTCTCTCTCTCTCTCTCACCCTCGACCCGCCGCAATGCTCTTTCACTTGTCGCCGTCTTCCACACTCCCAATGCTCCTCCTCCATGCTCCGACCCCTCATGCTCCTCTCCACTATGTTCTATCTCCATGCCCCCCATGCTCCTCATTCATGCTCTTTCACATGCTCCTTATTTATCTCTCCAATATTCCCCTCAATATGCTCCTTTGTGCCCATCCCTCCATGTTCCTCTCCCCATGCTCTTTCATCTATGCTCCTCCTCCCCATGCTCTTCCTCCACATGCTCCTTCCTCCATGGCTCTCCCTTATGCAGATCTCTCCATGTTCCTCTCTCTTTACTGCTCCCAATGCTCCTCCCCCAATGCTCTTTCCCTCTATGCTCCTTCCCCACACATTTTACACCATGCTCCTGCCCTATGCTCACCCCCTTCAGTTATATGTCATGTCGTCAAGCATGTCATGCTTCATGCTCAGAATATACTCCAGGTGGTGGATTTTATCTATATGTTTATTTATTTGTTTATTTATTTATTCACTATTGTAATTATCATTATTAGTTATTATTATTGATATTGTAATTATATTTGTTATTTATGTATTTATCTTACTTTATCATTATTATTATTTATTTATTTTTTGTAATTTTGGTATCCACTTTTGGATTATGAAGATGTCTTCGTTCATCTGTTTTAAGTCAAGGACACACACACACACACACACACACACACACACACACACACACACACACACACACACACACACACCCGCGCGTCTGTTTACGTAACTCCAGTTTTTGTTAATGCATGTAATGGAAAGGGGCTTGTGTAAATTGTGTTGTCTTGTTGTACTATTATGCCAGATGGTGCAGCAGGTGGCCCCTCCCTGGGCGCGCCAGCAACGTACGTGCTGAAAGGCGCTTTCTCTGGGTCAAGGTAAATTACACCCTAATTAATTACATTTATAAAATTAATTACGTTTGTGGTGGATCCGTGTAAGTGCATAATACACACACACACACACACACACACACACACACATATATATATATATATACAGTCTATATATATATATATATATATATATATATATGTGTGTGTGTGTGTGTGTGTGTGTGTGTGTGTGTGTATGTATGTATATATATATATATACATATATATATATATATATATATATATATATATATTGAGACATTCTGACAGGTTGATGTAAGCGGAATAGGAAACACAGGAGTCTTAGTCTTGAGTTTATTCCTGACTAGTTTCGCAGGTATGCTTTTTCAAAGGAATATGTGTACAAACGGGCTGTGGGCATTATATACATGGGGTGGACCTCACCACCTCTCCGAGTTACCATAGTTGGTGGCGAATGTGAACATCACATTGTGGCTCACGTAACAATGAAGACATTTTTACAATTAAATATGATAACACTAATACCAAAGAAATTATTAATAGAAAATGTAACAATAGTAATGATAACGATGAAGATAAATATTTAAATAATAAAAACAATAATAAAAATAAAAATGATACTACTAATACCCAAGAAATAAACATTATTAATAGTAATTATGACTTACTATTAATAATTTTTATTTCTTGGTTATTAGTATTATCATTTTTATTTCTATTATTGTTTGTTTTTATTATTATTACTTTTATTTTATTGTTATTATTTCCTGTATTGCTACTATCATTTTTGTTATTATTGTTAATATTATTATTTAAATATTTATCTTCATCGTTATCATTACTATTGTTACATTTTCTATTAATAATTTCTTTGGTATTAGTGTTATCATATTTAATTGTGAAAAAATGTCTTCATTGTTACGTGAGCCACAATGTGATGTTCACATTCGCCACCAACTATGGTAACTCGGAGAGGTGGTGAGGTCCACCCCATGTATATAATGCCCACAGCCCGTTTGTACACATATTCCTTTGAAAAAGCATACCTGCGAAACTAGTCAGGAATAAACTCAAGACTAAGACTCCTGTGTTTCCTATTCCGCTTACATATATATATATATATATATATATATATATATATATATATCACTGTCCAGTAATGTCGTTACACATTAGTAATTGCACTAAGAACCCATTATTATTTGGATTTAAATCCAAATAATAGTGGGTTCTTAGTGGATATATATATATACATATATATATTTATATATGTATATAATTTCACAAACACATAATATTATATATTTGTCTCGCTAAAACAGTGTTTGAATGTGTTGAAGTTTGTCTATTGCCCTTCAAGAGGATCAAGATTATGAATTGTGTTCATAGGAAGCCCCTCTATAATGACACTGAAACCTAAAAATCATATTTTTTTTTTTATAAATTTGTAAATTGTATAAACAGATAATTGGGTGTATAAGTGAATCTATAAAAGAATGAACGAAATTGGATAATCATGAATATATAAAGCAAAAGAAGGCAATTGAACGTATATATAAACATATGAGTAACGAATAGATGATGATGAAAATTGATAAACAAATGTAATTAGGCATTTCTCGGAGAAATAAAGATGGGAGGGGGGATGGTATCAATATTAGTCCCTTTTTTTCCGCCACGCTGTTCTTATTTTTTTCTTTTTGAAGTTTCTAATGGAAGAAGACTTTTACTCCCTTTAATGAGAATACACGTGGGCCCTCTCCCGCCTTCATCGCGGGGTCTCTTTGGAGTTCGACCAAAAGATGGTGAAAGTAAGAAGTCTACGCTAGGAGTCGCTGAGTAGTTGCGGCCCAAGCCGACAGCTTTGCGCCCTTTGTTCTCTTAGCACAGGTACAGATACTGCTGGGAGTCGGAGAGGAGTGCGGGATTCGAACTCAAAGCTCAGGGAATGGGGGTGTACACGCACACACACACACGCGCACACACACACACACACACACACACACACACACACACACACACACACACACACACACACACACACACACCTCGTGGCGCAGTGGTTAGAGTTCTTGCCTGCTACTACAGTGGCTCGGGTTCGAGTCCCGCCCTGGGCTGAAATAATTTCAGTATCGCTGCGGTGCGGGTTGTTACTCCAACTCTTGTGGGCGGGGAGTTGTGTGTGTGTGTGTGTGTAAGGTCACAGTATTACGCATAGATCGGTCATACGAACTGAGCTCTCTTCCGGGAGGTTAATAGCTGTCGATCACGAGTCCAACACATGATCCAAGACCATGGTGAATCACACACACACACACGCACGCGCACGCACACACACCAGGACGCCTCTGGTTACTAAGAAACAGGTTACTAAGAAAGAAGTTACTAAGAAATAGACAGCAAAGAAATCGTTCGCTAAGAAATACGTAACTAAGAAATAGATTTTCATCGCTAAGAAAATACAAACTTGATAGGTACAAAAATAAATGGCCATGTTTTGGTTATATCCCTATTATCATTAGTTTTACCATTTTTTCCGTATTATTATTTGATTCCTGTTATATTTTTCCTATTATTATTTGTTTCCTGTTACGTATTGTTTCCTGTGATCTCGTGGAGTGAAGGCCAATTAGCGCACAGGTGCACCAGACGTGACAAACAAGGCCTCCTTGACCATTCAGGCTGCCTCATTTCTCGTCTTCACGTGGCACGTGCATCGTGCCACGTGGGTGCCACTGGTGTCGTCAAGTGGCACTGCTCTCAGAGCCATCTGTTTTCCATACCTTCTCCGGGTTTTTTTTCTTTATTATTTATATATTTACCCTTGTTTTGTTATATATTTTATTTTATTTTTTACTTCTTTATTTGATTTGCTTATGTGTTCATTTTAATTTCTATTTATGTGTATTTTATTTATCTTTATTTACTATTTTATATATATATATATATATATATATATATATATATATTTTTTTTTTTTTTCTGGTCTTTGGTACTAGGTCTAGTCCAAAACTCTATGGCATATTTTGTCAATTGTGTTCTGGATAATTTTTCAGTAGTTTCCAGCACAGTGACAGAATTGGAATAATTCGATTAAGCGCCATCAAATGGGTGATGTGGTTTATTATATACATAACAGCAGATCTAGACTAGATAAAAAAAAAATCTCATATTTGTAGGTATCAAACTCTGTTTCTTATATTTTTGCTATTTTTCTTATTATCATCCATATCATGATTACCATTTTTGTCGCTAATATCATCTATTATTAATGTTATCATTATTATTATTATTACTATTATTATTATCATAATTATTATTATTGTTATTATTATTATTATTATTACTATTATTATTATAATTATTATTATTATTATTATTATTATTATTATTATATATTATTTTTATTTTACTACTATTATCATTATTTTTATTATCATTATTATTATTATTATTATTATTATTAGTAGTAGTAGTAGTAGTAGTAGTAGTAGTAGTAGTAGTAGTAGTAGTAGTATTGTCATTATTATTATTATTATTGTTGTTGTTGTTGTTATTGTTATTACTATTATAACACAAGTACCACCAACAATTCATGTATAAGAATGAGAGAGAGACCCGGGCATTGTCCCGCCTGTTGGGTTGTCGACGAAAAGCATCAAACAGAATTTGATGAAGTCGACGTTTTACGAGTTGCCCCCCGAATGACCCTCTCGCTCGTTTCATGTTTTTGACATTCATGACAACACGTGTCAAAGTGCCAGGGCGAGCCCAGCCTTGCATACCTGATGAGGCTTTGTATACATACATATACAAATATACATACATATATATATATATATATATATATATATATATACATATATATATATATTATATATAAAATGTGTGTGTGTGTGTGTGCGTGTGCGTGTGTGTGTGTGTGTGTAAATGTAATATATGTTTATATTTGTATTTCTGTGTGTGTGACAGACATAAACACATGCGCACGGACATGGTCGTACATACACGCTTATACAGACATGTACACAGATACATACATACACAGATATGTCTGTAATTGTTTTTGTACTACGGACAGTTATGCAGACACATATAGGGAGGTAGATACAGACGTAGACATACACAAGTAGACAGACAGAAGTCATGTGTCTTTAAGTGCTGCGGTAGAGAGCTGAATGGATCTCTTGAGGATAGAGAGCAGAATACGTTGAGTGTTTAGATAACAATGGCGACGCCTCAAGGAAGGACTGCTTCCCTCGCCTCAGTCGATAGAGGTTCCAAATGTATAGTCAAACACACACACACACGCGCGCGCACACACACACACACACACACACACACACACACACACACACACACACACACACATATATATATATATAAACATAAATATATATATATATAATATATATATATATATATATATATATATATATATTCTGGGACATTGTGACAAATTGATGAAGGTGGAAAAAGAAGCATAGAGCGAAACCGGTCAGGAATAAACTCAGAAACTCGGAACTAGACCCGTGACTTCTTTTTCCACCTACATCATATGTATATAAATATATATATATATATATATATATATATATATATATATATATATATGCACATGTATGTGTGTGTGTATGTATAACATTTTTTCAACCACAATTTACTTTTAATTCCACGTATCAATTTCCACATATATATGCTTTAATCGAGCTCCTCGTCAGTCTCGACTGCGATGGCATGGAATTAAAAGTGAATTGTGGTTGAAAAGATGTTAATCTGTCCACTGGGGCCCATTCAGTGTATGTATATATGTATGTGCGTGTATGTGTGCATGTAAGTATATGTATCTTGTCCTACTTTTAGAGACCATCTGTATAATTTCCTATTATCATTATTATTTTTCTTTTTCATAACCATCCTCTGTCCACCTCTTTACTCGCGACTAGATAATGAGTCTCTATTTTTCGTCACATTCGGACATCCTGAATGCTGCCGCAGTGTTTCCGCCTCTGTGAGCACCATTTTTCTCTGTCGTTCTTTTCTTGCTCTTGTGTACATTTTCCGCTCAATTTCCGATTTCAAAGTTGATTGAGTACGATTCTCTATCATTATGATACGGCATGTGAAAAGTTGTTTAGTGTGATTTCGTTGATATTATGTCTCTTGTCGTGCTTTTGATATCTCCTTTGTTGTCTTGTGTTTATGATGACTTGGAGTAAACACAGCGGGCTATCTGCGTGTCTTATCTCTGTTTTTTATTTTTGGTTTTATGGCGCCCTCGCGTTTCGGCCTCATATCTTATCTTGGTAAATCATATCTGGTATCCGGTGACTCTTCACAGGTATGAAGAGCCAGGCTCCCTTTCTCCTTCTCTCTCTCTCTCTCTCTCTCTCTCTCTCTCTCTCTCTCTCTCTCTCTCTCTCTCTCTCTCTCTCTCTCTCTCTCTCTCTCTCTCTCTCTCTCTCTCTCTCTCTCTCTCTCTCGGGTTCTTTTCCGTTTTCTGTTCGTCTTTCATATTTGTTTATTTTCTTTCCATCGTATTATCATTATTGAAATGAATTTAAGGTTTGATTGTTTCTTCTATCGTACATTGTGCATTAATCAATTGTCCATTAATCCTTGTGTATTAATAATTTCATAATGCTGGTCTTTCAATGTATTTGCTGTATAATGTCTTTTTTTCTATGTTGCTATTTCTTACGTGTGTTTACCACTTTTGCACCTTTTTCCTTTTTTTTTTTTCTTTTTTAATTCATGATACGTCTTTTTTTCATTCATAATTTTGTAAAATTCTAGCCTCTCCCTTTGCCTCGCCCGTGCGAAGCAGGGAAGAAAATAAAGGTTAATCTAATAACGTCTTTACAAGAAGAAGAAGAAGAAGAAGAGAGAAAGAGAGAGAGAGAGAGAGAGAGAGAGAGAGAGAGAGAGAGAGAGAGAGAGAGAGAGAGAGAGAGGGAGGGAGGGAGGGAGGGAGGGAGAGAGAGAGAGAGAGAGAGAGAGCGAGAGGGAGGGAGGAAGTGATGGGGAGAAAGAGTTAGAGAGAGCGAGGTAGTATAAGAGAGAAAGAGAGAGGGGGTGAGATAGGGAGGAAGAACGAGAGGAGCGGAGGGGGAGAAAGAGTAAGAGAGTGAGGGAGGAGAGAGAGAGAGAGATGGGGGACGGATATTTTTTTTATTTTGTTAGCAATATCCAGCGTTTCTATCCTTGAAGACCATATCACACGGAAGATCAAGTCATTTCGGAAGTTAGACAGTGGGGATGGAATGTAAGAGGAGCGAAGAAAAGAGAGAAAGTAAGAGGGAGGGAAGAGGAGAAAAGAGAGAGAAAAAGAGAGGAAAGGGAAGATATTGCTTTTCTTCTAGTATTTTAACAATAACCAGCGCTTTTATCTTTTAATGTGTACGTGTGTGTGTGTGTGTGTGTGTGTGTGTGTGTGTGTGTGTGTGTGTGTGTGTGTGAGAGAGAGAGAGAGAGAGAGAGAGAGAGAGAGAGAGAGAGAGAGAGAGAGAGAGAGAGAGAGAGAAAGAGATCCCTGTCCACTAGCCATGACCCCCCTCTTGTAGCTATCCAGGCATGTAGGGCAAAGGTGCTACTACATCCAATAAACAAATAGAATCCCTTTGGCATCAACTCTGATATTAAGAAAAGTCAATTGGCTGAAAAAAGTATCTTTATTCTGGCTAATTATAGGCGATTTTATTCAATTTAGAGCCGAACTATTGTGCCATAAGTCTGGAGGCTTCATGACACCGTGCCTTGGCACACTGTGTGCCACATACTACCAGGTGCCATTTCCCCTTTTATTCTGCCTGCCGCCAGATGATTTTATTCATCCCCGTGGTTGAGGTGAAACATGCTCTCGCCACTCCGTTTTGTGCTCAGGATCATTGGCTTTCATTTGCGTCTGCTTGAAGCGTCCGAAGCTGCACACATGCTCAATTATGCTCCTTGGGCTGTTTCCTTAATGCTCCTTGTCTATGCTCAGTCCTTCCTTCTGCTAACATACTATTCGCCTATGCTCAGTCCGTTCACTTACATGTTCTTTGCCTACGCTCAGAACTACCTCCTGGTAATATGCTCTTCACCTAATCTCAGTCCCTTTCCCTTCCTTCCATGCTCATCACCTATGCTCAATCAATTTCTTTGATTGTTCTTTGCATAGTCCTTTCTCTTTCTTACATGCTCTTTGCCCATTCTCAGACCTTCCTCCTACAAATATGCTCTTCTTCTATCCTCACTTCCTTCACACATGCTCTTTGCTTATGCTCAGTCCTTTCTCCTGCTTATATGCTCTTCACGTAGGCTCAGTCCCTTTCCCTATCTTACATGCTATTCATCTATGTTCAGTTTCCTCCTTTTCTTACATGCTCTTCGCCTATGCTCAGTTCATTCCCTTACATTCTCTTTGCCTCTGCTCATTCCATTTCACCCTCTTCTATGCTCTTTGCCTATGCTCACTCCCTTACCTTTCTCATATTCTCTTCACCTATTCTCTTAGTCCCTTTCTTCAATGCTCTTCACAACGATACCAGTGATTTACTCATGTAGTGACACCGGTAGCTACCCACGGAGCGGAATTGTCTCAGGGACAACTATCAGCAATCAACCCACACAGTAACGACCCTACGGGACTTCGACAGTAACCATCACACGGAGAGATACCAGTAACGGCATCGAAGCGTTACCAGTAACTGTCCCCACGGACTGCCACCACCAAATTCCCCACCCGAAGCCTCATCTTCACAAATCGCCAGTTCGCCAATCAGCAGTCAGGAAGACCGTATACTGTTTTGATTTATCTTTTTCTTTTTTCTTTTTTTCTTTTTTTTTAAGAAGAAGAAGAAAAGGGAGGTGGAAGGAGGGGAGGGGAGGGAAGGGGAGTGGAGGAGAGGGGAGGGAGTAACAAATGAAAAGGTGGAGAAGGAAAGAAAACCCTTCTAGATTTCCTACGTATGCCAGAAGCTCCTAATATGTCTCTTGTGCAGGCGACTAGATTTAAGTTAGATTTTATTTCTCCAGTCCAGCGTCGGCGTCTTTTCCCATTATGAAGTGTCGATCATCAAAGACAGGCCTTGCTTTAATTTAGTCTAAAGTGATGTAGAGACATTAAAGGGTGAGATACGGCAAACGAGGGAAGGAAAGAAGGAGGGAGGGAGGGAGGAAGGGAAAGCAAGAGGTGGAGGGGAGGAGAGGAGGGAGAGGGAGGAGGAGGTGGAGGCAAAGAAAGGGAAAAGGAAGTTGACAAATGTTTACAGTCGTAGACACTGTTCGGAAGTATTAGTATTCAAATGAGATTTAGTTGTAGATAGATAATGGAGGGAGCATCATATCATGACACACACAAACATGCACGCACATATATGCGCATGTGTGTGTGCGTATATATATACATATATATATATATATATATATATATATATATATATATATATATATATATCAGAAACTCGGAACTAGACCCGTAACTTATTTTTCCACCTTCATCAACTTGTCACAATGTACCAGCAAATGTATATATATATATATATGTATATATATATATATATATGTATGTATATATATATATATATATATATATATATATATATATTGTTACGGTTCACATTCAAATGTTCCGTTGCTATTTTCACCTCTCAACCAAATGTGTCCCAAATCCCAGAATTACGAAGTCTTTATTGGTATTCCGAGACTCTTGGACGGTCGTTCAAACTCAAAATCTGCCCTACAAGAGTTGCAGAGGTAAAAAATCTCCTGGAACTCTCTTAAGACTCTCTCAAGAGCCTTTCAGAGGTCTGTCATCTCCAGTAAGGTCTCTCTTTCTCTTGTGTGTGTGTCTTATCGCGCTCTCATTCTCTCTCTCTCTCTCTCTCTCTCTCTCTCTCTCTCTCTCTCTCTCTCTCTCTCTCTCTCTCTCTCTCTCTCTCTCTCTCTCTCTCTCTCTCTCTCTCTCTCTCTCTCTCTCTCTCTCTCTCTCTCTCTCTCTCTCTCTCTCTCTCTCTCTCTCTCTCTCTCTCTCTGTCTCTCTCTTTATGGAGGGATATTTTGTCTCGGTGGTTGGTTGGCCATGTAAAATCGTCGACGTATAGAAGTTAGTTTGAATAAATGCCGTGATGCTACGATATGCGTGCATCCTAGCATAAAGTCGAAAACATAGGCTATACCGTTACAGAAAACCTATGAAATAAGTTTTGTATAACAAAAGTTAGAAAGTTTACATTTACATATATTTTCAGCGGTACAGTGGGAAGGGCTCAGGGGGTGGTAGACCGGAGGTTGGGGGGGGGCAGCTGTCCCCAATACTGCCGCCCCCAGTTCCTGTCCCCTTACTTCCTCCAGACCTCCTCCCCCCCCCTCCATTTGACACCCATGACTTCGGGAGACACTGGGGAGCTTGACTTCGTGTGTGTGTGTGTGTGTGTGTGTGTGTGTGTGTGTGTGTGTGTGTGTGTGTGTGTGTGTGTGTGTGTGTGTGTGTGTGTGTGTGTGTGTGTGTGTGTGTGTGTGTGTGTGTGTGTGTGTGTGTGTGTGTGTGTGTGTGTGTGTGTGTGTGTGTGTGTGTGTGTGTGTGTGCACTGAATTGAATTGAATTGAATTTATTAATTCCTCAGACTTTATACAAGAGTAGGGAAGACAGCTCTCACAAAATTAAAATATCTAACATAAATACAAAGACAAAGACTTAAGGAAATACGAAGACAACCTCTTAAACAATAGGATATACACTACAAATATATACAATGTTATACAAGAAAACAACAACTGTGTGTGTGTCTGCACATCTCAGGTTGCCGAAGAAGAAATCACGTTCCGAATGCGATTGCCCGGATCTCGAATGACCTGCGTCTCCAAGTTGTTGCAACACCCTGTACCAAGGCTGCCATCCGTTCCTGATTCAGTAAAGCCACTACAAGACTTCGGGGCTGAAGCCATTGAACCGCTTTCAAAGAAATTTCCTCTCGGGGTTTAGCTGATTGCTCCTCTGGCGTTTATGGGTTTTGATTTTGAGTTTGGTCGAGCAAAGGAAGAGGAAGAGAACCTTCACGAAATTTTGAAGAAATCTGTCGACGTAAGGAGATTAGTTTTTGAAGAAGATTGCGGGTTAGGGGTCTGCGTTCCCTGCCCTCCCCCACGTATGCACCCCTACGGCCCCCCTTCCCCCTTTGCCTCTCCCTACGGCCCCCTCCCCCTTCTGCCTCCCCTACGACCCCCCTCCCCCTTCTGCCTCCCCTACGGCCCCCCTTCCCCCTCTGCCTCTCCCTACGGCCCCCCTCCCCCTTCTGCCTCCCCTATGATCCCCCTCCCCCTTCTGCCTCCCCTACGGCCCCCCCTCCCTTTCTACACCTTCACCGCCACTTTGCAAAGCAACTCTTCATATACACCTACATACAGCTTGAAAAAAAAATCATATGCGTACATTAGAAGACGATTAGCTGTATGTGGAACTCCTCTTTCCTTTATGTAATTGGATTTCCTGTCCAAGTGACGGTCATTAATGGCCTCCAAGAATCGAACCGGTTGTAAGTAGTTAGCTTAAAGACTTGTGGGTTGCCCGGTTGTTTGTGTGTGTGTTATTGAAATAGTCCATTTATGTCTCTCTGGATGGTCTGAGGAAACCATATATACTGTACACAGGTCATCAGCCTCGTCGGCATCGTCATCTTCATCAGTTATCATCATCATTAACATCCCTGATACCATCATCATCACCATCGTTATCATTATTATCGTCAGTCAATATCGTCATCGACATTATCATCATCAACATTTTCTATTATCAGTTCTATCATTATTTCCGTCATCATTGCCATAGCCATTCTCGTTATCATTAGTTTTGTCATACTCTCATTATCATCATTGCCATTATTATTATTATCATTTTTATTATTATTACTATTATTGTTTTATTATTATTATTCTTATGATTATTATTATTATTATTATTATTATTATTATTATTATTATTATTATTATTATTATTATTATTATTATCATTATTATTATTATTATTATTATTATTATTATTATTATTATTATTATTATTATTATTATTATTATTATTATTATTATTATAATTATTATTATTATTATTATTATTATTATTATTATTGTTATTATTATTATTATTATTATTATTATTATTATTATTATTATTATTATTATTATTATTATCATTATTATTATTATTATTATTATTATTATTATTATTATACATTCATCATCCTTGTTATTATCATTATTATTATTATCATTATCAATATTAGGTATACAATTTCCCTGTGAATACGCTGCCTGCTTGTTTGAATAAGATATTTCAGTTTAATTCAATTGTGGTGCTCATGACCTCTTAGGCATTGAGAGACCTCGCGCTTCTGTTGTGAATAAACAGCCTTTGTTCCTCGAGATTGGAACAAGTGTCCTTTGAATACTCACCCAAGACGAGCAAACACACACACACACACACACACACACACACACACACACACACACACACACACACACACACACACACACACACACACTTGCACACACACACACACACACACACACACACACACTTGCACACACACACACACACACACACACACACACACACTTGCACACACACACACACACACACACACACACACACACACACACACACACACACACACACACACACACACACACACACATACACACACACACGTTCCCTCCTTGCTCTGATACCACGAGTCGTTGCTGTCCCCCTTTAGCAAAGGTGTTTGTGGATGTATTCACCATGGTCTTGGATCACGTGTTAGACTCGTGATTGACAGATATATCCCATCCGGAAGAGAGCTCAAAGCTCGTATATGACCGATCTATGGGTAATGCTGTAAACCTTAGACGCACACACACCCAACTGCCCGCCCACGAGAGTTGAAGTAACAACCCGCTGTGCAGCAATACTGAAGTTATTTCAGCCCTGGACGGAATTCGAACCAGGACCGCTGTAGTGGCAGCCGGGAACTCTACCAACTTCGCCACGAGAGTGTATGTGTGTGTGTGTGTGTGTGTGTGTGTGTGTGTGTGTGTGTGTGTGTGTGTGTGTGTGTGTGTGTGTGTGTGTGTGTGTGTGTGTGTGTGTGTGTGTGTGTGTGTGTGTGTGTGTGTGTGTGCTTGCCTAATTGTAGTATACAAGAGGGGATAACGCTCGTGGAGTCCCGCCAATTACTCTCCAGTTATCAGACCTTGGTTCATGTGGCTGCACGGGTCAAACTTTAAATATTTCTCTTTAATTATCAAACGTAGATTTGAAGGGAAGTATTATTCCATGATGGGGTGTATTACCCTCTGGGCTTTTTTTAAGTATTCATCCATTTGTATGGGAAAACGTATTTCTTTACGTCCTTTGGACATTAACGGTGGTATTCTTAAAAAAAAATTCTTTCCGTATATAAATCTTATACAAATCCTCGGTTGGGAAAGATTCATATAAGGAATGATTTTTTTTTTAAGAATACCACTGTAAGAATCTTACGGTGGTATTCTTAAAAAAAATCCTTTCCTTATATAAATCTTTTCCTTCCAAGGATTTATATGAGGAAAGATTTTTTTTTTTTTAAGAATACCACCGTAACAGTCGTTTCATATTTGTTCTCTTGACCTCTTTAATCCCTTCCACCCCTAATCAGAAGATATCTTTTGTCGGTGTGGTCTGTCTCCTTTAGTGACCCGAATACTGCAATCAAGTCCCCTATTTCTCTTTTCCATGTTGACAGACTCGATGCTTTTAGTGTGTGTGTGTGTGTGTGTGTGTGTGTGTGTGTGTGTGTGTGTGTGTGTGTGTGTGTGTGTGTGTGTGTGTGTGTGTGTGTGTGTGTGTGTGTGTGTGTGTGTGTGTGTGTGTGTGTGTGTGTGTGTGCGTGCGTGTGTGATTCACCATGGTCTTGGCTCACGTGTTGGACTCGTAATCGACAGTTTTTACCCTCCCGGAAGAGAGCTCAGCGCTCTTATATGGCCGATCTATGGGTAATGCTGTGTGTGTGTGTGTGTGTGTGTGTGTGTGTGTGTGTGTGTGTGTGTGTGTGTGTGTGTGTGTGTGTGTGTGTGTGTGTGTGTGTGTGTGTGTATGTGTGTGTGAGTGTATGTGTGTATGTGTGTACGTGTGCATATGTGTGTTTGCTGTTACGTCTGTTGATGAGAACATGCCATGGATGAAGAGAGGAAGGTGTTGTCAAACGGACAACATTACAGAGCCCCCCCAACAATATCGGCTGCAAAGCTTGAAAAAATGGGTAGGGAAGGGAAAAATCTAAGTACAAAGTGTGTTTACGAGTTTTCCAGCGATTATTCTTTTTTTCACGGGGGAACTCAATAACTGACCAGAAAGTCGCTAAAAAAAAGTCGGGAAATGGTACGAATCAGCTGTTTAATTCCCGATTTTCAATGTGAACAGGTGCACACATATTTGAACCCACATGACGTCATGTGGAGGGAACACAATGAAGGGCGCCACTGTACTTTGAAGAAGTTTCTGTGATTCGTCTTGTCCCTTTCAGTGTGGGAGTTTCCCTTCAACAATCAGCCACTCTCTCCCCAATAGATATCTTTTAGTCGGGATTGTCACAATACATATATATATATATATATATATATATATATATATATATATATATATGTTTATATATAATTGAAAGTGATGGTTCATTGTGCATTTGTTATTTTCTTAAATATATTTTCCATATATCTTACTATGGACTTATGTCCCTTTGAAAGGATGTTTATGACTTCACTGTAGGTGGTCATCTTCGCCACATCCCGACTTCGGGTTCAAGACCCTTCTTCAGTAGCTGTTAGGAGCAAGTTTAGAAATTTAAGTACATAGAATAACATATTTAAATATCCACCGGAAAAAATTCTTATCTTGACCAGATAGAATATTCCTAAAAGCTACTGAAGCAGGATCTTGAACCCGAAATCGCGATATAGCAAACATGACCACCTATAGTGAAGTCATAAACCTTCTTTCAAAGAAATATAAGTCCATAGTAAGACATATGGAAAATACATTTAGAAAAATAATAAATGCACAATTAGCCATCACTTTCAATGAAGTATGTATAAGAGAAAATATCCTGCCCATATATACTATTAATATATATATATATATATATATATATATATATATACAGACAATCACACACATACATACATAGCTTTGAGCGCCTAACATCCTCTCTTTCGTGGCCTCACTGGATGTGGTGAAGATGTAGGCCTACCTATCTACCCGGAAGAAAAAGAATAAATGAACCAGAAATTTCATTTCAAATGAGGAAAGCACGGATCTGTTGTATGCATAAGAACACAAGAATGAAGGAGACTGCAAGAGACCATAAGCAGCACTAGGCAGCTCCATGTCCCTTATCACCTGTCATACTTATCCATAATGTTATCTCATCTTCTCTTAAAACAACCAATTATAGTTTCTGCGCTCACTAATTGGTTCTTAAGTCTATTCCATTCGTTAACCACTTTGTTGGTAAACCAGTTCTTGACAATTTCCCTCTTAGATCTAAATTTGTCTAATTTCAATCTCTTCCAGAGGGCGTTGTTAACGCCTGGAAGTAGGTATAAAGAGCGCTTATGGAGACAGCTCCAAAAGGAGTTTCCACATAGCTCAGACTGTGTCAAATCACTCGTATTTCCTTGGAGATGGTGATGATCAATCGGGTGTTGTCTTGGGAGCTTGCCAGTCGCAGGAGATGATCCTCAGTGGGTGGGGAAGAAGGGTGAGTGTAGCCATGCGATGTAGCTGTGGTTTAGGGAGGCATTAGGTCGTCCACCATACCTTAACTTTAGAGGCGACCTGAGAAAGCTGTATATTCACGTCACAACAAAGAGAGAGAGGAGAGAGAGAGAGAGAGAGAGAGAGAGAGAGAGAGAGAGAGAGAGAGAGAGAGAGAGAGAGAGAGAGAGAGAGAGAGAGAGAGAGAGAGAGAGAGGAAAGAGAGAGAGAGGGAAAGAGAGAGAGAGGGAAAGAAAGAGGGGGGGAAAGAAAGAGAGAGAGGGAAAGAAAGAGAGAGAAGGAAAGAAAGAAAGAGAGAGGAAAGAGAGAGATTGAGAGAGCACTTCTGTACAACCGAGAGAACCAAGTTGCTTTGCTGAAAAATACAGTGAAATACAATAGGCATTGACTCTGTTGTGGCGAATACAATAGGCCTAGGATCTACCTGTAGGAGACAAAGGACAGCTGATGCGCCTCGCTGGAACAATAGAGCCACCCCGACTTTGACACCGGCTAGAGAGACGTGGCACTGCACAGTGCCAGTGCCAGGCGAACTTGGCACTGCCGAAGGGGCAGGGAGGGAGGGCAAGGGGGAGGATATACCCGAAGCTGAATAAAATCATATGGCGAGAAATTTTACCTGTGATTTACCATTTTTTTGTCTTGGATCACGTGTTGTACTCGTGATCGACAGCTATTTCCCTCCCGGAAGAGAGCTCAGCTCATGTATGACCGATCTATGGATAATGTTGTGACCTTACACGCGCACAAACACACCCAACTCCCCGTCCACGAGAGTTGGAGTAACGACTCGCAGCGCAGCGATACTGAAATTATTTCATCCCTGGGCGGGATTCGAACCCGGACCGCCGTAGTGGCGGCCGGTAACTCTAACCAATGTGTGTGTGTGTGTGTGTGTGTGTGTGTGTGTGTGTGTGTGTGTGTGTGTGTGTGTGTGTGTGTGTGTGTGTGTGTGTGTGTGTGTGTGTGTGTGTGTGTGTGTGTGTGTGTGTGTGTGTGTGTGTGTGTGTGTGTGTGTGTGTGTGTGTGTGTGTGTGTGTGTGTGTGTGTGTGTGTGTGTGTGTGTGTGTGTGTGTGTGTGTGCGTGTGTGTATTTGTGTATGTGTGCTTGCCTCATTGTACATAGTTGTTTTTAACCTGATTTTACTTTATAGGAAATGAACAACGCTCGTTGGTTCCCGTCTCCTACTCTCCAGTTGATCATACCTACCCTGAATTATATGTGTGTGCGTGTGTGTGTGTGTGTGTGTGTATGCACGCGCGTGTGTTTATGTGTGTGTATATATGTACCTATGTGTCTAATATATAAGAAATCGTCTGTGCGCTTCAGTCTTTGTGATTAATTGAGCGGTTTTTTTTTAATTGTTGTACGATGTTAATGCGACCCTTGGTGAGGGTGAACATATAAAGGACACCATCGAAGATCCTGAGGACCGTTGTCGGTCACTACGGGGCTCCGGGTTTATCGGTTGGATTAGGAGGAGGAGGAGGAGGAGGAGGGGGCGGAAGAAGAGGAGGAGGAGGAGGAGGAGGAGGAGGAGGAGGAATAAAGGGAGATACAGGTAGTGGTGGTGGTGATGGTTGTGGTGGTAGTGGTTGTGGTGGTGGTAGTGGTATTGGTGAAGGAGGAGGTGATGGAGGAGGAGGAGGAGGAGGAGGAGGAGGAAAGGTAGAACTGGTGGAAGTGAAGATGGAGAAGGAGACTTTGTTTCTGTTCGAAGGAGATGTTGAGGGTTTGAGGAAAAGGAGGAGAAAGATGAGGAGGGGAAGGAGGAAGAGAAGGGAATGAGGAGGAGGAGGATGGGGAGGAGGAGGAAGAGGAGGCATTATTTCTGATCGAAGTCAGCTTAAACAATCGCCCGAGCGGCAAGAAATGCTCGAGTTTTCCATCGTTGGCGTAAACTCCAATTCTCCATCGACCTGGAGGAGGAGGAGGAGGAGGAGGAGGAAGAGGAGGACAAGTGCATTTAAGAGGAGGAAAATAAATATCAATTCTGCAGCTGCCACAGGCGGAAGGTGGGGAACAAAGAAGGAGGAGGAGGAGGAAGAAGACAAGGACAATTGAGAGGAAACAATGAGAAGGGAAACAAGAAGTAAGAGGACAACTTGAAGGACAAGGAATAGAAATAGGAATATGAGGAGAAGAGGAGGAGGAGGAGGAGGAGGAGGAGGAGGAGGGGAAAGTGAAGACAAGGGAAAGCTGTAGAAAGAATAGAAGAAAGGAAGACGACGAGAAGTAAAAGAAGGAGGATGAGAAGGAAGACAAGGAGGAATAAGACATTGAGACAGATGAGGACAAAGAGGAGGAAGAGAGAGGAACGAGGAGGAGGATAGAAAGAGAGCGATGAGAAAAAGGAAGAGAAAAAGAAAAAAGGAGAAGAAGAAGAAGAAGAAGCAGAAGAAACTGGAATACGAAGAGGAGAAGAAGGAGAGAAAAAAAAGAGAAAAAAATAGAGACAAAAAAAGAGGACGAAATTGAAAGGAGAGAAAACTCATTAGTCCTGTGAAGTCATCTTTTCTTGAAATATTTCCCCAGTTGCGATATTTTTCTCCTCTTATTATCAAAAGAGCGTTCCTCCCATAGTCCAGGTAAATGTGCAGTCAGTCTCTTTATGTGCAGTATCTCGGAGGCCTCTGAATCGACGCAGTACAAGACTCGTTTTTTTTTTTTTTCTCTCTCTCTCAAGGCAGGATCGTGTGTTTGCGGAAAAAGTGAAAAGGCTGCAGAGAGCTTTTAAGTCTTTTGTGTCTTCATATTATTCCATACGCTGAAAAACAAAGCGACAGTACGTCCTCTTGTATGTATGTATGTGTGTGTGTGTGTGTGTGTGCGTGTGTACGTATATATGTATGTATCAAAGTACGTATGTATGAGTATGTGTATATATATATATATATATATATATATATATAAATATATATATATATATATATGTACTATCAATGTACCTATGTATGTATGTATGTGCATGTATGTAAATGTCTATGTATCAATGTACGTATGTATATATGCGTGTGTATGTATATATGTAATTTCAATGTACCTATGTATGTGTGTATGTGCGTATGTATGTATGTACGTATATATGTATGTATATGTGTGTATGTATGTATGTATGTATGTATGTATGTACGTATGTATGTATGCACTTAGGAATATATTTATGTATGTATGCACGTATGCATGTATGTTTGTATATATCATGTGTTAAGGCATTCTTGTATGTATGGATTTGTATATATATATATATATATATATATATATATATATATATATATGCATGTATATATGTATTTGTGTGCTTATATGTACATATATGCATGCATGCATATATTTATGTATATTGTATATGTATGTGTGCATGCATATATCTGTATGTGTATATCTGAATGCTTGCATGTATGTTGTATGTATGCATATATGTATCCATGTATTCACAACGAATCGCCTCCAGTGACACCCCTATGGCCCAGTGACACGCAGTAATTATTATGAATAAATAAATAAATTTCATTCAAAAATGAATGCTAATCTCCGAGTATTACTTATTAAATTATTTTTTTATTTTACAATTATTTATTGATGAGTGTGTGTGTGCGTGTATATATGTATTTCCACCAAAATGGATATTTGAGTGTGTGTGTGTGTGTGTGTGCGTGTATATATATATTTCCACCAGAATGGATATCTGTGTGCGTATGTGCTTGCGTGCGTATGTGTATATGCATGTATGTTTATGTGTGTGTTTGTGTGTGTATGTGTGTGTGTGTGTGTAAGGACGCATGTGCATATATGTATTTTTATCTGAATGGATTATTGTGTACGTGCGCGCAGGAAAACTGTATCATGTGTTATACCTCGAGGGGACATTTGATCATGACACAGCGTGCCGTGGAATGTCGTCTGTATTCCATTTGACGTAAACAGAGGCATAGTTTCCGTGATACATTGTCTTTGCTTCCAAAGATTTTTTTAGAGAGAGATAGAGAGAGAGAGAGAGAGAGAGAGAGAGAGAGAGAGAGAGAGAGACAGAGAGAGAGAGAGGGAAGGGGAAGGGGAAATGCCACAGAAATTAATCAAATCAACTGGGGTCATGGCGGAATTAAAGGTGAAAGTACTACTCAACAGGTAAGGGTTGAAATGAGGTAGGTCTTACATAAGAAAATAGAAGAGACTGCAAGAGACCCTGAGGCCTATACTAGGCAGTTCCATGTCCTTTACCACCTGTCATCCCCATCCATGACGTTATCTCATTTTCTCTTAAAACAACCAATTATAGTTTCAGCGCTCACTAATTGGTTACTAAGTCCATTCCATTCGTTAACCACTCTATTGGTAAACTAGTTCCTGCCTATTTCCTTCTTAAACCTAAATATGTCCAATTTGTTCTTATCACTACGAATCTTATCTGCTGTCTTAATATGATGACCTTGTCTGTATCAGTCTTGTTAAAGTCCTTGACCCATTTGTATACCTCTATTAGATCACCCCTCCTCTCCAAAACCACGGGGATGATTAATATCATCTGCCGACAGATAGAGGGTAAGGAAAAGTGCCACTCGGAACGGAAGGAATTATGGCTCGGGTCTTGCAGGGCGTGCGTTTACTTGTAAGTAATACTGTAGATAAACACGTAAGCCTGTGATTACTTCTTAGTAATACTCTATACGAACACGTCACCCACTCTCTGAGCACATAATGCTCATAACGTAGTACTAAGTATGTCGTTTATCAATTTATTTGTTTATTCGTTTATTTACTGATTTACTGATTTATCTATTTCCTTTTTTTATCATTATTCTACTTGCTCAAATTCTTTTTTCTTACATTGGAATCAAGAATTTGATGCTTTCTGTATGCATGCAAATTTATAGATACAAATGTATCCTTTTTAGTATTTCATTGGCAATAACCAGCACTTCTATCTAGAAGAGATGAGAAGTAATGAAATAGAGATTTAAGAAATGCAGTAGAATTACAAGTGTATGTGTTCACACATGTATTTGTGTGTATACACACACGTATTCATACATGATTATTGTACAGGTATACAATTTTGCATGTGTGAAGTCTACTAGGCATATGTGGAATATATAAACCTGGAGGAAATTAATTTTCCTATAGCATATCAAATGACGTTCTATGTAATTTGCTGGAAAAACAAAAAGAGTTTACCATAATGATTTTACGGCGGAAAAAAATTCTGAAGGTGGGCGGTACCGCTGATTAATCGGAGGTCGGAGGAAAAATAGCCCAGTGTGATAACCCCTTTCGTTTACTTACCTGAATGACATAGTAGAGAGAACGGAAAAGTTTGGAATATTTAATTTGAGCATTTTACAAGCGTTCGAATCAGGATGTCGAACAAGAGAAAATGTACCTGAGTGGGATGACTGTAATGTACTGATCAGTGAAAGAGGCACAATTGAGATGGACTGGTATTAAGAGGTGGAAAAAGATGAGGTGCCAATGTTTTGTGTGGTTTAAGTGGGAGAGAGTGGCAGGGGCTAGGATGCCTAGTCACCCCGCCTTGCGTATAATTACATACAAGTAAAAAAAATAATAACAATAAAAATTAATAAAATTGAATTAAATCAAATAAGCAAAATGAAAATAACAACCTTTGTAGACAAAAGGTTTCGTGAATTGAATAAAATAATATAGTCTTAATGTGAAGTAGGTACTTGAAGTTGCCAAAAAAAATTCTAGACATTTTCCCTTTAACTGCTTATGTATATGAACTGTGTCTATACAAAAACCTGGTGTGTGTGTGTGTGTGTGTGTGTGTGTGTGTGTGTGTGTGTGTGTGTGTGTGTGTGTGTGTGTGTGTGTGTGTGTGTGTGTGTTTATTTGCCTAATTGTGTTTACCTAATTGTATACAGGAAAGTAGCAACGCTCGTTGGGTCCCATCTCCTGTTCTCTAATTTTGTAACATACCTAGACCCAAATTCATGTACGGTTCCAACTTAATCTATATCTTTGGTTTTCAATTATAATATTTAGATCTGAACTCATGTATTATGTGAGCTTGGGCTATATCACTTTCTAAGCTATTTCACATATTTATACATCTATATCGAAAACTGTATGTCTCATCATATCCTTTCGACGTGTGGTCTTTCTTAATTTGCCACCATGACCTCTTAAAGCCCTCCCATCTTTAATCAAGAGATCTCTTCTGTCAATGCAATATATCCCATTTAGTGACCTGAACACTGTAACCATGTCACCTCTTTCTCTTCGATCTTTCAAGGTTGGTAGACCCAGTGCTTTTAGTCTCTCCTCATATGGTTTATCTGCCAGGCAGGGGACCAGTTTGGTTGCTGCCCTTTGTATTCTCTCAGTCTTATATCCTTCACTCTGTGTGGGGACCATACCACTGACGCATATTCCAGTCTTGGACGTATCAGGGTTTTGATGAGTTTTTTCATCATCTCTTCATCCATATAATGGAACGCCATTTTAATCTTCTGTAGTAGTCCATATGTCTCTCCCACAGTCCTGTTGATATGTTTGTCAGATAACAGGTTGTCTGTTATCAACACTCCCAAGTCTTTTTACCTTCCTTTGCTTTCGTAATGTGTTCCCTTCCCAAGGAATAGTTTAATGACGGCCTTTTGCAGCTTTTACCCATTTCCAGTACTTTTTTTTTTCATTCTTGGCTCCATGCAAAAATAGTATCTAGATTTTTTGCAATATTCTACCGTTTGTGTGTGTGTTTGATTCACCATGGTCTTGGATCACGTGTTCGATTCGTGATCGACACCTATTTCCCTCCCGGAAGAGAGCTCAGAGCTCATAAATGACCGATCTATTGGTAATGCTGTGACCTTACACGCAAACACACACCCAACTCCCCTGCCCACGGGAGTTGGAGTAACGACCCACAGCGCAGTGATACTGAAATTATTTCAGCCCTGGGCGGTATTCGAACCCGGACCTCCGTAGTGGCATCCGGGAACTCTACCAACTGTGCCACCGAGTGTGTGTGTGTGTGTGTGTGTGTGTGTGTGTGTGTGTGTGTGTGTGTGTGTGTGTGTGTGTGTGTGTGTGCGTGCCTATGTGCGTGTATCCCCAAAGTACTAGCTTCTAATGTAGCATATTCCAGCGCATTGTTGTTATCGGCATGTACAAGCGAGACAAATGGCTACAGCTCTAACGAGTTCAGTATAACCAATCTGGGGGACAATAAAACCTTTTGTTGATGGACTCCATTAAACATAAATCACACAACACGGAATAGAACATCGAGAACGATGTCTGGCTGATCCGCCCCTAATGACTAAAAGCGCGTCCCTCGGGATTAGGGAGCGTTTCAGAAATGCACGCTCATATCAAAGGGACGAAATGTCCTGAGTGCACGACATCTACCTCTACCTCTCTCTCTACTTCTCTCTCTCTCTCTCTCTCTCTCTCTCTCTCTCTCTCTCTCTCTCTCTCTCTCTCTCTCTCTCTCTCTCTCTCTCTCTCTCTCTCTCTCTCTCTCTCTCTCTCTCTCTCTCTCTCTCTCTCTCTCTCTCTCTCTCTCTCTCTCTCTCTCTCTCTCTCCCTCTCTCCCTCTCTCTCTCTCTCTCTCTCTCTCTCTCTCTCTCTCTCTCTCTCTCTCTCTCTCTCTCTCTCTCTCTCTCTCTCTCTCTCTCTCTCTCTCTCTCTCTCTCTCTCTCTCTCTCTCTCTCTCTCTCTCTCTCTCTCTCTCTCTCTCTCTCTCTCCCTCTCTCTCTCTTTCTCTCTTTCTACCTCTCTCTACCTCTCTCCCCTCTCTCTCTCTCTCTCTCTCCCCTTTCTCTCTTTTTACCTTCCTCTCTCTCTCTCTCTCTCTCTCTCTCTCTCTCTCTCTCTCTCTCTCTCTCTCTCTCTCTCTCTCTCTCTCTCTCTCTCTCTCTCTCTCTCTCTAGACAACATCTTTATCCCGTCTATTTCTATTCATTAGTTCATCTGGAACTATAACTGGTTTTGAACTCCTGAGGGCTCTGGGTGGAGATTGCCCCCTTTGTGTGGGCGTGTCTGCTCGTCGGCGCTGGCCTTCTGCTGTTGTGCACATTAAGTATTTATAGAAATATAGATTTGCTCTTACGAAGCACAGAGAAACCATGGAATGATTACGTGGCTCGCATTTGCTCCATTTTTTTTTTTTTTTTTTTCTAAGAGGAGTCTGGTCTGTGACGTGTTACGTGATTTTGAGTGTTCTGTCCTGGCTTTCGTCAGGCGATTTTATTCAAATCATGTTATTTTTTTTTCTTTTATAAATCAGATTATTTTTACTCATCTCTTTTTGAGGCAAGGTTTTTTTTTTTTTAATAACCCACGGACTGTTAACCTTTTTGTTACTGAATAAAACCCTTTGGTAATATATAAAAAACAAAGGACAGGATTGGATCTCAACAAAGGGTTTACAAGTATGGTAAACAAGGTATAAGATTAACCCCTCAAAATACAGCCGTGTTCTGTATAGAGGCTGACAAGACAAACCCCACAAAGCTTTGTTCAGGTCGAGTATTTCAATCTAGATATGTTGAGACAGCTGTTCAGCTTTATAACAATTGTCCAGCTTTTGGCGAAGACGAGGTTTTTCATTGTGTCATTAGTCTGTTTTGTTGCAACGAAAGCTAAAGTTCAACATTGTTCTTTTACACACACACGTACACACACACACATACACACACACACACACACACACACACACACACACACACACACACACACACACACACACACACACACACACACATATATATATATATATATATATGTATATATATATATATGTATATATATATATATATATTGACTATATTATGACAAATAAAATTGAAGGTGAAAGAAGTTGATGAGGAGAAATGGGAGAATTTTACGCCTTAACGTTTCGACCCGCAGGGTCTTGGTCACAAAGCTAACAACTCAAACGTAACCGGATATTTTATACACGGACGGGTCATCTTATGGGACGCTTCGGAGAGCTTGTTATTTTATCTGCGTATTCTTTTATTATTAATAAGCTTGTGGCTTTTGCTAAACATATAAATCCTTCTCATATATCAACACTAATAACAACATTAACCATAGAGAAGGATTTATATGTTTAGCAAAAGCCACAAGCTTATTAATAATAAAAGAGTACGTAGATAAAATAACAAGCTCTCCGAAGCGTACCATAAGATGACCCGTCCGTGTATAAAATATCCGGTTACGTTTGAGTTGTTAGCTTTGTGATCAAGACCCTGCGGGTCGAAACGTTAAGGCGTAAAATTCTCCCATTTCTCCTCGTCAACTTCTTTCACCTTCAATTATATATATATATATATATATATATATATATATATATATATATATATATATATATATACATATATATCAAAGAGCTGGACAGATATTAACAATGCTCTTTCTCGTATGTATGACCATGTGTGATGATGTACGTGGAATTTAATATATGTATATATATATATACATATATATGTGTGTGTGTGTGTGTGTGTGTGTGTGTGTGTGTGTGTGTGTGTGTGTGTGTGTGTGTGTGTGTGTGTGTGTGTGTGTGTGTGTGTGTTTGTGTGTGTGTGCGTGCGTGTGTGTGTGTCATGTAATAGGTAAACATCAGAAACATTTTCCTATTATTGATTATATTTAGAAATAGATCCCCCACGTGCAACGCAGAACATTTTCCTCAGTTTTTGGAAAAGAAAAAAAAAGATAAGAAAAAATTCTGCTCCTGCTGTCGTGGCGGTGGAGGACAAAAATAAATGTCTCGTTGCTCCTGAAGAAGAAGAAGAAGAAGAAGAAGAAGAAGAAGAAGAAGAAGAAGAAGAAGAAGAAGAAGAAGAAGAAGAAGAAGAAGAAGAAGTAGAAGTGCTTCCTTCATCTCGACCACCTCCAACGCCTCCTCCATCTGTGTCCTTGGCCATCGTTCCCCTCCCGAGGGAAGATGGGAGGACGCGGAGGGAATAGGGAAGGAGGGGGGGAGGAGGAGGCAGGAGTAAAGGAGGAGGAGGAGGAGGGGTGGGAGGGAAAGGGGGCAGGAGTGGTTTGAGGAGGAGGAGGAGGAGAAGGTGTGAAAGGAGAGGAAGATCCAACCTCAAGGTGATGAACCTATGCAATACCCCACACCCCTCATTCATCCTCTTCCTCTTCTTCCTCTTTTTCTCCTATCGTCAGTACTTTCGAGGAAGGAAAAGGTAACCTAGTTACACGGCCACGAGAGCCCAATGTGGGAACAACTTTTTCCTTGGTGCTATTTTTTCCGGCCAAAAGAAAACGGAAGTTTGCTAAGTTGATGACGCCAGAACAAGGTCAAGTGGAGCAAAACTTACATCTGATCCACTTCGTTACGACGACGTGGCTATTGGTCAGAGTCGTATGTATATGTGTATATATATTCATATATATATACATATGTATATATACATATATATACATACATATATATATATATATCTATATACATACATATATATATGTAAAGACAGAAAATATGGAGGTGAGGTGGCAAATGAAACGTTAAGGCTAGAGTATGGAGCTTTATTCAGAACCAGACGTTTCGACCTCTTGGGCCTTCCTCAGTGGACTGAATACAGAATAGAAATCAAAGTCCGTCAACAGCTTACACAAAGCCATCAAAATTATGAAAAGGAGCACAACAGCTACAGATAACAGCACCAGCAAGGACAAAATATTTATTTCAGTTCCTAACTCTAGATACGCACCATTAATTAGTAATTTTTTAAAGAACACCAGAATAAATTTAGTAACATCAGCGGGGAAGAGAATTGGTGAGTTTACCAGAAATACGGAAATTTTGCAAGAAAATAAAAGTGTTGTTTACAGAATTCCTTGTACAGGTTGTGAGAAAGTTTATATCGGTGAGACAGGACGCGGCATGGACAAAAGATTAGAAGAACACAAGAGGGATGTGAAACATCACAGAACATCAAATGCCCTAGTAGTTCATATCGATGAAGAAAATCATTTGCCAAACTGGAAGGAAGCCCACGTTCTACATAGGAAAATGGGAAAAAAGAAAAGGAAAGCTTTGGAGGCGGCACACATTGTTACCGAGAAAACCACAAATTCTCGTAAGGGGTTTATGTCCTGGGCTCAAACGTCCGCACAACTGGCGGTCGGTGAGTGTGGGGGGACAACGTGACCGGGGTGAGGTCACGCAGGGTCGTCAGATCACCATGTAAGCTGTTGACGGACTTTGATTTCTATTCTGTATTCAGTCCACTGAGGAAGGCCCAAGAGGTCGAAACGTCTGGTTCTGAATAAAGCTCCATACTCTAGCCTTAACGTTTCATTTTGCCACCTCACCTCCATATGTATATATGTATATATATATATATTATATATATATATATATATTATATACATACATGCACAAGCTTCACAAAGCACATGTGAATACACAAATTATGTTAAACACCACAGTGAAAGGAAATAAACACGTTGAATCCGAGCGTTTTCGTGATATAATCACATCTTCAAGGATGTAGTTCTTGAAGATGTGATTACATCACGAAAGCGCTCGGATTCAGCGTTTTTATTGCCTTTCACTACGGTGTTTCGCATAATATATATATATTCATATATATATATATATATATATATGTGTGTGTGTGTGTGTGTGTGTGTGTGTGTGTGTGTGTGTGTGTGAATTATCCTTAGTCCACTGCTAAACAAAGGCCTCTCCCGAAAACTTCTTTGAGGCACACAGTTGTACCAACCTTTACCACGCCACTCCTGCAAACTACTCCATCTCGTCTGTAGATTGACTCTAAGGATACCAAGGTTGGGGCATACGTCAGTAGAAATTGAGAGAGAAAAAGAGAGAGAGAGAGAGGAGATAGAGATAAAGAGGCTGAGCTCAATGGAAGCTTGTGACTGATTGATCCTTCCATCCATCCATCCATCCATCCATCCATCCGTCTCTCCAGGATCACTAGACTAGACATTGATTGAACCATATAGCCGATTGATCCATCTATCTAGAGAGCAGAGAGGCCATCTATTCTAGATCAATAAACTTGCTTCCTCGCAGAGATGAAATCTTGATTAGCGTTCACTGACGTGTGTTTTGTACAGTCGACACTAATTCTGAGTGTCACGGTGTATGGCAACTCATGGGCTCTGTACCGATCATATTTCTTTAGCACAAATATGTCATAATACTGAGTAAACTGCAATCCTCTACTGAAGAGGATTGCAGTTTGCAATCGAAATATATAGATTCCCCGTCTCCAGTCTTTTCTACTCCAACAGTGGTTTTAACGTGATTGACAAATGTGTGATTACATTTTTCACCTGTAACATATATGTATACATATATATATGTATATATATATATATATGTGTGTGTGTGTGTGTGTGTGTGTGTGTGTGTGTGTGTGCGTGCGTGTGCGTGTGTGTGTGTGCGCTCGCGAGAGCGGTATTTGGGTTTCAAACTTACCCTCCACCCAACACCGGCCTGCAAGAGGTCTTGTGTGTGTATGTAGGTGTGTGTGCGTGCTCGCGCGCGCCTCCTCAATAATTCCTGAAGTCTCCCGAAGTAGCCCCGACCGCCGCCGAGCGTCCGGCGGCTGACCTTTGTCTGAAAATGCAACGCTGGATTCCTGCCTCGCACACTTTACACGCGTACACACACACACACACACACACACACACACACACACACACACACACACACACTATATATATATATATATATATATATATATACATACACGCACACACACTCATAAACACACACGCACACACACACATATAAACGCACATGCACACACACACATTATATATATATATATATATGTATATATATATATATATATATATATATATATACAGTATATATATTTCCTTTTTTTTTTTGGGGGGGGGGGGGGGTTTGCTGTGGATCCGGGTGGCTGGAATTAATCAGGAAACGCTCCCTGGTTCAGGAATTTACTCAAATTCAAACACACACAAAAAAATATTTAATAGTCTGTCACAGAAGGGAAGGAGTAAATTGAAAAATTCCTCTACGTTTAATAAAATCGCCTGACGCAGGCCAGAATAGAATCATTAAACTTTGTTAAGCTTTTGAAATTTTTGCCTACTTTGCTTATTTGTGTGTTTGTTTCCTCGTTTCATTTGTTGTTTTTGTTTATTGGTATTTAGTTTTTATCTCCATGTATATATTTCTTATTTTTTATTTTTCTATTATCTTTATTATTCTTTTTATTTTGATTTCGATTTTTTTTTTCATTTTATTATTACTATTATTATTATTGTTATTATTTTATCATTATTTTATTATATATTATCATTATTATCATTATTATTATAATTATTGTTATTATCATTATTATTATCATTTGTTTTATTTTTTTATTATTATTTTTTTTATTTTTTTTTGTCCAAGAGTCCTTGGGCCCGTTCTTCTTAATCTGAATAAAATCGTCTGGCGTCAACCAGAAGAAGGTCCTCATAGAAATTAAAATACTCCAGAGATTTAGATATTTAACTTGAACATCCATTTGCTGCCTTGTATTACACCTTCTGCCACTAGAGAGACCCAGATACAGATGGGTAGGTGGAGTAGGAAAGAACAAATGGATCCAGGATTGGATTGGAAGGATTGGCACAGTATAGAACCATCTGAAGAGGCATAGTTTAAGTGGTGATGGGTCGTCAGGCCCTGACAGCCACCTGAAAAAAAAATCCTTTTGTTAAAGAAATTTACCCAGCTGGATAACCAATCGCTTCTAATAAGGGCGGAGTGGATTGCATCCATCTTGGCTAATGACCTGGAACGGAAGCGTCGTCTGGATTGCATCCGTGCTGGATGATGACGTGGGTTTTACGCGTCATCCTTATCTGGATAAAGTGTTTCTGGCATCCCACATTCCGCCGGAAAGCCGTGTATTACGCAAACAAGCGCTCCAAGTTATTTAATTTCGTAATATCACATTGGCTCCGCCCCCTTTCCTCTCCATATCGGCTTGTGATTGGTCGATGTATCACTCAGGCAGATTTTTTCCAATCCAGTTGAAGTTTGTTTGTTTTGTTAATGTTACATTGGCTCCGCCCTCTTTCCTCTCCGTATTGGCTTGTGATTGGTCGATGTATCACTTAAGCAGATTTTTTCCAATCCAGTTGAAGTTTGTTTGCTTTGTTAATGTTACATTGGCTCCGCCTCCTTTCTCACGTCTTGGCCCATGATTGGTCGATATATGTTTGAATAAGCTTCACCCATCCACTTATTCTTTGTTCAGTTTGGTAATGTTACATTGGCTCCGCCTCCTTTCTCCCGTCTTGGCCTATGATTGGTTGATATATATTCGATTAGGCTTCCTTCATACACTGATAGTTTGTCCATTTTGATAATATCATATAAGCTCCACCCCTTCCTTGTGTCCATGTTTGTGATTGGCCGCTCAGTATTCAAGCAGGATTTACCCGGCCAATTACAATTAGTTCACACTTCTCTGTGTCTTTAAGTTCTTCAATGTGGGATTGTCGCCGGTTGTCAACTGTGGAAAGATGAAAGAAATGCTGTTAAAGTTGATAGATATCTTGGACCCAGCCCGGGGACCGAGTGTCAACCCCACAGGGATGCACCTCCAGATAAAGGTAGAAGGGTTGACTGGGTTTTGAAAATGGCCAGTAGAGAGCTGATTCTCTCCCACGTCTGTATCGCAGGTACCTGTCATTGGTCTCAATGTACTACATTCAGAGCACGTGGAGCAGAGGTTTCCAAATTAGGGGGTGCCGCCCCCCCCACCCCCAGGGAGTCTTGAGGGGGTATGGAGTCATCTGCTAAAAAAAATAATTATTTAATAAGAATAATGAAATTATTCCAAGAACAAGTGTCTGCTGTTACATACGTCCAAAGTATAAATCTATCAGTCACCCCAATCCGCTTTCTATATAATATAGAATTATTTTTAGTATATATGAACTGTAATTATATGTTAATATATAATTTCATATAAGTACAAAGAGGTTGGTGGCGCTTTCGTTTTTTTTTTTTTTTTTTTTTTTTTTTTTTGTCTGCTGAAAATCAAAAGAGGGCGTCGTTAGTTTGGGAACCCCTGAATTATAAAGAGTTCAAGCCATCGTTACCTTTAGTTGAATAAAATCAACTGACGGCAGATATCGCGAACTCGTTAAGGAGAAAATTTTTACGAGGGTTGTATCACGTTATGCCAAAGCTATTTCTCGGGCGTGATCACATGACGGGTGCAATTGCCTCGGGCTTCTGCGTCGCGATGTTGATGATGATGATGATAATGATGATGATGATGATGATGTGATACATTGCCAGCATTGCGAGGAGTGCAACGCGTTTCATCACGTAGGCCACAGGATGATGATTATAATGATGATGATGATGATGCCACAGCCAAGGCCAAATGACCGGAAGGTTCGTCAAACGGTGATTACACCCCGTTTATCTTAAGCTAGTGGATTTTTTTATTTCTATTTTATTTATCTATTTCTCTATCCATACACTTATTTATTTATCTATTTGTAATTTTATCTTATTTACTTATTTCATTAATTTTTTTATTTATTTATTGTGTTTATTCTCACTGTTTTGTTCCACTTACACTGAGGTCAATAAACCTCACGTTATGGTGCTATACTTCTTTTTTTTTATGTACCTGACTGAATATTGAATTTGAGCTCGCACTACACCAGCCAATCAGGGGGCAGTTAGAGTGAAGATATTGTCGTAACGTGAGGTTTATTATTGTCATCGAATAGTTACTTTGTAGTTCTATTGTGTCTCACAATTCTTGTTTATTAATTTATTTATCTATTTATTTATTTATTTCTATATGTCTATTTATTCATTTGTTTATTCACCTATTTATTTTAGCTTATTTGTTTATTTATACATTTATTGGTCTATTCATTTATTTATTTACATATTTATTCATCTATTTATTTGTTTATTTAATTATTAATATATTTGTTATCCTTATTCTATATATTTATCTATTTTTGTTCATGTCTATATTGAATAGATATTCGCCAGTTTGGAAAAGATACACTGTTGTTTGTAGATTTTATTAAATGTGTCAGTTTCTGCAATAAAATGAAATTGAAATTGTGACTGGAAATTGAAAATGTTAAAAGATAATTGATTCACTCAGTAATATGGACATCTCATTTAAAAGGCAATTAAAGTGATTTTCTTGGTGTGTATGCACGAAATTATTCTATATTTGCATACATATTTTAATGTGTATACATGCGTATGTACACACACGCACGCACACACACGCACACACACACACACACACACACACACACACACACACACACACACACACACACACACACACACACACACACATGTATATATATATATATATATATATGTATATATGCATACACAAATACACTGCACATGTGCATATACATACGTATACATATATATGCACTATGCATATACATATACATGTACTATACATATACATAAAATTATATGGATACTTATGTATGTATATACTATACGAATACACAAATAAATATGCACATACATACAATTATATGGATACTTATTTATGCATATACTATACGTATACATAAATACATATACAAATACTTGTTCATATTCATATATAAATATATACATGTACATATGCATATATGTGCATATAAATAATATAAATTCACATACACACACACATACACACACACACACACACACACACACACACACACACACACACACACACACACACACACACACACACACACACACACACACATACACACACACATATATGCACACGCGCGCGCGCGCGCGGTTGGTAGAGTCCCCGACTGTCAGTACGGCGGTCCGGGTTGGAATCCTTCCCAGGGCTGAAATAATTTTAGTATCGCTGTGGTTCGAGTCGTTACTCCAACTCTCGTGGGCGGAGAGTTGTGTGTGCGTGTGCGTGCAAGGTCACAGCATTACCATAGATCGGTCATACGAGCTCTGAGCTCTCTTTCGGGAGGGAAATAGCTGTCGAGCACGAGTCCAACACGTGATCCAAAGATCATGGTGAATACACACACACACACACACACACACACACACACACACACACACACACACACACACACACACGCACACACACACACACACACACACACACACACACACACACACACACACACACACACACATATATATATATATATATATATATATATATATATATATATATATGTATGTATATATAAGTCTAAATGAAAAT
Organism: Oratosquilla oratoria; assembly: GCF_046742065.1. Taxonomy (NCBI): domain Eukaryota; kingdom Metazoa; phylum Arthropoda; class Malacostraca; order Stomatopoda; family Squillidae; genus Oratosquilla; species Oratosquilla oratoria. The sequence goes on from NC_134777.1 coordinate 125,466,120, forward strand.
ATTCTTCTAAAAAACGCTGTGGAAGTCGGGGACAGGTGGTATTACGGTGACATTTTGTCCTAAAAATATTCTTGAAAAAGCGCTTGGGTAAGTCGGGGTCAGGTGGTATTCTTCTTCTTCTTCTTCTTCTTCTTCGCGTTCTTCTTCTTCTTCTTCTTCGCGTTCTTCTTCTTCGCGTTCCTCTTCTTATTCTTCGCGTTCTTCTTCTTCTTCTTCTTCTTCTTCTTCTTCTTCTTCTTCTTCTTCTTCTTCTTCTTCTTCTTCTTCTTCTTCTTCTTCTTCTTCTTCTTCGCGTTCTTCTTCTTCTTCTTCTTCTTCTTCTTCTTCTTCTTCTTCTTCTTCTTCTTCTTCTTCTTCTTCTTCTTCTTCTTCTTCTTCTTCTTCTTCTCTTCTTCTTCTTCTTCTTCTTCTTCTTCTTCTTCTTCTTCTTCTTCTTCCTCTTCTTCTTCTTCTTCTTCTTCTTCTTCGCGTTCTTCTTCTTCGCGTTCTTCTTCTTCTTCTTCTTCCTCTTCGCGTTCTTCTTCTTCTTCTTCTTCTTCTTCTTCTTCTTCTTCTTCATCTTCCTCGCGTTCTTCTTCGCGTTCTTCTTCGCGTTCTTCTTCGCATTCTTCTTCGCGTTCCTCTTCGCGTTGTTCTTCCTCGCGTTGTTCTTCGCATTCTACTTCGCGTTCTTCTTCGCGTTCTTCTTCCTCGCGTTCTTCTTCGCGTTCTTCTTTGCGTTCTTCTTCGTACTGGGGATCCCGTGTTGGGGTTCCGCCCCGAGGGCGAGGCCGAAGGGGAAAACGAGGGATTAAAGCGCGGAAACCTGTGTATATATATTCACGTATATTCATATACATAAACATATCAACTTCAGCTATGAATACAAAATCAGTTTTAAATGAGGAATCTTTGTCTTGCTCTTAGTTTCTTCTTAGAAAACGGAGAGATGACGTTTTCGTTTTCTATATTGTGTTTCAGGTCATTTCGTCAAGAATTGAAAGACAACAAGTGGTAAATTATTTATGACCTGAATGGTGGAATATCTGTGAGATTGCTTGCTTCAGTATATTAGGGTCCGAAATAAAATGTCAATATTGGAGTTTGGATTAATAGTTGGGAAATAGGGTTGATGAAAGAGTATAGGGGTGGTCTGGACACATGGAAAGAATGAGTAAAGAAGGATTAGTAAAAGAGCCGTTGAAGGCAGTGGTAGGAGTGAACATGAGGGAGCGACCAAGGTTGAGATGGATGGATGGGGTGAGTAAAAGGGGCATTGGGAAAGAAGGGAATGTTTGTTGAGGAAGGACGGGAGAAGACAGAAGATAGGGGTGAATGGAGAATGGCTGTGTATGGATGATGCTGTGATGCATGAAAGGGAGTGGGTGAGGGATGGGGGGTGAGGGGGTATGTGTGAAAAAATAAATTGACGCAGTCCAAAGGGATTCCTCCCCGTCTTCTCCTTTTCTGCATGAGGGGACGGAGGTGGGGGAGTCGCCGATTTAATGAAGTGGCCTTGCTGTGAATGTGCATTGTCTTGCGACACTACCTCTGACCCAGGGCAGTGGATGAGATGCAGGGATGATCCGTGATCCAGGAGGAGCCAAGATAAGAGGGCGAGAGGGGGGGTGAAGGGAATGGAGTGTATGGGGAGGAATGGGGTGGGGTGGGTTTGATGCCTTTGTTTTTTGGCTACCTCCCTAGTAAGGGGGGAAACCCTTTGGTATATATGTGTTCTGGTCGGTACTAAATGATCATATTTATCTGGAGATGCTTCGTCATAGCGATAACTCGTAGGAACATTTTATGTTGTATGTTACAAGGTCGTTACTTTACGAGTTCCCCTTCTACGCGGTCGTAATTTTACAAAATCGTAATTTCACGAGATGGCATCATAAAAGGTTGTAAGTTCGTGAGATCGCCTTTTAGGCGGTCGCAATTTCATATAATCGTAATTTTACGAAGTCGTAACTTTACGAGACCGTAGCCCTACGAGGTCGTAACTTTACGAGGTCGTAACTTTACGAGGTCATAACTTTACGAGTTCGTAACTTTACGACGTCGTAACTTTACGAGTTCGTATTTGAAGAGATCGCCTGTCACGAGATCGCTTCTTACAAGTTCCTATTTTACAAATGGGTAGATTTCGGCCTTGACTTCACAGAACGTAACAGCGGATGTTCCTCTTCATTTCAGTAAAAATACCAACTTTTTCCTCTCTCCCTCTTCCTCCCTCACCCCCCTCTTCCCCCTCACCCCGTCCTACCCCTCTTCTCCCCTCACCCCCTCTTCCCCCTCACCCCTCTTCCCCCTCTTCCTCCCTCTTCCCCCTCCCCCCTCTCCCCCCTCACCCCCATCCTCCCCTCTTCTCCCCTCACCCCCTCTTCCCCCGTCCTCCCCCCTCACCCCCTCTTCCTCCCTCTCCCCCTCTTCCCCCCTCTCCCCCTCTTCCCCCCTCACCCCCGTCCTCCCCCTCTTCTCTCTGTCCCCCTCTTCCCCCTCCCCCGTCCCCCCCTCCCCCGATCCTCCCCCTCTTCTCCCCTCTCCATCTTCCTCCCCTTCATTCCGAGGATCGTGTTCTGGGCCTGGGGAGAGGGGAGAGAGAATTTGCAGTCACTCCTGGTTATTCACCTGTGCCTCCCCCCACACTCTCCCCCGACACACGCCCCCCTCCCCCCACCTTCGGTTCCCTTCCCCCCACCCCCAACTACTCTTGACCTCGTTTGGACTGAGCTCCTTTTTTATCAGTGTACTTACATTCTTTTTATTTGTCTATTTATTTTGTTTTGTTTAAGGACATAAGAAAGTGACCCAGCTGTTTTGTTCCTTCTTTTTTTTTTTTTTTAATGATGCCTGAAAAGATGCCTTTTGCAACTGGTGGGGGAGAGTCTTGTCAACTTATAATTCAAACAGTCCGAAAAAAATGTCGACGGGTTACGTTTTCTTTTGAGTCATTACTACGTTCATAGAAGAAAAAAACGAGAAATTTCTCTCCGTGGGGACATTATCGCACCGAAGACATGGAGTCAGAGAAGAGGAAACAAAGAGAGTTATTAGGACAATTGCAGAACGAAGAGAAGGATGAAAATATAAAAATTACTATGTCTGTCTATCTATCTATCTATATATATATACATATATATATATATATATATATATATTTTTTTTTTTTTTTTTTTTTTTTTTTTTTTTTAGTGGAGACTAGTCTACGTCTGACAACAAAGCTGAGTGACTCTGGTCTGTAGAGGTATCCCTAAAGTTCCTAAAATATTGATATACATGCAGTCATTACTCCATACCTTGTGTTGAAGATACACGGAAAGAAACTGAAGAAATGTGACAATAATGAATAACATTGTATTACAGTAAGTATTACAGTATTGCAATAACAAAACATGTCAACAAAAGACCTTTTGGTCCACAACAATTCTGAATAAAGATACACAAATACATAAAACATAAAATACGCGAAAATATACATATTACTAGATAACCATATGCCATCTGCATGACGTCATACATTCTACGATATTTGTCCAAAATAAGACTTGAAACTGTTTTACAGTATGACAGTTTCCTAGAACAAGGAGAGGGATAGAAAGACAGAGAGAGAGAGAGAGAGACTGTCTTCTTGGACAAATGACCTCGCAATAAATCTTGCGCCCGCGAAAATGAGCGTGTGTGTGTGTGTGTGTGTGTGTGTGTGTGTGTGTGTGTGTGTGTGTGTGTGTGTGTGTGTGTGTGTGTGTGTGTGTGTGTGTGTGTGTATGTGTGTGTGTGTACGTGATATACAGGAGAGGAGAAATGTTCGTAGAACTCTGTCTCTTACTCTCAAATTATCATACCTGACTCCAAACCGTGTGTGTGTGTGTGTGTGTGTGTGTGTGTGTGTGTGTGTGTGTGTGTGTGTGTGTGTGTGTGTGTGAGAGAGAGAGAGAGAGAGAGAGAGAGAGAGAGAGAGAGAGAGAGAGAGAGAGAGGAGTGACGTAGAGTCATTTGATAATACAACTCCTCTTCTCGGAGAGTGATGCTGTTGGTACCTCCCTGTAGCT